>NW_027181682.1:17302500-17860000 GCF_028537555.1 Battus philenor
TTCATTGATAAGGAATATAGAAGTTCGTTATATCTTTAACGTATTTATGTTAAAGAAGATATTATATGAAAGAGTAATTTAAAAAATTGTTATAAAAATAGATTTATTTCCGCAGTCGGTAGGATTCGAACCTACGCTCCCAGAGGGAATCTGATTTCTAGTCAGACGCCTTAACCGCTCGGCCACGACTGCCTCATGCGAGTGTCTTCAATGTACTTACAAAACACAGCGGTTTGTACTTACTTTCACTTGTTCGAACTTAATGAACTTTAATTGATACTTTTGACTTCATTACTAACCCCTAGAGCCTGATTTATATTTAACCCAAGAAAATTTATTTATTCAGAAGCGAGAAATGTCATGACAAGGATGAGACTCAAGATGCGATCGCAAGGTTCATCACTGTGGCGAATACGGCAACCGCCGCACAGATACTGGCGCTCCTGAGGATGACAATATGGAGTAGGTACCAAGAAGTGGTCGCACGAATCGTGATTTTAAAAACTGGATATTGTCACGGCGTCGATAACAAAAAAAAAAAAACATACCAGTGATAAAAATATTATTACTTGGCTTCAATGCAGTTCAAATTAGTTTATGACTTAAGTTAGGAAATAAATTGAGAGACAGTAAGCACTGCAGCATGTAAAAACATCTGCATAAATAAAAATCAAATATAATTGTAAAAACAAAGCTAAAGGAATATAGATTCTACTTAAGAAAATAAATGTCATGGAGTGTGTACCTATTTATAAACAGTTGAAAGATTTGCACTAAATATAGTGAAAATAAACATTACAAATCTATAGTAGAGCTTCATTATCATCATTATTTTAACCGTTAGACGTCCTGGGGACATGTGCCTTCCTTGTAGATTTCATCCTTTGACCACCTTTAAAGGTCACGTGGTAATACTGTTCCTCGCATTTAGTCAGACGCCTTTACCGCCCGGCCTCGACTTATATCTACATATTTACAATACATGCACACAAAACACTTAATGAACTCTTTTGTTTTCACTTTCACTTGTTCAAACGTAATTTAGCGAGATCTAATATATACACATATATATCTAAAGGTTTCTTGCTATATAAATTATTTTTTAGTTATATTTTATAATAAAAAACTTAATGCTAACGCGTGAAGTCGTGGAGGCAGAAAGTGCTGTGAACGATGACGTAATATAAAAATAAAACAAAATAATAAACATTTTATTTATTTATTGTAATTAATACATTAGTGTGTTTCTCGTAAGAGATCAGTTATTGACCGTCAAGAGTAGAAAATTATTGTAGTACTAATATTACTATTAAAAAGAGGTTGATAATAGTAGGGTGAAAATTTAAGGTTTTATGTATAATTAATGTCAAAATAAATAAAAGTTAAAAAAATTGTTAAAAAAATAAAAATAATCTGGGGCAGGCCATCCTTTACAATTGAGGGTTTGTTTTAAAAGGGCTCGGTTTTTGGTGACTTTTCGTCTCCCCTTTCGTATTTGGGACAGGGGCCTTATTTAGCTATTATTCATTATTACTATTTTATTTTCATTCTCAATTTTTAGAGGTACATCTTCTTTCATTGATCATATTCTCTTCTGTTCTCTTTCTTTTATTCACAATCCTTACACGCATCGTCTCACTTCCTTCGTCACACACTTTGATGTCATTTACTTCACAATTTAAAATTCATCTCATATCTTTTTTCGCGAAATGGGACAGCTTGCTTGCGTGCACTGTGGTCTGCAATTAAGGATTTGAAATATATTTTACGAACTATTATGTATGAAATGTCATTAAAAATCGGTCAAGCCGTTACAGAGGAGCATAGCAAATAACATGATATATATATATATATATATATACATATATATATATATATATGTATATATATATAGAACATACTTTTATAAATATTAATAAAGGTGAAAAGACGCTGGGTGTAGGCTGTTTTCAATTGGTCCTTCTGAAAAATTATGGGAAGGTGTGTATATATATACAGTGTTACAGTACTCTCTCCATTGAAATCCGTACTATAGCAACAATTACACACTAAATAACAATTTTAAAAATAATCAATCGGACAAAATTCAATGTACCTATCACTATGTATCACACAATGCAATGTACTCCAGTGTAATATAATAAATATAGTAATATCACTAAATTAGTATGTAATAAATTTATGAATTTCATTAACTTTTTAGTGCATTTAGGGTATAAGTAATCACTAAAAACCCGATTGATTTTTAAATTAAATTTATTTTTGACTCTACTCTGCCTCGCAAGGTGTTAAGGTTGTATAGAAGAAGCAGGAAGAAACTCCACAACAAGACATCTTTTAAACTTAACAATACAGATTTATACATATACACTTTATCAGATATAGCCTAAATAAAATCAAAATAATCAGGCGACATCACTGCCAAAGATTCTTGTCATTTAAATATTCGTTTATTGAACAAGCCTTTTCCGGCAATTTAAAAATGCTTTTGAATTTGGTATATCGTAGTCCAAAAATGTTTTGCGAAAGTAAATTAAAAAAATCTGATTCCGTTTATTACAAACTTCGGTAGAGTGAATTTTACACGCTGCCTTATAAATACACTATGAATAAGACATTAAAAGTATTCAAATGAATTGTAATTTATATTTCGTTTGGCTCTTCTGGTATTTTTTTTACACAGAGGTCACTATTGATGACCTTATGTCAATAGTAAACTAGTTGAATGATAAATAAATAAAAGATGTTAGATATCTGGCACACGGTCGAGAATTTTCGGCAATGCATTCAAAGTTAGTCAAGTTAAGCCCGCTTGGAACAGTCCCGCTTATCTGCAGCGGATAGCGCGCTATTAAGTGTTGCTCAAGCAGTAATAAACTACTTAATGTCTTCGAGCCATTTAATCGACGTCGTAAATAGACCAGGCGTTGGTTTATAAGCCTGCATTAAGGTGTGTTCACACACAAACTTATTTAGTTAGTTTATTTATATTACAAAACTTATTTACTACTTTTTAGATTACTTAAGACGTACTCGACTTTATTTTCAGACTTAAAATTTTAGCAAAGCACCTTTAAGTGTATCACCCGAAACTAGGTTTACCTGTAATCAAGAGGCATAAAGTATTTTTCCTTACTTATTTGTAATAGGTAGAAATATTAGGTGACGAAATGAAAGTGTTCGATTTCAAATTCAAATACGCTTTTGAATTCGGATCATTAATATATTGGTTGTCTTTGTGTTAAGTGCAGTGTAAATTGTAAATAATTTGTGTATGTATTAAATATACTCTACCTAGATAAGTCACTCTCTAATCGATAATAAGGGCGTCATTGGCGACGCACATGAGATATGAGACCAGTCGACTTCTTATATTACAGTGTACGTGGTAGTACAAGTTGGTGTAGGCAGTAATAGCTAAAGGTATGTACCTCAAGCCGTGACCAGTGTGATTACCATGTAACCTCGTAATGTGGTCTGATGATGTTAGATGCCGCCTCAAGCCGATCCTTTTGACGTCTTAAGGCTGCAATGACGATGACACACTACTAGTGATTTGAAATAGTATTTCTACAGTATTTAGGACAATGCTTTGAATTGTTTCAATAATAGGTATGACTTCCGTTACATTCTCTTTTTTTAAAGTAGAGTATTTATTCCACAGACATTAGCATCCGTGCCTTAGTTTTTACTATTACATTTAAAATTTTAGAGATTTTTAGGTCACGTTTTTGTATATTACGGTGTTTATGTCTCTAAAACTAATTCCTAACTTAAGTCATGTTTGTTTTTAACTACGCCCTAAAAATGTCCAGTTTTTAAAATCACGGTTCGTTCGACCACTTCCTGGTACCTACTCTATATTGCCATCCTCAAGTTGTGCGCCAGTATATGTGCGGCGGTTGCCGTATTCGCCACGTCGATGAGCCCTGCGATCGCATCTTGAGTCTCATCCGTATCATGGCATTGCTCGCTTCTGTATAAATAAATTTGGGTTCAATATGAATCAGGCTCTAGGGGTTAGTAATGAAGTCAAAAGTATCAATATAAGTTCATTTAGTTTGAGCAAGTGAAAGTAAGTATAAACCGCTGTGTTTTGTAAGTACATTGGAAGCACACGCACGTAGCAGTCGTGGCCGAGCGGTTAAGGCGTCTGACTAGAAATCAGATTCCCTCTGGGAGCGTAGGTTCGAATCCTACCGACTGCGGAAATTATTTTGTTATTTTTTTGTATATATGGATATTTTGTTAAATATTTAATAATTATATACCAACTGTTTCAATTCCTGAGTAATAATCAAGCTCGGTATTTAAAATCGTTACAGAATTTTGAATTTGAATTTCGAATTTCCTTGGGTAGAATCAATAGATCCGGGCTATTTACGGCTTGGGCCGCGAATATCCTGGAGAAATCGGTTTAAAGAGGTCAATATTCTTACAGTGGTCTCATAACATATAAGATATTAGTTTGTATGGTTACAATAATTCAATTAAATTAAAAAAATAGGGAACCTGCCAAAGTTTCGACTTCTAAAAGTCTATTATATTTACTAGCTCCCTCTATTTTTCCTTGGTGCAAAATGCGATCATATTTTTGTATGGAAAAAGCCGTCGTTGCAACAAGACCGCATTTGTTATTGTTTCTTTTATCTATTTCATTTGTAGATCTCGAACATTATTCTTCAATTCCAAACTTGAATAATTTAATTGTACTATTTTTAAAAATACATATTATAATTGTTGAATTAGCCAACAAAACAACTAGAAATAAGTTCAAAGTGAATTTGTATGCGGTAGAGGGGCCAGCCAGTAATATAACATTGAAATCTTTTTTTTTTATGTCTCTCTTTTTTGAAGGCTTTCCCGTACTTTTCCTGTCTAGGGGTCACAGGGGCTATTTTTACAGAAAAAAAATCCATCCTGTTTGCGTTCTCATCTTTTGTTCCATCTTAATGTCTTTTGTTATTCATTTTATCACACATACAGCACACACGCACGCACACACGCACACACACACGCACGCACACATGCACACACACACACGCACACACGCGCACACACGCGCAACCTAGGACAACTCACTTTCGTCGTCTACCCACTATACGAGTATTACTACAGGTTTACATTTTGTTTTGCTTTATATTTATTTCTTTATTTGCTTTATTCTTTTATATTTATTCCTGTATCATTCAATTTTTACTTTCCTATTTTTTACATGTTAATCACAGATGAGGGCGTTTGTCTGAATTATTCTTATACAATAGTTTTTTGCCTACTTGTCCTTTTCGATAGTCTCATCTATGAACCATTTTCAGTAAGCGAAATCTCTCTATACTTGCTTTGAATTTAGGCCCGCCTGGAACGAACAATAACTTATTTTTGGAACGGGCTTCTAAAACAGGTTTGGTTGGTGTATTTACGATTTAATAACAAAGTGAAGAGGAAGTCCAGTCGGTAAAAATAAACACTAATGAATTGCAAGGAGGTCTTTCCATAAGCCTGTTAATTGAGGCGTCAGCCCCGAGAACCGTACTTGACACTACCTACAACTGGAACATTATAAAATTCATGAAATACTTTAAAGTGTATAGATGTTATGCATGTTGTAAAAGTATTATTAATATTTGTTAATTAATCCGATAGACGCGTGGGTTATTCTTTCACTAAGTGGACCGACGACATAGCTAAGATCACGGAACGTCGCTAGGTGTGTCAATTTAAGATCGTCCAATCTTTGATGGAGTTTTTTGTCTGTTTGTGGTCGTATATGATAATGATAATGATGACATTCATTAAGGTAGAGAGAAAATATGGTGGGATAGTCAAGGTGATGAAAAAGATATATGATAAGTAATAATAAAAAATCAACAACTATTACAGATAAGATGAGAACTAAACATATGTGTGAAATGACAACCTCTACGTAAAACACAGGAGGTTTTCCGTCGAAGGTTGCATATGCAACCGCGCACGCGTTCTCGCCCAGGGCCGGAAACGAAAAGATTTCAATTGCAAAGCAGAATACGTTATCACCTCATACATACTGCATGCGACCCAGACTATCCTATCAACGGATCGTTTATCATTCGTTTAGGGTCTAAATCTTCGTTTATTTGTTGTGGTCTCTTATCAGATCAGGATTAGATGCATTTGGAACTCACGTAGCTTCAAGTTGATGTATATGCAACCATGGACAAGCGGTTAAAGCATTTGATTCAAAATCAGATCCCCTCTGGAAGCGCAGGTTCGAATCCTATCGTCTGTGGTTTAATTTTTTAAATTATAATTTGTGTTATATAATATCAATGTTTTATTTGTATTTCAAAAATGAAAATATTTATATCTATGTTAAGTCCTTTTAAATTCTAACGAGGAAATCGCTAAAAAATCTTAACAATGTAACGAGAGGTTAACATCTTTAAAGGAAAATATATTTTAGAGTAAGTGACAGAATGTAAGTAAATATACACCTTTTTATGCAAAGACAAACTAACATAATAAAAGGTCGATATAATACATTAAAACCTACTTCGCGAAATTGAATTCGAAATAAAGAATACGAATACATGTTCCAACGGTCCAAGTACAAACAAAAATGGGTTCGCGAGGCTCAAACTGAATTTGCGCGCCGTATTCTGTGTTCGTTTGTTCACATACACAGTATCTATGTGTGTCAGTCGATTGCTATTGGTTGCTTCGTATGTGTGCATGTGAAAGTTTGTATACGCACGCTTTCACTCACACATAGGAGAATGTGCATTAATAGCTCGCGCCTCGTTTTTGCGTGTATCTACGCTTTGGTATTTTTAATAAAACTCGTAGGCGCTTTGATGGTTGCGGGACAAGTATTCCTTTGTGACGCTTCCGAATATCGCTGATAAATTATTACGATGTACCGACGGATACTTGTTTAGGCATTTTTTTCCGAATGTCTTTCAGTGCGCTAATTTTATTCGACGTTCATATGTTCACACGTACAGGCTAATAATCTTGAAGAAGTTTTTTTTGTAAGAATTGCAAATACTATCGTTTACTCTCTCTACGGTTGTGAAAAGATCATGTGTTACGCCATTCTTATATTAACTATGCGATTGGCTTTCAGTGTTATAGGAGCGACACTACACCGTCGTCAGCGGCGCATCAAAAAAGAGAATTCCACAGAAATATTATTCTTTATATATCGGGTAAAAGAGAGCGCTCTACAATATTTCTCGACGTGTGATTAGCTGACGAATGTATATATAGGCTAAGCTTACATAAATATATACACACTTCTACTTCGAACTCATCTTGTTATAACCTCCAAAACCTACCAGCTGTAGGAAGAATCCCACAATATAATAGCTTTAAAAGCACAGCTCATTGGTCAGCTGAAAGCTTTAAACCACATATACATATTTCCAATTATCACACATAAAATCGTCACTTTAAAATATGTTACATTATTTTTATTTTCTATTGGAATGTAAAAGGCAAATAATTTATATATTGGCGCGTAGAGAAATATTACCAGTTTCTGTTACAAGAAAGGATCGAGGATTGAACCATCGCCGCAATAGTAAGCAATAAGGAAAGTTGCCAGACTTTTCAAGACTTCTGTGTGGAGGTTACAGGACCTAGGATAATGTTCAATAAATGAAGAATAATTGAAATAATATAATGAAAAAAAAAAAAACCGATGTGATGATAAACTGTGATAATTTAAAAGTCGACTACAAATAAACTGCAATATCGACAATAAAGAAACAAAATAATGTTAATATTAAACTAAGAAAAATGTAAATGTAGGATACTGCAGAGAAGGCGATGGAAGTGAGGCGATGTATGAAAGGAAAGATAAGAAAAGAAATGCAAAGTATTGTGAAGAGAATAAAAAGATGAGTGAAGGGAGATTAAATATATATATTTAAAAATAAAATATATATATATATATATATATATATATATATATATATATATATATATATATATATATATTTCTTATATTATTTATAGTCCCTGCTTTACCCTTGTAGGAGAGAATGAGTACCCAAAAATCAGGGAAAATAAAACATGAAGTCTATAGAGACAGATAGTAAACAATATTTAATTTAATTATGTAGTAATTGGAATTTTAAAGACGCTTTTTCCTATTTTCATTACGTAATATCTAAAACTACTGATTTTTAGATAGAGCTTTACCTACAGTAATTAACGGCAAATTAGCAATATATACATCCATTTAGAGCTTTTACAGCTATAAGACTTTTTCACAGAGCACTCGTCTTTGAAAAGATAAACCTTCTTTGGTCTTTATTTTACGGCGTTACTTCGAAAACATACGAATATGTCAGATAGATACCTAGGAGACGAAGCGATCAATCACATTATAAGTAAAACCTTTTGCAATATGATATCAAAGTGCCGTATTTCTTGAAGTTTATAATATTTTTTTTTTTAATTTAGAAATTTCACTAAGTTATTTAGACAGGATTCCTAATAAATAATCAGGAACATTTTGTAGTTTATATGGGCGTGAACAGTTTAGATGACAAAATTTCTCTAAAACGGTTTGGTAATGACGCCTTCACTCACTCGCTTTAGAACATTTTAAAGTTGTATAAAACCGTGTTAAGCTCACTCCGGAAATTGTGTAGCGGAAGCTCGTGGGCCGACAATTTTAAAGCTCCTAACGTAGATGTAAGAATTGAAAGAGCTTTTAATAAATCATGATTTTATTATTTTTATAAATCAACCATGCATGTACTTTAATATGCTATTATTTATACAGGATGTTCTGTAATAAATGTCCATATCCTCTTTACTCTCCAGATTTAGCAGCATGCGATTTCTGACTCTACCCAGAAATAAAAATCGCGCTGAAATGAAACAGTTTTGACATAATTCCGAACAATTAAAGACCTATGACAGAGCAGCTGAAAAGCCTTCAGAAAGATACATTTTAGAAGTGCTTCCAAGATAAGCGCATCGCTAGCCAAAGATGCTTTAAAATGAGATTAATTAAAATTTGATTTAAACTTAATATTTTGTTTGCAATCAAATTTGTCACTATATTTTTTGAACACACCTCGTATTATAATTAATTTATCTCATTAATAATATTTTTTACTTTTAAAAAAAAAGTATTATATCAATACTATTCATTATATATAATAATAATACTCGATATTAGGAAACAGAGTACATATCAATTAGTAAATATAAAAGGCGTCGTATAAATGGTAGTTTTTATATATTAGTCCGAAGAAGTTGTTAAAGCAAGTAAGGCTTAGTAACCAACAACAATTGAATATAGTTATACATTATATTAAAACGCAACGAACAAGCTATCTCATCGTATAAATTACAATTGCGATTTTCTTGTTTCCGCTAGCGATAAGGTTGTTATGGGTAGGCTGTAAAATTGTCAATTTAACTATTATTTGTCGCAGCCTCCAACTACCCGTTATTAATGGCAAGTGATAACACGACAGAATTCCTGCTCGGTAGGTTATTTTAATTTCATCCAAAGCACAACGCTCTTGAAGCTCTCTGATAGTTTTTGTTTAGATGATTTATTTATAACAATATACTAAACGTTTAAAATAATAATAATACATTTATATCATGGAATACAAATGTAAAACATCATGATTTACATACAATTTTTTGGTCAATTTATAAGAAAAATTACAAATTTTATACTGTCCCAGCGGTTCCCTATCCGCATTGTGACTCGCACTTCCTTTTGGGGAAAAAAATCCTAAACTTATCTACTGGTAATTTTTAACATGCCAAAAAATATTGTGGCCATAACATCGCCTAACTTTGGCAACGACCAGCTGTACCCATAATTGACCCTAAGGCAAGTAAAGTAGGAAGTAAAATAAATAGTCCTAGATAAAAATTGTAAAAATAAAAAAACTAAAGATAAATATAAATAAATTAAATAAAAATGTGTCGGTACTGTGATACCAAAATTAACCTGTGATTTATATTGTGATCTAAGAGCGAAAACGAGGTAAGGAAGGCAAATGATATGTAAAGCAATGGAAACAGTAATTGTAAAGGATAAAATGAAAACGTGAAAGATTTGTGAAAAATAGACAGATAAGGAGAAATGAAAAATTTACTGAAAAAAATTTAACTCCAATAAGAAACCTTCCTGCCCACACATGGTAAGTGGAACGAGAGGACCCCGACGGAAACCATAAAGAAAACTATTCTGGGAACATCAAAAGGAACAAATAGGTCAAACAAGTGTACAAGATTTGCCAAAATAAATACTTAAATCTGTGATAAACGTTGTGCGAAAACAGAAAAATTAAAATAAATCTTGAAAAAATGTAATCAAAAGCAAAAATAAAGCAAAATAGAAAAAAATGTAAATATTCTTGTGGTAAGACGGCGAAAGTGATGAATGAAAAGATTAGGAAAAAATTGAAAGGAATGAAAGAATTAGTGAAGAATAGAAAATGAATGAATGAATGACATTGAGAAGGACAAAAAAATGAGAACGTAAATGGGAAAAAATTTTTTTTTGGAAAAATAATCCCGATGCGCCCTGGATAGGGGAAGTACAAGAGGTCCCAAAAAATGATGGCCATGGAAAAAAGAGAGATTTTAATGTTATATCTCTACTAGATCTCTCTACCGTATTAAAATTCATTGTGAATATGTACCTAGTTATTTCGGTGACAAGATCGACAGTTATTATTTAACTTATTTAAAAATATTACAATTATATTTTTTATGTTTGGTAATAATTGAAAATTAATTTTTGACTTTTTAAAATAATAGATAAATGATAAAAAATAAAGTGACACTTTCATTTTTATACAATATCGGCAGTATGTTCTTAGCGGCATTTTAATCGTTCCGTGAGCTATATTGCAAGCTAAAAGCCCAACTAGTGAACAAATTAATTTGCCTGAATATCAAGTTCGTTTAATTTTAACTTATCGCCGAGGAACAAACACGGGTACAATAATGTTTTATTACGTAGCATTTCTACATGAAGAATAGTGAAGAAGTAACTTGATTTACGAAATAAATTTTAATGCATTTAATGCAATTGTGAATGTGTAATATTAATGTCAGTTGTGGCCTAAGTTAAGGCTGTGATACAACTTTGTTTTTTGAGGTCAGTATCGACTTTGCTGCATCATGTTTGAACAAGTGAAAGTAAGTATAAACAGGTATGTTTTGTAAGTACATTGAAGACACTTGCATCAGGCAGTCGTGGCCGAGCGGTTAAGGCGTCTGACTAGAAATCAGATTCCCTCTGGGAGCGTAGGTTCGAATCCTACCGACTGCGGATGTTTTTTTTATCTTAATATAATTTTCATATAGCATGTATATTGTAATTCAACGTACAACTACTGGTATATCTTATCGGTATTTATCGACAAATAAAATAAAAACTTAAATTAAACTCATATAATAATTATCACGAAAAGATAACATACTTTAAAGGTTTTTTTTAGATTTTTTTGGACTAAAACCAGGTAAATAAATTTTTTGTTTACATTTATTTACGTATTATAAAACAAATGTGCCAATAATAATCTTTAATAAATTATCATTGTCACTTAAGCTAAAGATATAATTCGTAAATTCAACAAAGATTTTAATAATGGCAATACTTATTACAGGTTTAATTCTCGGACGCTTATATGTTTACAAAAATATCTCCAAGTTGATATTTATAGAGTTACACCGGGCAGTTGCCGCCCGGCGCGCTGGCCGACTCTTAAGTGATACTTCAAGTTGTAATAAACTCTTCGAGTCCACGAGCAGATGTCGCAAGAGGCGCGGCCGGTTTGTGTGCCGTTTAGAGCGTGTTTACACTGTACCGTACTTGAGTAACTATGAAAGTATTTACGCTTTTATAAAGATGTGTTTACACTGTACTGAATACACATTTTTTTCATCATTTTACTTTTCAATAATAATGTGTATATATTGTACAACTAATTTTGTAAAGCTCTATGAGTTTAGACTTTCGTTCTTTCCTTGTAAGCTTTTGTAAGCAATAGTCAAGCTTAGAGAAACCTACACGGCCCCACCGAGATGGCCTTTATAAATGGTTTAGATGACTCTTTTTTAGTCGCGAGCAGTTAGGCTACGGTCATAGGTGGTAGCATCTCTCTCTTTTACTCTCCATTCCCTTTGCTTCTGAGTGGTCGCTCTGAGTCAGATGCTCGTGTTTAGTGGACAGACTGAAGAGGAAAAGAAGCCCTTTCAAATGGCATCGGTGGAGGAACAACGAGATTTAACGTAAATAAAAGTAATGCATCTCTATAGTAACCAAGTTCAAATGATTAGAAACCTTGAGCCAGTACATTTTTCGCACTGTTTATTAAGGCTCTATGTAGTGATTGAGTATAACGTTCCCTGAGAATGGTTTCACGTGTTATTTCTTCCAATTTCGGTTACTTTCTCGAGAATTAGATATCATATATTATACCTATATAAAGGGTGATCAAATCAAAAATGAGGAGATCCGCAAAAGAACCCAAATCCCCTGTCTAAAGTTTCCAGTGGGCTAGGCAAATCACTCGTGCAACCAATGACCATTGTAGCCGAAAGGTTCTAGTTATGTTAGGTTTTACTTAGACGTGTAAAGGCTTTAAAAAGGTTAATGAATAGTTCATATACTGCGATGGTTTTGTTATTAATAAATGACGCAATGATAAAGGTAAGAAATAGCGTTGTAACATTCAGACAAAAGTTCTTGAACTGTCGCCTTTCAAAAGAAAATACAAAAGGAAACTATAAATAGATGAAAAAGATTTTTGCTGACGTCGGAGCATTGATGACATTTACTCCTTTACAACTTATATAGCTTTTAACCTACCACGATATGTATGATTCAAAGGTATCGGGCATTTTTACTGTTTGCGTCTGACGTAAAAAACACAGACATCTCTAATGCTCGTAATACATATAAACAGTTTAATCGATGCCGTAAATAAAGAAGCCTGTTCTACGGGGCTCGCGCTATAAATACGTCCTACGCTTACAGTTGTGGCCATAAAAACTGCTAAAGCCTCAATTAAATTGATATATTGTGAAATAAAATTGTTTCAATGTAATACATGTATGATAATAGGAAATAAATTACTTTTTTACCACACGTGAATACAAAAGGGTGATAATGTAATAGAAAACGAAATTACAGTTTTCGTATTCTTAAGTATTAATAGAATAATAAATAAAGATAATTTAATTACTTTTTAGTATTTACGTGTAATGAGGTTTTTTGTAATATAATTTTAAATGTCGAACTGGAACCGTAGCTGGGGTTTCTTAAAACAAATTTATTGCTACGTTTCTCTCAATGTTTCGGTTTACGTAAAGGTTCGTCATCAGAGATATTTATACAGGATGATTGGTTACAGGTGTTAAAGCTTTAAAAGGCTGTATAATCCAAAAGTCAGCAAAAATTTGCAAAGTTTTACAACTATTTACAATCACCACATATAAAGTGATCACTCTGAAATGTCTTACATTATTTTAATTTCTATTACAATGCGAAAGGTTAATATCTTCTAGCAGGGTCGAGCCAGATTCCAAGCTAATTATGTCTAAAGTCAATTAAGGTTTAGTAAATAATAAGAGACGAAAAAATAAAGATTGAGTCAAAACTGTCATAATAAAGCAAACTGAGGTCTAGGAACGAAGATGACGAAAGGAAGGTGATGTAGGGGAGACAGACGGTTTAAATGTGAAGAAAGATAGAGATTGTGAAGGACAGATGGAAATTGTAAAACGAGAGATTGGGAAAGATGAAAGAAGAAAATTAAACAAGGAAAAAGAAATTAAAAAAATTACCCAAGTTGTATCGTCGCCGCCTCACGCATAGAAGGGGGGAACGAGATGTCCCAGGAGGGGGAGGGCATAAAAATTAATAGGTAGCTAATTTTATGTCATCTTGCTAATTATATGCTACTTGCATTGAAAGATGACATACATAATTAGTCTGCGAACTTCAATTTTAAATGAAAAAGTATTAATTGATAAGAGAGACTCACGCGGACTTCGTGGCCACACAGTAAGGACCTCGAAAGTGTATTTGTATTTATCAATGTCCCTGTTTCAGTTTTAGCTTTTATGTTAGAGATATAATGCCGGCTTATGTGCCTGAGATGTCGTTACCGAACAGGATAAGTATCTTTCTCCTCGTATCATTTATAGCAAAAAAAAAATTAATAGCAAAATATAAAGACGTGGAAAGTGTTCATTTGATGGTATATAAGTGCTATCGGTACCAGAGGACATTGTTAAGGTTGCTGGAAGGCCTAGAACACAGGCTGCTTGCCTGTGGAGGGCCTTTGTTCTTTTTTTAAAGCCTTTGTTTTTGGTGTCTTCTTGTTTCACTATCTTATACAGGTTCTTGTAACTCTAAATAAGTCTTACAGTTTTCTGTTTATATTGCATTCTCCTTCTCTTATCCATCTTAATCTCTTCCGCTTTTTCTCCTTGTATCCTTCATAATTTCTTACACCTCCAATCCTTTGTATATTTCTAGATATTTTATGTTTTTTAATCCATACAATTTAGTTTTCGAAAAACTTTCTGAGTTGCCCGGCAAACTGTATTATTTTTAATCATACTATGGATTATACAGGGGATAGTTAATTGTGTTACACAATTTTATCATCATCACCATCATTCCTTGAACCTCCGTAGGATCTGGTGGTTCTCCATATCTGGTGGGTCCCCATAAATTTGCCGTCCTAAACCGCGTTTGCTGGTCCGGAGTCCAGAATCTTCAAACCACAGTTTTTATATAACATATTATTAATAATTTTGAAAAACTTAAGAAATTATTGGTTTGTGCTCTTGAAGTGTTTATAACATAGATGTATATTTCATTAATAAGCAGAGGTTTGTTTGTATTTATTTCAATTGTTAAACTTAAAATACTCAGTGTATCTAATATTTACTATTAAGTACATTACTCGATGTCGTGGTGATGTAAAAGATGATCCGCAGTCGGTAGAATTCGAACCTACGCTCCCAGAGGGAATCTGATTTCTAGTCAGATGCCTTAACCGCTCGGCCACGACTGCTTGTACTGCGCTGTCGTTAATTTCTTCCTTCCACCAACTTGTTAACTTAGAAACTACTTGATCTAGAGCTTATCAGAATGTTTTGCTTACATAGAGCTTTTCACATTTGGGTACATTTGCACAGAGGTGAGTGAGAGAGGTACCTTCTTTCTGCTATCGGACAACAAGACATCCGTCGGTTGAAATTCCTACCACACGCATGAAACCTTTTGCTAACATTTTTATAGCTTAACAACCTGACAGCGTCATTGTTTCTTCATGAGATGAGTAAATAGGTTTCTTCTAGGCAAGCATGTAGCATCCTAGACCTCGTCATCACTTAAAAGCAGTGATTACCCTGGAGTCTAACTTAAAATTGACTCTATCATCGCTATATGTCCCTCGCGTTGTTGAGTTATTTTACCCCGGATTGGATATCGTAGGTGTACATAATCCAGACAGTTTTCTCGCGAACGGGATTTCTAAGAAATACAAGTTATGTCTTGCTTAACTGTTGATAATGTAATGTACCATAGAAGACAAGACAATATATATATATATATATATATATATATATATATATAAGATATTTTTTTCTTAAAAATATTTTACACAAATTAATTATAGACTTGTTCTCGTACTTGGACCGCCGCCTTTATTGTTACTATCCCAAAAATACATTATATCTAAATATACCAACATAAGTAAGAGGTAATATTAAACCCTATTTTATTATTATCTCGGCTATATTAGGCGATACAGTATTAACTTTCCAATAAATAATAAAACCCGTTAGTCTCGGTGTAGTGACATTTTGATTGACATATTTTCAACTCTGCTGATTTATTAGATTCAATGAAATAATTAATGAAGCCCCTAAGTATCTCTCGGTTTCGAGTGTTTGTCAATAATTTGTTAAAGATGATCAGATGACTTAACTTTATTGGTTAAATGGTTGTTTTGAAATTGCGGTTCGGTTATTAATTACTTACGAACTATAAAAGCTTGTTAGAGTTATATATATATATATATATATATATTTGACTCACAATACTATAATGATGTTAATGCGTGGAATTAAAGGTTGTCGACGCTCACTCAGAAAGCATGTAAAGAGCAAATGTTCAGTTTCTCGCCAGGTTTAATAAGCAGAACTGCCTTCCGAGCCTGTGGTAGGTTCCTTAAGAGATAACAATGCCGAAATGTTATAAAACGAACGACATTTCACAAAGTAAAAACTTTAAAGCATTTTGTTGACAAATGAGACATATATACCCAATTAAAACTATTTCACCTTTAACCTTTTGTGAATAATATGTTTAGAGTAAACAAGTTTTGTACTCAGTGTTAATTAGACACGGTATTGGCGTGTCGCGTTGAGAGGCATTAGTAGTAAATTGCGAGCGGTAAGCTTTCGCGGCTGGGCGGCGGTTGGGCAGCGGTTGGGCGGCGGGTAGGCGGCTGTGCCGTTCGCTGGTAGTCCGTGGGAGAAATGTGGTCAATTAATGTATTAATTAAACTTCATCAATTACCAAAAGTAATGAACTTTAATAAATAAGCTTCAAGTCAAAATTTTAATTCTAAATATATTTATTTAAAAAATAATAAATTTATGAACAATACGAATTTTAAAAACGTTTATTATATAATTTGTAAAATATGTTTATTATTTATAAAACTATTGATTTATGTATTAGGTATACCACATTTATTTATTTATTATTAATTACCTTATTTATTATCAATCTTTACATTTACTTTTCTCTTTTACACCTGCTTAAACACCCTGTGTATTATTAAAAGTATATCTTTCACGCGGAGATTGAACATCTTTGCGATTAATGTTGTAACAAGTGTATTATTCGATTTATAATCATATGTGTAATCCTAACAGCTGATCACTAAAATCACCAATGACTACAGAAAAATATGTGAAAATTTATCAAAACTCACAACTGGAGTTATATGTTGATGTTGTAATTCACAAAGTAAAGTGAGATAATTAATTTTACAGACATTCCAATATCAGAATAAAAATAATAAAACATCAAAAAGTATATAGCAGTTGAGTTACATTATGGTTAAAAATGTTAAGGTTACTATTTTATTCAATATTAATGATCTACTTAAGTAAACATGATATGTTTTAACTTGAAATATACTCCAGCTTTAATGACAGTGGAGCCGGCAATTAAGTTAAACATCAAGAAGTAAATTAATTCAAGAAGATCGCAGCCGAAGCGGAATGCTGCCATACGTCACCGTCAGACTGGCCTTGACACTGAACCCGCTGTTTGTGCCTTTTAATTAATTGCTTAATACACTCGACTACCTAAGTGCCTTCTGTTTTGAACTCAAACACGTGAATTATAAAATTGTTTGTTATACAAATATTAAGTAAGAAAAGGACAAATATTTAGCCACTTCCGCACATGCAGTGGTATTCGTGCAATAAAGTGCACCGCCCGCTAACCCGCTGATAAGTGCCAAATTAGTGCAAGCCGGGTGCAATCGGTACAACATAACTCCTGAAGATGCCCCGTGGAGGGGTGAAACACGTGTTGAGTGATTTGACGGTGGTAGTTGTGTGATTCGCATTGTTTGCCGCATACGCATTTACCAGCGGGCTGGCGGGCGGTGCACTTTATTGCACTACTACCACTGCATGTGCGGAAGTGCCTAAATATTAGTCCTTTTCTTACTTAGGATAGACTTCCGCGAGGTAACGCCTGATTCCATTAAACAAATATTAATTTTAATAAGATATTTACTAGTGTGAATGGTCGCCCACTGCAATACATTGGCTTCTCCGTAAGATTTCCACGGTGACCGATGCGCTGCCTGTATCCAGTGACTTCCCGCAACCTTAATTATGTCGTCGATCTACCTAGTGGGGGTCTACCAATGCTGCCTCTACTGGCATGGGGTCACCACTTGAGAACCTTTCATCTCAAGAACCATCGGATGCACGAACGACGTGCCACACCACAGCTATTCTAGACAAGCAATTCTTAGAGCTACGTCGGTGATCTAGGTTCTTCTGCGATCTCGCTTCTAAACTCCGATCATAGCCCTCTCCATTGTTCTCTAGGTGACCTTGAGCCTTAATATAAGGTCCGTCGTAAGTGACCACGTCTCCGATCCATGGGCGGGCCCTCGCCACGAACCGGTTCGTTATTTTATTATTTGCTAGAGAACAATTGATTTAATTATTAAAACTAATTTGTCGACAAGCGGTTATGTTCAAAATTTGCCGCTTCTTACCGATTCCAACCGGTTTAGGTAATAAAAGTAAATAAAAATTATGGTCGGGCTAAGAAATAAACAGGAACTTAATTTTTTTTAATATAGAACAAAAAAAATGTTTTTATAAAAAAATAAAATGATAATTTTATAAGAATATGTATAAAAGGATACAAAATGAAATGTATAAAAAATGTGATATCGTAAAAAATATGGTCAAAGATGGAAGGCGATGGAAGGTATTTAAATAAAAGAAAATGAAGGGTGGAAGATGATAGAACGACAGATACAGTGGCGGACGAAAGAAGAAAAATAAATTAAGCAATACTGTCAATTTTATTGAAATCGAAGCCCCTGTCCCAAAAAATGAGAGGGCTACGAGAGGTCTCCATAAAAGGGAGCCGTGTAATTTAAGAAAAACAAATTATATTAGAAATCTACAGGTGAGGCTCATGTCCAGCTGTGGACGTCCAAAGGCTTGAATAATGATGATGATGAGCGCTGGAGATATAGAGGCTTTCAGGCTAGTATGAGTGTATATTAAAATCCTTTGTAAGTTTTCTGGCGAGTTTATTACTTAATTATTCTTATTATATTTCATTTTTGTTCATCGCCCGTGTACATAATGAAAAGTCCAGACGAGCCTTATTTGAAAAAAAAATTATATAAAGTTAGGTCATAATAAAATTTCAATTTAAAATATGTCGCTACAAAAGTATATATTTTAGAAGAGATAAAAATTATCTCATTTGATTTTTTATCCCTTTCATATCTATCCCTAAATAGTATTTTAAAACCATGTTTAGAAAGTAGAAGCGTTTTCTCTATAAATTAAGTGAGATTGTTATTAGATTTTTATAAAGCTCATTAAACATGAAGTGTTCCGTAACTATAGTTTAGTAGATATGAGCGCTTAAAGTTCTCTCGAACTAAACACTATCAAGTTGAAGGCAAACCTCGCCTCCGCCCTCGAGCTGGATCTAAGACTTAAGCGACGATAGCGGTAAATACAAATACCGAATGAATGATGATTTTAGACGTGGGGCCACGAAGCTAGCGGTAGTGTTATACACGATTTTATCACTGCACTACTTTTACATTGGCCTCGCCATAGAACTCCAATATAACCTGTAAGAAACGGCCAACATATAGCCTCTTCTGACGAATTTAACAAGGACGTCTGTCCATCTCTTCGGTTGATATCTCACTTTTGAAGATATCTAGCGAACCTTTAACATTATATTCATATTCCTGTGATAAAAATGTAAGGTAAAATTGTTATGTAAAACTCCCGGGCATTAGAAATATAGGTAACATATTCACCTGTAAAAGAAAGTTCTAGTTGAAACACTACACATTTAGTGGCCCAACAATTAAACGCCTTAGGTACCTGTAGCACGAAACCGGCCCATTTAATTTACGAGGACCTTTAATCTGTTTAGATCGTTACAGAGGTTATTGCGGAGTTAATCTTGCTTCAGTGTAATTAGATCTAACGCCGAGTGTAGTTTTTATACACTTCGGGGCCAATGAATAATTGTGTTATTTCGTATACTTTCAGTACTTGTGTCAAGGGCGTATGTTTGATTTTCGGAGTTTCGTAAAACAACATTTTTCATTACTTACATTCTTTGATAAGTTTGGAAGACGCCTACTTATACTTGCTACGCGTTTTTTCAGCTCCAAGCGCCGTACCCGGCTTCTTCCTACAACGCGATAGAGTCGGTACCTTCATACTGAAGCCGTGGAATACTAAAACACTATGATTCGTATTTTATAGAGCTATGAACATTATGCAATGGTTACCTGCATTAAAAAGGCTTCAACTTCATCACTATTTATTTAAGACGTCCACTGAACATAACCATTCTGCATAGATTTCAAATTAGAACAGAGATACGCAGTTTGCTTACATAAATTTTTTACGTCTTACTTTATACTGCGACGCAATTTCTTGGCTTGCAATACACAACCTTCAGGCCCTAGAGTCTATATGTTATGCGCACTATATCGACTACCCACCTGTTCTGCTTGCTAATCTACAAGTATAATCTAGTTACTTTCATTTTTACAGATCTTTTCATTGGTAATTATATCTCGTACAGAAATCCCGAACCAGCTTTTCATAGCTTGTTAAGCGACAAGGGGGTATTTTTTATCTTCTCGTATTATATTTCACTTGGGCCAATTACCAATATCACTTATGTATAAGTGCAAAAGTTTAGATATGTGTCGAATACACTCACTATTCATGACATATATTGAATATGAAAAAGCGAGTTCAGTGTTAAGGCTAGCACTTGACGGTTACGTATGACGGCATTTCGCTTCGGTTGCGACCTTTTCAAATTAATTTCTTGATATTCGATTTAACAGCTCCATCGACATATAAACTCAAGTATATTTCAAGTTATCATCTCTTGTTTATTTAAATAGGTCATTAATTTGTAAAGATTAGGAAGTGGTTGCACGTAACGTAATTTTAAAATAAGAACATTGTTAAGGCGTCGTTAAGATAGATTAAGAGTCTAAGTTTTTCACTTAAATACTGTGACATTAAAACCGTGAACAAAAAATCTGAAATAATAAGAGTAAATGTAAAACAAAGGTACGGATGCTAATATCCGTAGAACATCGGCCCATATATATATATATATATTTATATATATATATAAATATGTATTAAAGACATTACATTTCTTTTAATTATCATTCAATGTTAAAACTACCTCGATTTTTTAACAACTAACGCATATAGCAGTCGTGGCCGAGCGGTTAAGGCGTCTGACTAGAAATCAGATTCCCTCTGGGAGCGTAGGTTCGAATCCTACCGACTGCGGTATAGTAAACTTTTTTTTACGCTTTCTTGTTCGCTTTGTGGACAAATAATAATAATAATAAATAATAAAGCCGGCAGATAGTTCCGCCCTTTCTGTGCGGATCAATCAGAAACGTTTTTTATTTATTTTTTTTTGGCCCCGTCTATTGGGTACCTCTCGTTCCACCCCCCATTTAGTTAGGAAGAGGCATTTATTTTATCTTTATTAAATTATTCACTTTCTTTACATTACTTTCATTCCTCACTTTACGATATTTATTTTTTGTTCTCTTATTCCATAATTCAATATATTTTTCCTTACCGTTCTAATATCCTTTTATCCATTCTCAATTGCTGCAGTTTGGTCTATTTATACAACGACGTATGATATGATATATCACAGATTTTCAAGTTAATTTTACATCTTGTACATATATATCAGTGTTTCTCTGATTTCTATTAGTATAGTATAGTATTTTTGTTTACATTTTTAACTTATTCCTATTATAATTTAGTTGTAATCTACATTTTTATATTATCCTGTTTTATTTATAATTTATTCCTATTTCGATCAGAAACGTTGAATCGAAATACTTGGTATGCCTCCAAGAAAACTCTCAAAGGACTTTCTACTTGTTCCACAGAGAAACGGGGATAAAGGGATAAGGTAGTGAAGTTCCACAACGCATTCCCTAAATAGAAATCCTTTAAAAATTGACAGACTCGCTACTCGCTGGCGATGTTCAAAGCTGTTTCTTAAAAACTAACTTATTTTCATTATAGCTGGTTATTCTTTATAATTGCAATTTTAACTCAAAGTTCAAAGAAGATG
Organism: Battus philenor; assembly: GCF_028537555.1. Classification (NCBI taxonomy): domain Eukaryota; kingdom Metazoa; phylum Arthropoda; class Insecta; order Lepidoptera; family Papilionidae; genus Battus; species Battus philenor. Next base: position 17,324,429 of record NW_027181682.1, read on the forward strand.
GTTGTATTGGTCTTTGTGATAAAATTTAGTTAATTGTTTGTTTTATTTAATATATAATAATAAAATGTCTTTCTCTACATTCTTAAGTAATTGTTGGTATCTGTAAATAGCTGTGAGTGGCTTAAATAAAGTTTATAAATAAATAACAAATAATTTGTTATTAGTCGTGCCCCTAGAGAATAATTCTAGTAATTTTGAAATTTGTCTTTCATATTTTCGATTAGAAGTGAGATGGGTTCGTATGTTAGTTTATCATTTATAAGATCTTGTAACCTATTTAGAGCATCGACAATTATTAACTTAATATCACATAATTTACTTAATGTACTTTTGTGACAGATTTAAGTAAGTCCAAAAGAACTTAGATTCCGCAGTTGTTCGGAGACCTCCCTAATGTACATTAAGTAGGCGAGGTGTTGGGGTCACTAAGCTATTTTCTTTATTTACGACACCCCTCCCCCCACTAAACTGTTTAGCTGTTTATAATGATTAGGGGGACCCTGACCCTAATTGTACGTAGCTAAGCACCTCAATTACGTTCCTGAAGTAAACCCGTAAAGCATATGGAAAACTTTATATTAGCCCATTATAACTTACTAAATAAATGTACACTTAAATGGATGCAAGTGTGAGTTGTTTGTGTAAATTTGGACAACTGTGTACGTACTGGCTTAAATTTATAAATACGTTAGCTATATATGTATATATGGATAAAAATAGATTTGTAAATAAGTAAAAGGTTAAAGAGGCAAATAAATAGCTGGTTTTCTATCAATTAATGTAAAGAAAACCCAATTAGTTGTTGATCATATATACCTAGGACAAATTGTCCATCTTGGTAAGTACTTTGAGGAAGAGATCACTCACCGAATCCAACTCGGATGGGCAGCATTCAGGAAGCTTCATAACCTGTTCTCGTCCAAAATACCGCAAAGTTTGAAGACGCAGATCTTCGACCAATGTGTGTTGATGGTGATAACATAAAGGCCCGAGACGCAGTCACTTATGACGAGCTTCACAGGAAGGCTCAAGATCACCCAGAGAGCAATTAAGAGAACTTTGCTTGGAGTTTCGTTGCGAGATCGAATTAGAAATGAGCAGATCTGCAGACGAATCGTGCAGAACATGTAGCCTCTAGGGTTTAAAGCATGGATGCACAGACCGCAGCGCGCCGGTAATACTGGTGGCCCGCCGACAGCAAAAATAATACTCTCGTACATTCGAAAAATTATTAATTATTTACCAGAATAAAACCAAACTTACCTATACTTGTGGCGGCCGGCCCGCCATCAGTTCATGATTTGCCCGAATGGCCCCTAGTCTTAATAAGTCTGTGCAACCATCGTTTAAAGGTTCTGTACTTCGCCTCTATGTTAGAAGATGTCATAAGTAGGGAATCATTTCTCAGTTTTTGTAAAGTAATAGTTAAACGTGATATAAACATAAACAAGTAAAACAGTATAATAGAGTAAGCATTAAACTGTTAATAAAAATGTGAAATAATGTAAACAAAATTTTAAAATAGAGAAATAAGAAGGCTATGTATGAATGAGAATTAGAACGAAAGAGAAATGTAGAATAAATTGTGGAAAGAAAGAATGGAACGATACATTATGCAAAGAATGATAGTAAAGAATGAAAAGGAAAAGGACAGTGAACAAAAAAATAAGACTAAAAACGACTCTGTCGGTCCCAAAGATAGGGGAACGAGAGGCCCCCAATGGTGGGGGCCATAAAAAAGGTTCTTTAGTGAAGGCCGCAAATAGGCAAGTGCTGTAGATGAAGTCCAGTGAGATGGATAGGAAGACACTAGACGTAAAACGCTTCCAATTAAAGTAAAGTCGAGCAGTGAACGTCTTACGGCTATGATGATGATATTGATGAATCAAACGTAACAAAGAGTCCAGAAAAATAATATTTTTTGAAAGGATAAGCTAATGCGAGGTCAGTTAAAACTGGAAAACCTTTAACATTTAACACTGTAAAATTGTTTGAAGATACCCTATTCTAAATGCGTTTTGAAATCTAGAATATTAGTATGATAGAAATGGTATACGATTTTAAGTTTTATTTTTGAAATAAGGAGCCTTAATTATACTTTAATTAAATAACAATTATATGAGAAGTTCTTGCGGGGGTTGGCAAATAAATAATTTCCGTCTACCTTCAGACAATTCTGGTCGTACTCGATTGCAGCGGCAAATTTATTGGGCATGTCTCGCCGGGGAATACTGCAATGCTGCATTTAATTTAGAACGGAGATCCTGTACTGCATGTGGTTGTCTTGAGTGAATTATTAAATACCTTTTTACCTTTATTATAGATTCACTTGTCTCTTCTATTGTTTTCATTATAAATTCGTGTTTATTTGATTTTCCAATGTTTTCCTCTAAAGTTTGGCCACTATATTTTTTTTCTGACCCCTTTTTTTGGAAGCTGCTCGTTCCTCTATCTTAATCCTTGACAGAGTTTGTTTGTTCTTCCATTTTCTTCTTCTATCCTTAATATTATCTCTTCTTTCTTCCTTCACGATATCTTTCACTCTATAACTTTTTTTACATTCTGTTTTTTTTTTATTATTCACATTTTTATTTCCAAGTTACAATGTAATAGAGATATAAAGCTATCGCGCATGGCAGACCGGTCTTCGTGGTGATCGATAGAGACGGAGTGAACATTTACCGGCTATCGTGATGATGATGTTGAACTATGAGGATTCCGGCATCCCGATCACAGAGAAACTCATAAAAACACAGTCAACTTTTTTGTTGTCTATTACATTCAAAATTACCCTTTGTAAATAGTAACAGCTATTCATTCTTAAACTTTAACAATTACTTAACTTAAAAATCTTTTAAATTTAACCATAATTTTTTGGGTATTTTTTATAAAGTAAATCTAAATTAAAAATATATTAAAACAAAGAAAATGTTAATTTAGTGTGATTTCTAATAGAAATTTTTTGTTTTACATAAATCTCGGTAAAATATTTATCGATATTTTAAAAAAACTGCTCATACACGAGCAAAAGTAAATTATTGCCTGTCAGTATAGAATATCAATGGTAACAAGAATCGAAATTCATTTTAAAGATTCTTAAAGGATTCGCAAGTCTGTGGAAGTCCCTGGATGCAGGCAGCTTAAGGCCGGTCATGCTCATGATTTTTGTGGAAAGCCTTTTCCTTGTCGTGGGCGTCTATTGACTGATATGATGATAATCAGGACTCGTTAGTTGTAGCCTGTCTTTGCGTCCGCAAGGAAGAATGTGTAAAGGCATTTCTCCTATGAAAACAGAAAAGGTCAGGAAAATTATTTTTATTAAATGAAAAAAAAAATCTCAAAGTACACATGTGATTATAATTTAATGTTTACACTTTAAACATATCTTATCTACGTCAAAGAAGTATAACCGCTAAATGTATTAATATATAATTTAATATTTAAAAAGCGAATATAAACTCACAGGAAATCGTGTGCAATGACTTGTAAAGTGGGGCCATGAAAAATTATTTAAAATGGTGTATTCTATAGTGCAACCGAGCGAAGAAAAATTGTCTGACATTTTTTTTATTTTAATTAATTTTTAAATATAGCATCTATAGAAAGCATGTCACCGGCAATGAGGTGGTACTTAAAAAAAAGTAAATTATTCGTTTAATATACATATCGGAGTAGTAGCTCCAGAGATGTGTTTAAAAAGCAAATGAGGATTCCAAACACACCCTGATTTGAGCTCCTAACAAACTCAGGCGAGTTTTTTGTGATACAGTGGTCAAAGCAATTTATTCCCAATATTTCATCATCTTATAAACCGATACACGTTCACTGCAAGGCATATTCCTTTACCAAGAATCGTCACAATGACGGATCTTTCCCTGCTCGAATCAAGCGACTTACCTCATATTTAACTACTTATGCCATCTTTCCAACTACAGGGGGCTAAAAATAATTTAATTTAATAATAAAAAACTATGATCCAGGAATGTGGATGAAGGAGGACAGGTGATGCAATAAATAAGATCTGCAAGCGAAGAATGACAAGAATGAAGCATAAAAGGAAGAAATAAAAGATATTGCGAAAGATGAAAGAGAATGTAGAATAAAAATTGTAAACTCTTTTTACCATAATTTGTTACATACCTACCTCACATAAGGCTGTGGGAGCGAAAGGCCCCTAAAAAAGGGGGTCTGTACACAAAAAAAACTTTAAGGGGGCGTAACCATGCCGCGTTTACTGGCTAGTGATCTTGAAATGTTCTATATATATATGTCAAACAATAAACCACTCAGCAATTCTTGCAGAGGCAAGAAGCCAATTGAACTAACAACATACACTTAAGAATATCTTTAACACTGCTAGAGATTTTTGTTCAATTAGCTTTTTCGATATTACAAGATACATTTCACAAGTGCATTCTACCACTTTATATACTTAATTACTACTTACTTACTTACTCCGCTGGCTCTGTGACCCAAAGTGGGTCTTGGCCTCCGAAGCGAGAGACTTCTACTTTCCTCTATCTTGCGCCATAGTTACCCCGCGCTGGGCCTTACAGCGTAAGGGGGCGTCCCCCCGGTAGCGGATGGGGGGACGGTCGGTAGCACAGCCTAGCTTAGTTAGCCGGCTAGGCCCGAAGGGCCCGTTGACCAAAGAAGGATGTGGTTCTCCAGGACATTGGGGGTTATGCGGAGGGCTAACTACCCTCCCACGTAAAAACACAACTGTTACTAAAACCGAAGAGAGAGAAAATACCACTTTATATATAGTCACTAATTTTGTTGAAAAAATCGTTTAACTAAATTCGCATATTGCACAAACAATACCGTTGCGCAAATGTACATAAACCATAGAGTTAATCGAGTGTGGAGGAGCTTCAGTCCTGTGTTCGTAAACAGCGCCGATAATTTGTGAACACTCTGCCCATAAACGATATATAGAGCTCTATAGCACCGCTCCAATGATTATCTATAACGATATTTCTGCGTCTAATGTTGATAACAAAGCCTTAATATATATACCGTATAATACCAGTTAATATTACATGTCTGTTATTTTATATGTAAATTAAAAATAGTGGCAGATACATAGAAATTAAAATAAGATCATATCCTCTTAAATTCGTCTTTTTAAAAGTACATATACATATATAATAGATCTTTCTTTCCAAAGTTACACATCTATGATTGTTTTTTTAATGGACTGTCATTGTCGCCCAAATAACAATTGCAGATTCCGTGGGCAGGAAATGGCAGGGTACGTCTAGGCTAAGAACTATTTGGAAGTAGCGAAACCCGAGGGTTCCCGAGGAAGCCTCGGCTCGTACCATTACACACTTCTATTTTATCAAGGGCACCTATGCTCCCCCAGGCCCTCCCAAACTGATACTCAACTCTTGTTACGTCAAATGCTGGACAGAATATAAGAATAGTTAGAAGAGATCTTTTTATATAAATACTAGTTCCCCTGCTCTGTTTTGGGCATGGACGTTACAAAATTTTTGCTGCTCCCCTTTCTCCTCTTTCTCTTCTTGCAAATTCCTTCCCTTCGTTCGTTCATTTCTTCACGTTCTAATCTTTCTTCATATTTTGCATTTCTCTCTACGTCTAAATACCTGATTAATTTATTTCTCATTTCGCAGCATATATTTACTTATTTTCTTTATTTACAATTATTGTTTACTCTACCTTTTATTTAGACCTTGCTCCCGTTCCGAGCAATAGTCTGCTGCACCACTTATCTGCAGAACCTCAGAAATACAGAATGATATCTGTTATTGCCCATGACGGAGCCGACAATTTCCTCTTCCACTTCTTTGTCCAACTTTACTTCGAGATCAAGGCGAAGTTCTCCAAACACAGGACAGCTGGAAATAATGTGCACTAGAAGCGAGGTTCTAATGAGTGGACGTTAAACGTTGCGCATATCCGTATGTTGTCTTCACTTCAGGACCTCAGGACTTCAGCAATTAGCAGTTTTGTTGTATGGATAAATAAAGATAATTTGGAATAAAATACCTTATAGGTGGACGTCTTAAGCTGATCTTCTATTCGGTCTGTTTTGTGTATTGCTTGTTGGATTACACGGCATTTTCATATACTTATTTTTCTTTTTTGTTTTCTGTTTCAAAAATGTTATTTCGTTGGTAATTCGGGCGTAATTAAGCAGTTTTACGATAGACATTACAACGGGATGGGGTTTGATCAAACAATCCGTCGCAATCCAAGACATAAAGCCGGGGCGCGTAAATTATTATCTTGTTAGATTTATTATACTTCACAAGTTTGGATTTTGAGATAAAGTTTTCGGGCTTACAGCTTTCATTCGCAATCTCTCTTTATGGCTCCAGTTAATTGTTCTTTGATTACGACAAAGCTTTGCCTTCTGATGCTTACGACGCACCCTTATTACCTTACGGTACTAACTTTAATTTAGATATTTATTTCGTAACATTTAACAAATTGACGAATATTCCACGGCAAACGATATTTTTTTTAACCTAACTTTCCAAATTTGGTAGTATAGGCAACGATACTTGCTTTTGTACTAAACCCGTAATGCCTACGAGTAAATAAATATTTTTTTATCCTTTTTAGGCAAAGCAATTAATCTCTGTCTCTCCTGATGTTAGTTAATGACGAGGTTTACTATACTACATGCTTACCTAGAAGAAACCTATTCACTCTTGAATTATAGTTGGAAACAATGACACGTGTAGATTGTTCCACTCCTTGCCTATTTGCACTATATTAGTATTAGCGAAATGCTTAGGTTGGGTGGTAGGTAATTCAACAGCTTATGAACAAATTAAACTAAATCATCGTGATCACCAAAGGTTATCACACTGCCTGATTTCGTACTTTCTGTATCCAACAAATTCCTTGTTGTCGGTGTACCGTTGGCTTGTGGTCGTCACTAGAGAACCTCTCGTCGCCAATGACGGACAGCATTACAAGCCGTGTTCTCCGCTTATTGCAAAACAAATGAGCAATTCTTCGAATTACGTCGGTGACTTTGGTTCTTCCGTAGATATCCTCATTCAATACGATCTCGCATCGAAGCATCAAGTATTGCTCTCTGGATGACCTCACTTACATATGGTAACAAATGTTCGACAATTATCTTCGTCTTCATACATTACCGTATTTTGGACTAGACTTTGTTTCTAATATCTATTACATTGACCTTTTCTGAAATTCTTTTAATTACTTATACAATTGATCTTTATAGATTAGGGATGAGCAACATGCGGCTCGCGGATCTCTTGCAGTTATTTTAACATGTTTAACACCTGCCAAACGTTTCTGAAATTGATTTTATTTTATCGATTTTCTCATTTCAATATAATGTTATAAAATTTATTATAATGTAAAATGTGGCATGTACCACGCTAAACCGAAACAATTAATTAATAATAATCAGGCACAGATATGTATAATTATATATGTATATGTAATGTGTATGTGTATGTATATTTGTATATATATAAAGAAGCATGATTAGAGAACTGCGTATGTATTTTTTATACGCTTGAATTAAAAGAACGGTGCCAAAATTCACATTTAAATTTTCAAGTATATTCGTTTCATTGTTTATATCTATTTTGAATTAAATTTTGTATAATTTATCAATGTTTATAATAAATAAAGTTTCCTTAATTATTAATAAATTTAACATAATGCGCACGTTGATTAAATAGGTTGCTTACCCCTGTTGAATAATGAAAAAGGAAAAAAAAATAGATTGATAAACGATGACATAGTAAATTTATAAAAAAAGTATTGTTTTTTGTTTCTTGATTGGAAATAAACACGCACTAGTTTTTATTAACGAAGTGGATGAAAGAAATGAGAGTCACCAAAAAACAAGTATTTTGATTTAGTCTAGTCTGTACGGATTACTAATGTAGCTACTTTAACAAAAATCTTCAGTCAAAGCTTATCAAAATGTCAATGTCCATATTATTTTTAAATTTACAATTAAAATTGGTTGGTTCACTATAAATTCATTGTTTCGTCGACTTTGTGAATTGTGGCTGTGCTCTGTTGAAACCACATGTAAATCATCTCTCTGTCGTATTTACGAGATTCATTAAAATTATTACTAATTATAATTTTCGCCGGTTACTTATTTGTGATTTTCGCATTTTGTGGCATTATATTGGTACACATGTTCAGTTAATTTTTAATTGTTCAAGGTATAATTTAAGAAGCTAAACAAATTTTGAAAAAAAGAAAATTAAATATTTGGACCCATTTCAAGTGTAAATTCACATGCGCTGAAATTACTTGGGAAAGTCCAGGGTCGACATTTAGCAGAAAATGTTAAAGAACGTGTGACCTAGAACACCAGAAACCTAACTACATTAGAGAACTTGCCGAGGAACTAAAATGGTAATAATGAGTTAGTTCATATGAACCTTCTCAGTCTTGAATACCGCCGGCGAGTAGAGTGTCTCACAATTTTTTTTCAGGAATCATTTTGCGGAATGTGGAACTTCACTACCTTATTTCACTATCCTCGTTTTTCCATAGATCAGTAGGAAGTTGGTTCACTACCACTCTTTCACTGTGGAGTTTCCTTAGAAGCATACCAAGTGTTTTGATTTAACCTTTCTGATCCGAATAGCTCGAGTATGGAACGATATTCCAGCTTACTTAATTCAGAAAATTGTAACCCATGTCTCTACAAGGTTTTTTTTTCTGCTATATCTAAGATGGCAAACTAATCGACTATTAACCTGTATACTGTGTTTAGCTCCCACCTTTTAACGCTAATTGTAACGTCCACGATAATTACTCTCACGTCTTTTTAGGGTCATCACTCTACTGAGTCTGGGTGTTTCATCTTTGACCACATCGTCAATATCAATCAAGTGAGTTGGTGGTGAAATGAAGATTGCAATTGGTTTTGACCGCTTGACGAAAACTGCGACGCAGTTTTGCGCTGTGAGTTTCAATGTGTCTCTGTTGCTCTATGGGAGTGAACATAGTCTGGTGTCTTGCGTATTTTGTAATACGACTCATTATAAAATAACTTATTATCGTTTTTATACAATACTTTTGAAAAAGTAACCTTCTAACATGCTATTTATGGAGACGTTGGTTCGGTTTCTAGTGATTCTGACTACATCAAAGTCAAAATATGTCCCGCATTTTTTGTACTTTCTTGCAAGAATTGCTTAGCAATAAAACAGTTAAATTCATACCAAAGTTGCTTAAATTAAACATGGAAGTATAATCATCAAATTAACATTAATAAGGAGGTATTACAAAGAGTAGAAACTTCTTGTTGCGAACGCTTATATTTGCAGAAGCGACGACAAGTTGCATCAGTCACCCAACGAAATAAAAACACACGCGCCGGCACTGTGTCGGCCGGATAAGCGCTGCATGGATGCGTCTATCGTTGTGATGGATTGCCTCTCGCTGTTCGCTGCAGTTTTTGTTTTCGATGCCGACGCTCCGGGGATGAATCATCGGCGACAGGCACGCGAGCTGATTTTCTAAATCTTTTACCTTTATTATAAACTAACATCTTTTGTTCAACCCTGGATGTCCGTGGGTATCTGTATAAATTTGAAATGTACATCAAATTAGAAATTTTTAATGGAATCAGGCGTTACCTTGCGGAAGTCCATCCTTAGTAAGAACCGCACATGCAGTGGTAGTCATGCAATAAAGTGCACCGCCCGCCAGCCCGCTGATAAATGCGTATGCGGCGAATCACACAACCGCCACCGCCAAATTACTCAACACGTGTTTTACCCCTCCACGGGGCATCTTTAGGAGTTATGTTACACCGATTAGTGCCAAACAAAGAGTCATGACTCTCTCTCTTAATTTAGAAATTGTTAAAATATACTAAGTTTATTTTAAGACGCGATATGTCATGATGAAATGATTTTAGCTTCTACAAAATTGGTCTTTATTAGAATTGTTAAGGACAGCTAGCGTTGCATTGAGCATGCAAACGCGGAACCATACCCCGCATCCTACACGAAAGAGATTTGCCGAAATGACCAGAGGGCGATCTCTCCAAATCCAAGGAGTGATGGAATGGAAGCTGGGATGGAAGCAGTGACCCGTGCACTGTATCCACAATCACTCGAGATTGATAATAGGTATAAAAATTTTAAGTTTTACAAGTCTGCATGTATACCAATATGTTCATTAATATATGGTACACTATATCTGAAAGTCAATGGGTTAAGAAATAATACATAACATGTCGCTAATATAAGAAAATGTTTTGATAGTTAGGATCCTCTTTCTTCTTTTTATCAGCTGATGGATGCCCACTACAAAGCGTAGATTTCCCTAAAAAATCGCCACGATGATCATTATAGTTCGGATTGCTATATAAAATGAATTATTATTTACTGTCTGTGTTTGTAGACTGTACTGCCAGAATCTATTGGTTCGTCGCATTACAATAGAAAATTAAATTAATGTAGCATATTTCAGAGTGATCACATTATACAGGTTGATTGGAAATAGGTGTAAAGGCTTTACAGGTTTTTAGTAACAAGTGAATTGTACATTCAACCTTTTATGGCTTCATCAAGTCAATGTTTATTAGAAAAAAAAAACTCATATGTCTATAGTGTGAGAAGGTTTTTATTTGAAAGTAATAGCGAAGCCTTTTCAATTCAGTAGGTCTCTGAAGCGATCGATTTGTTATTCTTTATTAAATCTTTCGTTCTGAATTTTATAGAGCATTAAACTGCAATTCACGTTGGAGTAACGAATCGTTCACGTGTCAAACGTACATTTACCAAGGCGGTCTACACAATTTACGTAAATCAAAAATAAAGTAAGTCGAACTCTCCACTCGGGGTAGGAAGTGATTTACGACTCTACTTGATCGATCAAACTACCTTTTTATACTTAGGATAACTTATTTGAATAAACCATTTTTTAATTTATTTTTTATGGCTCCTGGTTTTGTTGGGATTTCTCGTTCACCCCTGCCATGTGTGAACCGAAACGTTACATACAATAAATTTTTAGAATTTTATTTCTAATTTATACTCTCTTCTTTTGTCGTTAAGTTCTTTTCATTCCTCTGCTGTCTTTCTCATTTTCTTCCATTCATTTTGACACTTTATTACCTATCATATATCAACTCTCTTCCTTGATCTATCCTGCATAATACTGTAACAATTCTCTCAGTTTACTCCACATGTATGTGAAAGAGAGACTTAGTTTTCAAATGTTTGATAATTTTTTCACGATAATTTTTTTTTATTTTACTTTCTCTTTCCATTCTTACGATTTTACTTTTATTCTTCATTTTTCTTGCTTCACAAATTTGGCCATTGTTCTCATATTTTTCAGATAACTCCATTCGTTCCTCACCATCATTCCTAAGGCATCACAGCGGTTTAATTTTGAAAATCATATATCATTATCTTAGTCTATGAAAACTGACGATTTATTTTCCTTGGTTAACCTATGTATCTTTAATTACCAGATTAAATAAGAATTAATGTAACAACACTTCAAATTTAAGGTAAAATAGAAAACAACCCACAACACACAAATTAGTTAAGTATTCAAGAACGAATAACGTAAGAGTAGGATAACGCATACGCATCGTCTATGCTAAAATTTGCTTCCATGTAAACGCATCCTTAACTTATTAATAACTAATAATAGAAGCCTTGCATTTTTGAATATGTATGTACGTATACACATTCTTAAGTTATTTCAATATGGAGTTCATGTATGTTTGTTTGTTTTTAGTCAAACCTTGAATAAATGTAACTAGTAAACAGCTGTAACTCATGTCATTTTAAATATTAGCACTCTTTGATTATGATAAAATTAGTGTATTTTTTTCGAAATAAGCAACCACAAACTTAACTAAGTAAACGCCGTAGTAGTAAACTAGAAGGAAGTTGATTTAAGTTTCAACAGTAATTTGCTTAAATTTATTTTTCTACGGTTAATTTCAACTTGACTGCCTTTTTAAATACCGACCCAAGTTTCTTCGTTCGAAATGTTTACCGTACACAGAACTTAATTTCGTAAAATTATTTGTATGAAAATTTAGCAACAATATATTTCAAAGTTATATAACAGTTGAATCTCAAATAAATCTTTGAGTTTATATTTGAACTTTAGAGATACAAAATTGATTTTAGCTTTAATAAATAAAAACTTCACATAACATACATATATATTCTCTAGAAAAACTGTCCTGTATTTTAACCATAAGTCGGTAAACATAAAGATAAGGTTGTTATTGATGATATTTTTAACATAGAAAAAAGACGTGTTTGAGAAACAGTACAGAATTTTTGAGCAGTGGTAGACTAAGATTTACGATTGTAGGTCGTGGTTTCAATTCCCGGGACTCAATCCTTTTTAATTCAAATTTTGTGCATTAATAAAATTGCCACTGTTCATAAATAACTTTACAGATGGTAACAGCATCTTTTTGTATGTACCACAATACCACACTGCAATCTTCAACCCGTCTGCCAAGCGTGGCATGGATGATAGAATTATTGCGGACAGTGAAGTCACTTAAACCACATTTAATGCTATTTTGAGAAATTTTAAAAAGTTTTGTACTCACAGAAATAATTTTACACTGGAAAGTATGTAATCACACAACTATATGTGAAAAGCACAACAACCTTTGTCAATGAAGGGTATACAGTGGAAGTAGGTGTGAGAGGGCGCGGGCAAGCCTCCCACTAAGTGGACCGACGACATAGTTAAGGCCTTGCAGTGGGCGACCATGCGTAATACCTTTCTCATCACATATACGTAATAATCGCTTATGATTCGCTTTTATTTCACACTATTTAAAAATATATTTAATATTTTTAAAATAAATATTTGTAAAAACAAACAGTGTTATAGCGCAAGACAGGTCATCACGGCGATATTTTGGGGAGTCCCACGCTTTGCAATGGGCGTTCAATGGCAGCAAAACAGAAGGAATGAATAGTGTTATATAAAAAAGGGCATGTCAAGAGCAACGATCTGCTCAATTTTGGCCCTAAATATTATAAATTTGGTTAGGCAGAAATCGGTAATGTATTGCAATTTGGTCTCACTAAGTCTGCTATATATAGCGACCTATAGGTCGTCAGCCCCGAGATCTATGGAATTATAATAATTAACGTTTCATTAATTTTGACATACGGTGTTACTGATATGGTTGAAGTCATTAAACAAATAAAGTATGACTAGAAATGAATACTATAAAGTTGAGAATATTATAATTAAAAAAGCATGAATCACTGAGCTTTAAGGACTCTTAATGTTAACGAAAGTATATTCACTATTCGTCAAGTAAAAAGTTTGGTATAATTCTATTTTATGAAACTCGAAGCGATCATCTAGACAGTTGTACTGTTATATCTATTGACAAAAATTGTAAACGTTGTGTTACAAGTTTATTTTCAGTTAGGTTTGCTAAGAAGAACTATAGTTTTATTTGGTTTATACTTACCGTCGCCGTATGCGGCACTGTCAAATTTTTATTGCGTTATCGTGATAACTTCATATGTAGTTTTTTGTACATAATTGATGTATGTTTACAGTAGGAAATTTTTTAAAATTTTTTTAAAAAAAAAAATTTACTTAAAAATTGTTTTACTGTTGAAAGTGTGAGAAGTTATAAAGCTACATGAAATTATATCGATAGTATATAAGTAATGTTTTAAGAGATATTCGACTGCGTTGATATGGGCTTTTAACGTTGAAAGATGTCATTAAAGAGAACCTTATATTAATTCAAGCTTCTATCAAATAAGGCTTTTTATTTAGTATACTCCTGACTAATACAAGTGACTACTATAGATAATTTCAAAAACTTGAACTTTCAAAGTTCATTAACTATTATGATTATATAACGACTTCGACAACAAGGATATTTTCCCGAGCGTCACGCCAATAGTCCAACTAGCCAAGTACTGCTAGACACACTACTGATTCAGATGTTTATGGAGCCTAGGAATTATCTTCATCAGTTAAATCATAAGGAGAGTCCTTGGTTCTGCTGTGACCGGTGGTGGACCTGACCATGGTGGACCTGGTCACCGGCTGTCTAGTATTCGAAACTTGCGAGGGATCTCGGAGTCGAAACACAGAGGGAGATAGAGCTTGTCAACATCGCCTCTCTAGTAAATGACGATGTCGCCCCGCATTTCTCAGCTGTTGCAGTGACATAATCAAGGAGGTTATAAATAGGAATAAATAAGATTTAGTGAGAACTAAATATTTAGTCAGAAATAACTCTAATGAATATATTAATAACGTAATAGAGTATACTAAAAATAAATTAGTGAAAAAATATTTAAAAAATTCGAACAAGGAAAATTGTGACTGTGATACTGTGGAAATTTTAGAAAGAAGAGGGGGTAGGTTAACTTTTGTTTAGAATATCAAAGAATAAAAAATAAAGTCACTGTAAAACGTTCGCCGATATGTCCATTTAAATCGTCTCCTGTTTTTGACTTAGTGCATACATAAGTATCCAATTCACCATTATATATGAGACACCTAAGAGTTCATTCAAAAAGTTTTGTTTTTATTAAATAAAGTCTAGTAGTTTATGTATGTAATTATCATATAGAGGTTGTATATTTATTCACCTACTAAACATACATATATATGTTCGGCCTTTATTTACACTTCTTCATTGATGAATAGTAATGATCGTTATTGTCAGGAGGGGCGGAACATTGTGAGATGACGTCACGATCCTCAGAACTGAGGGAGATGACGTAAGGAAATGAAAGAGAGTCCTGAAGCAAATTTGCCTACAAATTTTATAAAGCCTATAAAATGGTCCGTTATTGCACGTCAAGTAATAGCGCGATGTAATCGACTACTAGCGCCATCTATAGAAATCATCCAAACTGGAGCGTTTCTTAATATTCGTATTTTTATACTTTTTAATGTTTTAATTTTTCAGTTTTAGCGCTTATCATAAATAGAAAGTGTTCGATATACTAAACTGAAAGTTTACAAATATTTCATTTATATTGCCTACCGCTTAGAAACAATCGTGTTGTTTGCAAACTAACCACTCTTTGGAGGCCCAAAACAGATTATGATCTGAATAGTGTGAGTCCAACGTTAAACAAAGATAATTAAGTCTAACTCAAGTTTAAGTTAAGTTTAATTAACCGCAAAGTATATGTGATAGATGAAAGCAGATAGTAAGTTGTAAAGTATCAGATACTGATTAATCATTATCATCAGGATTATTAGTGTGAGCAGTGGCAGAAACGTGATCAAAGGGTTAAAGTTTGCATCGAAAGCTGTTACGGTCACGGAAACTCTTAACAACAAGTGTATTTGATTTTTAAGTGATATTACCACTGTAGTGTGATTAATTGCATGAAAATTTGTAAATCATCACCACCATTATCATTTCGGATTATGTATCCCCCATAGCTTTCCAATAGGACTGGTAGAAAACATCCTGTTGATGACAACAGACAGACATTCTTAAGGATGTCTGTCTGTTGTCGTTTCAACCCATAGATACTCACTGCAAGGAATAGGTCTCCTCGCCAAGATATCTACGGGGGATATACCATAATAAACACGCTTGTTAGGCGGCTTGGTGATGGCAGTGTGGTATCATGGTACGCAGATGACAATGCTGATCATCCTCTGGAAACTTGTTTATAAGCAGTGACAATCATATATCCCGGGAATCGAATAAGCAGTCTGCGATTGCAAATCCTGGTCCGAATATCTTAAAAAAATTTCCAAGAGTATGATGATCCGGAGAAGTAGTTGATCACCGGATTTTGAGTAGAGATCACGATAGAATTGAGAAGATCAATGTCAGGAGATGGAAAAGAAATTTTGTGGCATAACATAAGAGATTAGTATAAAAGCTGAACACTTTTGTAAGAAAAGGACCAATATTTAGCCACTTCCGCACTGGCAGTGGTAGTCGTGCAATAAAGTGCACCGCCGGCCAGCCCGCTGATAAATGCGTATGCGGCAAACAATGCGAATCACACAAACGCCACCACTGCATGTGCGGAAGTGGCTAAATATTGGTCCTTTTCTTACTTAGGATGGACTTCCGCGAGGTAACGCCTGATTCCATTAAAAACTGAACACTTTTACCCGCAAAATAGTTACATATTTGTTGAAGTCTCAAGTTAAAACACACTTGTATTTATTTGTAGTATTAATCTTCCGTTCAAATTTGTTTCACATTTATTTCTATTCTTATACAGGTCGTTTCTTTGCCGCTAGAGGATTACGCTAAAAGGCTGGCTCCATCAAGGCTACATCTGGACGGAGTGCCTTCAGTCGTTTCTTGTTAACTGGAGATAGTCAATGCTTTCTTATCTCATTTTCTTACAGCACAAAAGATCCGATAGCAAGAATTTAATCTCAGAGCAACGTTTCGAATTTAAGCGAAGTAAGGATGCTGGAATTCGATGATTAAATTTTATAAAGGCAACGGTTTCCGGTTTTCAGTAAATTCATGGTATCACTTATACTAAATAAATTTTTACTTTTAGCAGATTGTATGCGATAAGAATTGCAAAATATTCTTTTTCAGTATATTTTTTGATAAAGGATACGTGGATACGTAAATAGCCCTTATCCTGGGGCAAGTTATCTCAAACTGGCTCAGACAGAGGAACTGTGGCCAAAAAAGTACTCGATGGAGTTCTCAGAGTTTGTCACACTAGCATAAAATACGACCAGCAAGAAGGTTTTAGTGAATAATAACCCCTTAGAAGTTTTCTACCCAAACTCAACAAAAAAATCAAAGTATTTAGTTTTGCTTATAAAGAATGATGTATTCTTCTTAAGGTATATTTTAGCTGCTAAAATCGAATAAGCGATGAGAGGGCAGCCAAAAGCTCTTTCTGTAATTGTTACTTTATTTAGGTTACTGAATTTGAAGATCCTTGAGCTTATATGAGGTTTAGGCGAATTATCCATTAAATGACAAGAGCTCTTGACAGAAGAAATTGCATTGAGTTACCATTTCTACCTATGCACTTCTGTTTTAGCACAGCTGGTTGCTATTCTAATGGGATCAGTACAAAACAATACCGCGAGTTAATTGGTTACCAACGCCATCTATTAGCGTAATCAAGGGCGACACTTACACGTCTTTACTTTAAACAGTGTTACTATTTTAGAGCCCGGTACTGTTTATACTGAAGTTGAAAACCTTAATACGTTTTAAATGAAAATTAAGTATTCAAATTAGTTTATTAAACTGCCAACTGTGGCGCTACTATCGCACATTCCGAGACACAAGAGGTGAAATAACCTAACATGTAGGTAGAAATTCTTGAAACTGAATTAGATGGAAGCAGATATATACGCTCTGTCGTGACATCCTGATATGAAACAATGACGAAGGAAGATTGTGGGCGATTTTGGTCGATGCAAGACTGGCATAGATTGAATGTGCCAGTTTTTTTCACGCTAAAATTCGGACACTTTTATATCTTATATCTTAATGAGTTACTTAAAACGAATAGCCTGTGGAAAATTGAATCAAACTTTTTAATATTTTACCTGAAGAGTCCTTGTTGAACTAAACACAGCAATGCGGTTCCCCTGTCGGGAAACAAGCGATAAATCCAAGACCCTAATCGACTATTCACGGGCGTGGAATTTCTCGAGGCGGCCGCCTGAGCTATTGTGCTGCAATAAGCAAATTTACCTGTCAATAACTCACAGAACATTGTAGTCATTCATAATTGTAGAAGCAAGATTTATAAAAAATAATTAATTTTGTTAATTTAGATTGATTATTATAGCAGAAAAGAATGATTTTTTTCTATATTTGATACCTGGAAATTTTCAAGTTACAGAGTTGGTATTAAAATTAGACAAAGTTTCAATATAGTCTGTGGAACTTGATTGACTTTTGACACAAGTAATAATAATAATACTGATTTACTTCTACTAACAATTGACCTTCTTAGGGTACCTAAAAAGGCTTAAAACGGACCAACTGTTGACCTTCCCTAGGGCACCAACAAAGTCTCAATTAACGCAAGTGCACTGAACCATCCGGTCTTATCGCTCGTATCGGAGCGTCGGTTTATCACGTAGTAAATCAGGGGGGAAGTGCACGTGTAATGTCATACACGACTACCCTCCATTATCATATTAATTCCAAGGGAGCCGTGTACCAGGCGAGGGGCGTGCGTGGTACATTGTTCACTTTACGCCCCCGATTCATTACTCTGTTCCCGCTTTATCAATGTTGCTAGAGACTCAGCGGTTAGGGTGCGGGCTGGCCCTGATTTCCCGTTAATGGAAAATTTACATCTTTTGATATACAGGATGATTGGTTATAAATATACAAGCTTTAAAAGAGAGAAATAGCACATTCATTGTCAATTTATATTTGGTACACCGTATTTCAAAAATCAATGGTTTTTTAACTAAACATATAAGGACTTCACAAGTAGTCGTCGGAGGTGCTATACCTAGGACAAATAATCCAGCTTTGTAAGCCCAATTTGAGAAAGAGATCACTAGTCGAGACCACTTCAGTTGGGCAACGTTAGGGAAGCTCTGAAACATCTTCTCATATTAAATACCGCAATATCGGAAGCCGAAGGTCTTTGATCAACGTGTCTTACCAGTGATGAGGTACAGATCCAAAATGTGGTCACTTTTGATGGACCTCATTAAAACTCTCAAGGTCATCCAGAGGGGAATGTAGAGGCTATATTCGGAGTTTTGCTGCGAGGTCGGCTTAAAATAAAGAATGAGTGAGGTAGACAAAGGTTTTCGAGTTGCGACAACAAGCCAGTTTCCCCCGCGTGGGTACATCCCACTAGATGGACTGACGACATCGTCTGCTGGAAATTGCTAGCCATCTAGATGCAGGCAGAGCAAGACCGGTCATCGTCACGATCTTTGGTAAATAAGAAGAATGTAGTGAGAAAAAGGTTTTTCTTTTAGAAATTTGGAAGTCTCATAGTCCTTTACCGCCCTTTTCGCAATCTTTTACTAATGAAACAAGTATTTTTTCTTTCGAAACGTCAAATATCTATATTATAATATACATTTGAATATATATTTATACATAGTGTAATAATCATTATTTCTTTTTTATACTACTGTCTTGTTTGGAATGATTTTTTGTTGATTTTATTTGAAACTCTCGTTGAATATATTAAATTGAAATATTAGTTTATTTATTAACACTAATGTGACTTACCAGATCCAATAATGTCACTTTTACTATACCAAAAGGTAATAAAAATTTCTTGTCTGTATTTTATTTAAATTGCAATGAATTTATGTGTTCAAAAAACATATATTATTGTATAGAGAGTAAGGAACATTGTAGTTATATCCACTATAAAGTATAAAAAGTCTCGTTCAGTTCCAAGTGGTTTAGTGTGTCGCAGTCTTAACAATCAATTACCGGCAAGTTGCAACACTGTCGCTCGGTAAGTGTTACCTGAACACGCATAAATTCCCGTGAAGTGCTTTTGCACTGCGCTCGAAACACTGGCCGCGGCAACACGCGAGCAAGGAATCAATAAGCAAAGTGGAATCACTATCGTATCGTAAGGCACCGCCTTCATCTGCAATGAAATGACGTCTTCCCTGACATTCGGATACACGCACTGGAGAATCGTTTTCATTTATGTACAGTTGATTTTTATTCTTTCAATATTTATCCAATATTTCATGGATTTTCCATTTGATTCCCGAGTTCGTAGCGTTATATGTTGATTGTAGCTCTCGGGGCTGACGACCCGCGTAGCAGATTTATCGATCATACACTTCTCCTTATCAAATGTTTAAAATAAAATTTCCAGTATTGCTCTGGAAGCCCGTACCATAAATAAGCTAATATTTTTATAGTTTTAAATCCTATAGCAGGATACAAATAAAAGTTTACTGTCATACATTTTGCTCCCATCTTCACTGTATTCAAATTCACAATGATTTTGTTCCAAGTGATTTCATTGACTAGGTGGAAGTATTTGCTTTATGTTACGGATGGCTAGCGTTGTCCAGGCCATATTCGAACTCGATCCCCTCGTCCCGCTCCTTGAACGATTGGCCGAAATGACCAAAGTGCGATCTTTTCCAATAGAGCGCAGACACGACTAAATTTAAGATGGGGAATCGTGTACCGTGTCCATGCGCACTCTCTCTCAAATACAGTACCTCGTAACATATCATAATTATTTTTAAACGTTTTTATTTAGTTCGACCCGTACGGAATTTGTTTATTTGGGTCAAAATTAGAAATTGAAGTTTAAGCACCTTCTCGTTATCAGATTGATCTGAAATTTGGTACACACATTTAATTTAGATGACAATACAATATAATATAATCAATAACATTAAAAATCTAAGATGGCCGCCGATACAAAATGGCGTATTACATATTTTTCCTTAACCCCCTCAATATGGGTATCAAATGAAAGGGCTACATTAATAAAACACGATGATTATGTCAAAATTTTAAATTCTAGATGGACGCCGTTCCAATATGGCGGACTTGGTATGTACCTAGTCCGCCATATTGGAACGGCGTTTTATGTATTTGTAAGCTTTAGTTTGTATGTAAACTGTTGTATTGATTGGGTTAATGTTTATTTATAGTATTAATATACATGTTTCTTGGTTGTATAGTCCTGCGAGTTTCTTTTGAAAGCTAACCTCTCGTGTCACGCTACAATCCAATAAATATTTGAGTCAAGCCACTTCTGCGGAATACGGCCTGAGGTGCAATATTTTAGTTTTGTGGTATTTGAGTTTATTTCTTTTAGATAATGTCCACTCAAAAGGTAGACTAATGATCTTGTTTCAGTTCTTGGAACACACTGGACACAAGAAATTTCCAACAGGACCTAAGACACATTTGTCGGGGTATCTTCAGGAGTTATGTTGAGTGTATGTGCGGTGGTAGTTGTGTAATTCGCATTGTTTGCCGCATGTGCATTTGTCGGCGGGCTGGCGGGCGGTGCACTTTGTTGCACGACTACCACTGCATGTGCGGAAGTGGCTAAATATTGGTCCTTCTCTTACTTAGGATTGACTTCTGCAAGATAACGTCTGATTCCATTAAAAAGTAATAAGCTTATTCTAGAAGATGCTCTAATAAAAACTCTATTCAAAAATTCTATTTTAATATTCTTGAATTCGAAGGATACTTTTTTGTGATTTACTTGTTAGTAACCTCGCATATTCTGATTGACCATTGAAAAATTAAAGATATCAAATATAAAACTCAATTTTCGTCAATTTTTACAAACTTAAGTTTCCAAGTTATGAATCAATGATCAGTTAGTAGCAAGTGATTATTTAAAATTCAATGTTAAAGTTAAACAACTCTGTGAATAATTGGTACTCCCTAACAACACTTAAGTGGGAAAGTTTCCTTATGAAATTGTCGGTTTAGAATATTGCAGGGTAAGAAAGTAACTTCGCGAGACAGTCGGCGCAATCCGTAGAGTATTGGAAACCGAAACAAATAACAGAGTATTTGGTGCGACGTACTTATAAATAACAGGTTAATTGCTTATGTATATAAGGTTTAAATGTACGTATAGATCATTTGCTGTCGACTTATTCTCATTCGAGCACTCTTATATGAATGATCATGTTCCATACCCTGGTCGGTTCTGGTGCTCCAACAGCCTTCACCATGCGTCGCCATGTAGCCCGGTGTTTAGTGAATAGAGAGCATTCATTTACGGAGTCTTCATTGACAGTTTTGATGAGATATTTCCATCTTGTTGGAGTTGTCCACGAAATCGCATGCCTTCCACTTCTCTATGCACCACCAAATATTCCATTGTGTCCTCATCACGGATGACATGTCCAAACAACTCGAGGATTCGTATTTGTGCAGTCAATGATAACCTATCTTCTATGTTTTCTTCTCTCTTCTCAGTTCTTTAGTGATCGAAACGGTGAATGGCAGCTAGTGAAAAATAGAATTTTGTTTTTAAAATCTTAGTAACCGGGATGTGTTGCTTCATTATTTAAGTTATCATATACAAAGTGATTGGTTATGGTGTTAAAACTTTAAAGAGGTGTATGTAGTGCCTATTTGAGAGCCAAAAACTAAACTTTTACGTAACACTTATTAAAACTTTATTTTTAGTACACGTCAGAATAATAAAATGTACAAATATTTATGTGAAATATATTTAAAGATAAGATTCAAAATTTCGAGATAAGAACGGAAATAATTTTCACTGAAAAATTTGGCAACGTTTTTTTTCTTACAAGCGTATATACCATATAATACGTACGCAGTATTATTAATTTATTGTTTTTATTTAGTATGTACCACCATTTCATTACAAATAATTTTATAACAGTATATTGATAAGAGGAAGTTGAAAAAATAAAAAACAAGCCTCTGATTCAAATTTCTCTGATTGACTGAAAATCTGCTCCCACTCACCGTTTCGATCATTAAAGAACTAAACATAAATGAGAGGTTATCATTGACTGCACAAATACGTATCCTCAAATTGTTTGGACATGTCATCTGTGATGAGGACACAATGGAATATTTGGTGGTGCATGGAGAGGTAGAAGACATGCGTTCTCGTGGGCAACTCCAACAAGATGGAAATATCTCATCAAAACTGTCAATGAAGACTCCGTAAATGAATGCTTTCTCTTCGCCAAGTGCCGGTAACAAAGTAAAGGTTTCCATTATAAGCCTCCTATATCTTTTATTATGTATTAACCTTTATTTATAAGCAATGAGAGTGTATAATAAAATTGTGTAACTCCTGTGCTTGTATGACCGCGTTCAAATTTAACATACCAATCAATAGCAGTTGATTTCCCTAGAGTTGAGTTCCCACAATGATTACCAAGTTTATATTTGACTATAGAAGTATTTTTCTGTACAAAAATATTTTTGTTAGTGTTTTTAATCAACACGTAAAAATACACTTTGAAAGTTATATATATTCCATGGATAATACAGCGAAAGGCTTCATTCGCCGATTTGTGGCGCTGGTATGTTGACCATTTCCGTAAAAATGTAGTGTTTATATTATCTAGACTGTATTTTTTACATAGGTATAGATATTTCGGTTGATTTCCAATATCAATTCTAGTGCGGGAGCACAAAGATTGAACCACAGCTAAACTAATCAAATAAACATATACACATACTTCTTTCCGTTGATCTACTTATCTATCTTCTTTTCTCTGATCTTGATGTGGCACTTACACAGTAGCAGGTTCTTGTATAGTCTATGACTATATAGTAGTATTATATTATATAGTAAACAATATAATATATAACTCAGGTTAATTAATGGATATATCAATATGACGGATTGCGAATGCGTGTGCGGCGAATTTGTGAAGCGTACTGTATTGACCAATCAGAAGCCGTTTACTTCTTAGTACATGTTTTTAAGTAAGGATGTTCTTAGGATTTGGACAGTGAGACTATGAACTTATTGAATGACATTTGTAATTCATTTAGTATACCTCATGTAGATTGAAGTTCTGGTACAAAGTGCGTAACTTTTGAGCAAACGTTGCCTTTGCCAATAACCTTACATATTGAAGAGTTACGTAAGTCAAAGAGAATTTAGAATAATAGTTTAAATTTCGAAGCTATATTAAAACAGAGATTATTAATGTTCAAATATATAGTTATTGATGTGTTAAATTTTATTCTTCTTTTCTATCAGATTAGTAAGAATACCCAAAGTTGCTTTTGATCTTTAGAATTACAGTATATTTATTTATTACTTTACATTCTCCCACTTCCATCCCCCTTCTCTCATCCTCTACAATTTCACTTTTTATTCCTTCTTTCATCCTTCATATTTTCTATCATTTAGCATTTGTGTCTCTCCTTTCATCCCTTGCCACACTTCCTGTTACTCGGTTTTGTTATGTCTAAGTAAGAAAACTAATATTTAGCCACTTCCGCACATGCAGTGGTAGTCGTGCATCAAAGTGCACCGCCCGCCAGCCCGCTGATAAATGCATATGCGGCAAACAATACGAATCACACAACCACCACCGCCAAATTACTCAACACGTGTTTCACCCCTCCACGGGGCATCTTCAGGAGTTATGTTACACCGATTAGTGCCAAACACAGAGTCAAAAAAAGTCGAGCTCTTTTATCAGCGGGTTGGCGGGCGGAAGTGGCTAAATATTGGTCCTTTTCTTACTTAGGATGGACTTCCGCAAGGTAACGCCTGATTCCGTTGAATGTTTCTTATGGCCTTTGGAAGTAGATTATAATTTTTTTTTATACTTTTTGCCCCATTTTGGACAGCGATATACATCCTCCTATTTTCTCCTTCGATCTCTCATCCTTTACAATTCCTCTTTTTATTTTCTCTTTCATCCTTCATATTTTATATCATTCAACATACAGCATTCACTCACATTACATTTACGCATCGCCTTCCATCCTTCTTCCTGTGACTCGGTTTTGTCATATCTAATTACGTCACCCGCTACTCTGCAACAAAACCGCAAGAAACGGTGGCGGCTCTCCTTTTCCAAAAGAGATGCGATGGTAATACAGTAAAATTTAATCGTGCTATAAATTTAACAAATGCATCATACGTGTTATAGACAGGTACATCTACGTCTCACACGTAGAAGGCCTGCGCCAGGCGTGTATACGCGGAACCCCGTGCTTCGTGTGATTTGCCGAAATGTCCAGATGGCGATCTCTTCCACCGCCGCCCCGGCCCAAATAGATAAGAAGGGACTTTTATATCGTGTCCAAGCGCACTCTCTCTCAGGTACGATACCTCTTAACATAACATATTTCTCATGAAACTTATACATAGTTACTTAAAATGAGAAATTATATTACATTATATCAACTATTTTTTAAATTCATGCGGATAAATACTCTATGATCAAGAGCAGGTAAACGTTTTTTAAGTTTCTTTGTTAGCCAACACCAAGTGTTACGTTACAGTCCACTAAATATTAAAGTGAAAACTCCTTTTTTGAATACGACCGGAAGCCCAATAATATAATAACAAAAAAAAAATACTATAATATAATATAAAAACATTTGAAATGATAAAAAAATATAGCTCGGGAATAAACTGCTTTAATAATTACATTAAGGAAGTTTGTGAAATAACACCGAACTGAGGTTGCCGTGAGCTCTTTTGAGGTCGGAACACATTTAACTCCTTGCTTCATTTTAAGCTATAGGATGGCTCAATTTGTTTCTAGTCGAAAAATGTTTTGGAAACAAATGGAGCTCTTAAATCTTTATTCACACAAATAGTAATTACAAATGGTTTGTAAGAAAAGGACCAATATTTAGCCACTTCCGCACATGCAGTGGTAGTCATGCAATAAAATTCACCGCCCGCCAGCCTGCTGATAAATGCGTATGCGGCAAACAATGCGAATCACACAACCGCTAACGCCAAATTACTCAACACGTGTTTCACCCCTCCACGGGGCATCTTCAGGAATTATGTTACACCGATTAGTGCCAAAACAGAAAGATTTTATTGCATGACTACCTACTACTACTACTATTGGTCCTTTTTTTACTTAGGTTGGACTTCCGCGAGGTAACGCCTGATTCCATTAAATATACAAATGGTTTAAAGTTGAAAATAATATGGTATTTTCTAATAAAAGGTCCATGTTGTGTTCCAAGTATCTACAAGTTTTGCGGGTTTGGAGCGCCAAAGTGCAGGGGGCTGCTTTACATAGACAGTGTTTAAGGCTACCAAACTCGAAAGTTCCCAAAGGATCTGAAAAGCTGCGGCTCGGGGCACTATAAGGTTCTATTACTGTGTACTTCTGTGATTTTATAATTCTCAAGTCTTATCCGTGGGTTGTATTGTTGACTCTTTACTTCTACCACTATCTTCGGCCGATAATTTACGAACTTCTATTTAAACGGTGCCACCAAGCAGAAGATCAAGACTCCCACTGTCCAATGTGTTATTTCCCTTTTAAGTTCTTTTAAAATATCACAACTTCTGTTTCTCCTGGTGGATTCACATGTCATGAGTAAGAAAAGGACTAATATTTAGCCACTTCCGCACATGCAGTGGTAGTCGTGCAATAAAATGCAACGCCCGCCTGCCCGCTGATAAATGCGTATGCGGCAAACAATGCGAATCACACAACCGCCACCGCCAAATTACTCAACGCGTGTTTTACCCCTCCACGGGGCATCTTCAGAAGTTATGTTACACCGATTAGTGCCAAACACAGAGTCACTAATACATATACTACATACAGAGGCATGTGATTCGCATTGTTTGCCGCATACGTATTTATCAGCGGGCTGGCGGGCGGTGCATTTTATTGCACGACTAACACTGCATGTGCGTAAGTGGTGTGGACTTATATTGGTCCTTTTCTTACTTAGGATGGACTTCCGCGAGGTAACGCCTGATTCTATTAAATCACATGTCATGATTAATGCAGCAATAACATTATTCGCCCATTGATTAGGTCAACGACCTAATGTCGCTGATAAAACCTTATTCAAAGTATAACAAGAGGTTTTAAATCATAAATCGATATTGCACATTCAAAAGGTAATTGAACATGGAATACTATTAAACATCACGCCAAGCACTCGAAGCAAGAGAGCTTACAAGTTACGAGAACTGCTCCGCCCGCCATTTTATATGCAAAACGTTAGCTTCAGTAAAGTACAGTGGACCATTACTGTCGCAGTGTACGCTATGAACTCACCCGGTCCGGCTTGCAATGCGTGCATTCAATTTTGGAACTTAAACACTACTATGCTCTAATAAATTGGCATTAAATTCGCACGTACTCCAACTAAGCACCGGACGGGGACATCGGGTAAGTGAAAACATATCTTTAGTTGTTGACCCTTCTCTAAAAGCTTTCCACGTTGTTTGAACAACGCAATACATTAAATGTATCTTGTTTAGTAATAATTTTACAAATATCTATATGTAGATGATATTGAAATTATTTAGTTTACCAAATGCCAGCCGATAGACGCCCACAAGTCTCTCCCAAAGGTCTCTACCGTGATCGATCTTGCGCTACCCACAATATGGGATTGAACCTGCCTCTATACTGTAGGCTTGGCTAATGAGAACCTGTTCATCGGCTAGGATGAGTCAGGTACAGGGTTTCGACATATTTACCTTAGAGTAAGGACGCCTACTTAGGGAATACACCATCTCCTTGGACGAATATATGAGCTCCCTTTCTAAGGGCATATACCACATCCATCAAATATATATTCATCATGCAGCGACTTACCGCAACCTTGACTATATCGTCCACAGTGAGGGGCCATTCCATTGTTCCAACAGCTATTCGGTTCAAAGAGAGATGTTCTCTTCCCACTGTCACTTGACATGAGAAATTTCAAGCTGAGTATTAAATTGGAAATAGTATTTACCTGTTACAAGTTACAGCCGTTAAAAGTTATTAAATCGGAGAGCATGTTGAATGAATTAGCAACGGAAACTCAACAAGTAGGATTGTCGATGAACATCGTGAAAATCAAGATCCTAACCAATGGAATTCCCCAAGGCGGTGCGATGAAAATGATAGGTTTGAATAAGTCAATGAGTATACATATCTAGAACGACATTTGAAATTTTTTTGACTTGTTTGAATTTGTGCAAGAGCTCCGCGGACTTAATATTTACGCTGGGAGATCGTATCTCGAGTACTATATCTGTGTAGGTGTATAGTATACTGTGTAGTGAATGAAGTGTAGAGTAAGTAATGCGAAGTGAGGACTACTTGGCGGTGAGATATGGACACGGGCCTCTACTAAGCGGCCTCGTTGGAACGCGGGCTGAGCGAGCACTTTCGCCGTCTCATGGATATAAGTGTGGTGAATTATCAGTGCATCAAACCCGATGGGGTTTCGATGTGGGGAGAATGTCATGGCATCAATACACTCATATGAAAACAATATACGAAAAGACAGAAAGAAGTATAACTCTTGCCCAAAAGAAATAGTGGGGATGAAGGAAATAATGAACAATAAAGAAATTTATATTTTAAATTTTAAAAAAAACTTAGAAATAACTTTTGATTTCTGACTTTATCATTGATGAAAAAAGATAAAGATACAGTGGCCATTTGCCAATGTAAGGTGAAAAGAAGCACGCTCGGCCTAAAAGTATCTGATGATAATAATATAAACATCAGGGAAAAACCTAAAATAGACATGAAGAAAAGAACTAGACTATTCAAAAGTGGAATTGGGCAGGACACGTCTGCAGAATGAACAAAGACTGATGGCAAGAGACATGAAAAGAAAAAGAGAACAACCAAGTAAAAGCTGGAGCTAAATCTTCAACCAGAGACGGGTACTCTTATTCGTTAGGCTCTGGAGAGTTATGGATGGAAGGGTTTTGTAAAAGCCTTCGCCAAAGAGGCAACTACTACTTAGTATTAGAAGTAAAGGTTATTTTTTATTTTATACTTATGTATTATTTGAGTAAGCAATTACTCTTCAGGCTTATTCTAGAACTTTCTGCGTCATCAACGTACAGAGATTTATGGTAATCTTGAAACTAAGCATCGAAGAAAACGACGCAGGGTCGAGAGACTATAGATATTTATGTGTACAAGTGTTGTTTCTGAAACTCGGAAGGAGTATAATTAGAATTAAGCTGCCCGGAATGCTCTGCAGTGCCTTTGTAACAATTAAAAGCGGATTCGAACAAGCGGCGGCGCTGATCGTGAACCCGGCGTCCTAAGCCACCAATAATTGCCCACCGCCTGCGATCTCCGTTCGTCGAACTGTTGCCAAAGACTTACGCCGGCCTTCTGTTTATTTATCACTTGTATTTAATTTTCAGTTAGAGATAATCCCTGCCTACTAAAGTGGATAAGGCCGTCGTGATTATATTTGAACAAATTATTATATTTTCTCTTCAAATTATTTTGTTTGTTAAGGTTTAAATGTAAAAACTTTAAATAGGCCAATGTTCGATATTGTATCCGAACTCCACTTTATAATTGGACTTGAGTGCGTGTATCGGAACGGTCGGCTTCTTTCACCGGCTTCTTCTTCGGCTTCCATCGTCGGACAATAAAAATTGAACTAAAATGTGCTTGTTTCATATCGATACCCAACAGCCAATATACTATACGTACATCTGCTTTCCAAGACTGTATGATGTACTCTACCCAAAAAATATATATTTTCATAAGTAATAAATAGCTTATTGTAAATATAACAAGAAAAAGTATTTTCAAAGTTCGGATATATGTACAATATTTTTAAATTTATTATTGTTGACTACCTATCCCTGAAGGTTTCGTGTTGTCAAAAGTTATTGGAGAATCGTGTTAGAAATAGTGACAGCTTAATACTGAATGATTGGAAATTGGTGTAAAAACTTTAAAACTTTTAGCTGACAAATGAGCTATAAATTCACCCATTTTGCAGCTATCTCCAATCATCTTGTATATTAAGAGTCTTCATACAGGCCTTGTCTATGCGACGAGGCTTTATGGGTGCGACTCTTGAAACTAAAACCTAGTTATATATTTATAAATGTATATCTTTTGTAATACCAATAAATATCATATTTTTTAATTTATAATAACGTGAGTTGTAAGACAGTACAGGCTTAATTTGTATTTTATATAAATGATTTTAATTGTTTTAAATTATGTATAAAACAAGAAATTTGAGGATGCTACTAAGTTATACCAAACAGTGATATCTTGTGACCCTATTAAATTACTACAAAACACAGCATCAGTACCAACTGCGACGACAATCAGCGAAGTACACCCCCGCTGTATTCGAAGCCTACAAAACCGCAAGTCGATCCTAACTGTACCGATTAATATCTGTCAACGGGAGTCGGCCGGGGCCATTAGCCCGGATTGCACGAAGCGAACGCTTAAGAAGTCGGACCCGAGCTCCGAGCTTAAGATAATTGCTGCAGATTGTCCCCCGGCGCCGCGAGACATCGACGAACTTTGGACAACTCACTCCCGATGCCCTCCTCGGAGATAGCGCTCGCCAGCCTTGTGTCGACTCGATCTACTACCGTGTCCCTCTCTTCTAATGCCATATAAAATAAATATTAAGAATTTATAAATCTATTTTGACTCTACTCTTAGGGCGTTATAGTTTCGGGGAAGAAGCAGCCAGAAACTCTACAACAATACATATTTTAATGGTGTAACAATGCAGATTTGTACGTATGCACTTAATTAGGTACAGCCTAAATGAAATTAAAATAATCCGGCGACATCACTGCCAAGCATTTTTTTTTCTATATTATGTCGTATGTAATATAAGATGTAGTGAAAACGTGAAAAAAATAGTAATTTTTAACGCCTTCTTTGTTAAATTTATTTTTAACCTAATTTCGTAAAAATTAGATACATTTGTAAAAAGTACGTATACGTCGCTTGATGTTAATCGTAGTTGATTGATTATTATATGTTAAGCTAATTGTTTAAATTCTCCTATGTATATATATATATATATATATATATATATACATATGCAATGTATTTACTTCAAAGTGTGTAGTATATTTTTGAATTTATTTCTATTATATAATCCCTTAACTGCCCTCTCCTTCATGTCTTTCATCTCCATTCAAAGGTTGTCTGGTAGAGATCGCCTCGAGCGATAAGACCGCCTCTTGTACACGTAAATAAATTGTTTCTATTTTTGGTTATTATCTAAGTTTTTTTTTGTTACATTTCCTTTTACGTACATTTTTTTTATTTGGTGTACAATAAAGTGTAAATAAATAAAGAAATTAAATATGACAGGTTTAGGTCAATTTGTGCACATCTGATAGATACGTGGAAAATGTAATGCTTGCTAATCATGAACTTATATGTCATATATAGTTATCAAGAAAAATAAATATGATATATTAATAATAAATATTTATAAGGTTACAAAAGGTGTGTTTAAATTAAAATAATCAATTTTAAAAAATTAAATTATTTCACTTAATTAAAAACGAACGGACTACCGACAGAGTCTAGAGGATTTACGTTAATTAGCAGTGGACAGACACACAGCGCGCAGAGGAGATGCCGCTGGAGCCTTAAAATTCTACTATGGAGCCCACTGTCCGAAGTTTTTGGAACTCGTTGTAAGTAGGCCGCTACTAAACGGACTTATTTCAAATCAGGGAGTGAGTTCCATATTTAGCAGTAACAGTCAGATAAAGTTGTGTCTGAAATGATGATTGTGATGATTCGAAAGTCTCGGGAAAGGCTCCGCGGATTAGATTATAATGTGATGACAACAGCGAAGCTCTCCCGCGCCTATCATCAATGAAGCGATCTTTAGTTCTGAATGACAATGGAATTGATTAGAGGACGTGTGAAATATGTTTGCGCGGTACGAAGTTAGCCAGTAATTTGATTGCCCGCGCTGTGATCAGCGGTTCATTTGCATACAGTCATTTGTTTGCGCCGGGACAACGTTCGAAGCCGGGCGGGCGGCCCGCCTGCGCCAATTCAGTGGCTTTATTGCTATTTGTATTTAGATACGTGATTCGACCGGCGGCGGCTGATTTATTGCCTTTTCTGATTTGGATTAATTCGCCTCTGTACACCGGTCTTATCAATTGATTTTACGTTTCATAAATCATAGCCGGGGGTGGGAAGACGTGGGGGAAGCTGTTTACTGCCGATATGGTACATTCCCTTATGTAACCAAGCTTGGTTTTTGAAAGGTTCAAATACGCTCACCATCCACAAGCTCAGGTACTTAAGATCGTGGCGTTCATCATTGTCTGTGGAACAACACACACCCTCGGGCTTTAAAAGTGTCAATCATATGGCGGTAGCAATATCACGTCACAAGAACTCGTGCGTGTATTGCAGCAACTGTTGACTTTGCCGGCTCTTCTTAAGAGTTCAGCATTCCGAGCCGTTGGTAGCTTACTACTTATAATAATAAAATAATCGATGAAAAAGCCAAGACTTTAAAATTTTGAATTTATATTTACACAGCTCTTAACATTATTATAACACTTGTGAAAGTAATCATAAAAAACCCGAATGCTAGACTTCATTCTAGACTTTTCTAAGACCAAGACGCGTTTAGATATATTGTAGCTTAATTAAAAGAAGCCTTTATAAAGCTACTGATTTTATTTTTAATTTACATACAATTATGGTCTTCTCGCACTTTTCTGATGTATGCGCGTGCACTCTGTGTTTGGCACTAATCGGTGTAACATAACTCTTGAAGATGCCCCGTGGAGGGGTGAAACACGTGTTGAGTAATTTGGCGGTGGCGGTTGTGTGATTCGCATTGTTTGCCGCATACGCATTTATCAGCTGGCTGGCGGGCAGTGCATTTTATTGCATGACTACCACAGCATGTGCGGGAGTGGCTAAATATTGGTCCTTTTCTTAATTGTTATAGTGGTTCAAACGCTGGATGCAGTGTTTCTACTTGTTCTATTTAGAAAGGATTTTTATTATAAGTAATACTTGTATGTATTGTCGTTGTCGTATCTTCTTTGTAAATGTGGAATTTACTGCGCGGTGCCCCTTTTATACGTTAATGCGTACAACAGTTAGCGCCATCTATCGACACCGGTCCAAACTACAGAGTTCAAATATATATATATTCGCTTAGCGTTGCTCCACGCTGCGGTTATAATTCCACTGAAAGGTGTTTCTGGTGTCGTTTGCGAGTGATATAAATATTATTTCAAATTTATTTTCACTAGTTATAGGCTCGTATTAAATTAATTTGTTTAAAATGTACGTGTCGCAAGTTTCACTTCGCAAATGGGCTCCGGGCCGACAAAAATGTGCGCGGCGGTGTTTTAAAACGAATTAATATTTGCGGCGAAATTTCGGCGCCCAGCTAATCCAATTAAATTTATAAATCAAATAGTCGGAGAGTTTATTTATTTTATTTTGATTGCAGTTTTATGAAATTTTCGCAACCATACATAAAAGCAAATATCATAGATGGGCTGGCGTTACAAATATAGTATAATACTGACAACAACTTCTAATCGCAATTTCCTTTATTTATTCAAATTATTATAAGCTGGACATGGACATGGAGCTGGATATTATAGGCTGTTATCATAAGCTGGACTCAGAAGGTGACCAACGTCGAAGTTCTAAAACGAATCGGCCATATACGCGCACTAATGCTCACAGTAAAACGAAGGAAAATCGCTTACTTGGGACATGTTCTTCAACACCAACGATACAATCTCCTTCAACTTATCATGATGGGAAAGGTCGCTGGTAAAAGGAAGGTTGGTATGAGAAAGAAGTTATGGCTTCGTAACATTAGAGAGTGGACCGGAATCGCCAGCGCTGCTGAGCTATTACGCAGAACCAAAAATAAGGAAGAGAGCAGGAAGCTGATAGCCAACCTCCACTAGTTGGAGAGGCACTTCAAGAAGAAGAAGATTCAAATTATTAATTTGTTCTAGTAACCGACGTCTCTTAGCTGATTGACAAGTTGAAGAGCCACATAACCAAAGAGTAGCAAAGGATATCCACCTCCACGGTAGACAGACGGCCTTATTAGGCCTCTTTCTACCGGTCATATTTTAAATCTATGGAGGGAAGGAGGGGGGGAGGTCTATGTCCGTCAGTCGAAACTCCCTATGCCTCGTGGGCCACTTTTGGCTGAAATGATAATACGCGATGGTACCAAAAATAACTGTAGATTAATAATTATACCAGGAACTACAGTATCTGCGTTCATTTGAATGAATACGTTCAATAATCTGTTTCA
The DNA here is from genome assembly GCF_028537555.1 of Battus philenor. Classification (NCBI taxonomy): domain Eukaryota; kingdom Metazoa; phylum Arthropoda; class Insecta; order Lepidoptera; family Papilionidae; genus Battus; species Battus philenor. The sequence continues at coordinate 17,358,135 of NW_027181682.1, forward strand.
TTTAGATCTGTCTGCAGCAAATTTGAATAAATTGCAATTTGTTTGTCAGCTTCCACAGCTAGAAGAGTAAGGTGATATTTTCTGTATTTGTCGCGCGTCATTGATTTTGAACAACGAGCTCACATAATTTTTTAAGTTGCAAAGAAGTGCCCATAAAACAAGACATTTAGATGATGAAAACCATGAAAACAGCTTAGAAGCGGTGTAAGCGATTCATCTTCGTAAGTCCATCTCGGATGGGTAGCATTCGGGAAGGTCCTCTCGTAGAACCTCTCCTTCAAAATATCGCAATGTTTGAAGACGAAGGTCTCTAACCAATGTGTGCTGCCGGTGATGACATATGGATTAACATGTGGTCACTAACAACACGCTTCATAAGAAGGCTAAAGATCACCCAAAGAGCAATGTGCTCGGAGTTTCGCTGCGAGATCCAGGAAGATCCAGAGAACCAAGATCACCGAAATTGCTCGAAGAATTGCTCCTCTGTGGCAGTTGGCTAAGCAGTTCGCTCGTGCAACTGGTGGCCGTTGGGGCCAAGAGGTTCTCGATATGCGAAACCTAAGTGCTCCGATGATATAGTTTAGGTCACGGGAAGTAGCTGGATGCGGGTAGCGTGGTGATTTTTGGGTGAGGCCTAGGCCATGAAGTCAGCGTTCAGCGTTTAGCGTTTACTCTTTCTCAAATGTCGAAGATCAACATTAAAATTTCTATACACTCTCCAGTGCAATTTAAAATTAACGTTACATTCCGTTTGGTTATTCTAGAAATTTCCAGTGATATCACGTCGGGATTTGCTAGAAAAAAGTACACTCGAGTGCAGTATGAGTGGGCCAGTTAGACTGATTAATAGTTTCGTCGGTAAACAAAGTCTGGCGGCGCGCAGTCGGGCCTGATTGAACAGCACCGCGGCATGAATCAATCAGTAATTGCTGAGCGATTTCCGTGACTCATTAAACTAATGGACCACTCATTAAATATCTTTTTAATTAATTATTGCGTTTTAATCAATGCTAAGTGGATTATAAAGGGTTTTATTTTTAACTTAAAGCTTAATTTTGATTCGAAATTAAATTAACAATTCATGTGGAAAACGTACTTTTTATTGTTTTTAAAGTGTTAAGATCTAGAAATATAGGTTATGTTTTACGAGTTATGTCTGTTTAATTATTCTGCTAATATTGTCGAAATTTTTTTGCCACATAAGAAAGCCATTATATATGTGTGTATGTATATAAATATGCTCCTGTGATCAAAAAGTAAGGTGTAATTGTTAGTTAAATCTTCTGGCATTAGGTCGGCAGGTACATTTTTTCTATGTTGGTAGCGCTATAAGATTTGGCAAGAGTCTGTTTGTCAAATGGTTTAATTATCTCTGAGATATACTTGTTTTTGTGTTATGTATCAATTTTGTCAAACGCGTCAAGACACGATCGATGTCAAAAACGCGTACATTTTTGGAAAAAAAGTCTACTTATGTCGTTCCACAACCACCGTATTTCGCCTGATTTGGTTTTATGTGACTTCTTGCTATTCAGTATACTTAAAAGGAGTGGCCTTTTAAATTTTCTGAATAATAATGAAGACTATAACGCTATTTACGTTTTATCGGACGGTGATTACTTAGAAAGGCATGAAATAGGTTTGGAAGAATAAAGAAAATATTTACAATTAATTAACAAATTTAGTCTACTTTTTGATCACGGTAATAAGATTGTACCCAGAAAACGAACCCGCGACCTTTAATTGCAAAACCAAGTCCCTCTACCACTGCGCTAAAAGTGCTTTAATTTGGTAATCTGATGCCGAAAATGAAATATCTAGGACTGTGTCTATATATTCAAGTTGGACTGGTAAAAACGAAATCTGAAACATAATTAGTTTTGCGGGGATTTCTGAATTCTTCTTATTTTCATCCGATGGACACCCACTGCAAGGTGCTGAAAAGAAAAATTAAATGACAGCGAATGTGCTATATTGACTTCTTTAAATTTATAACCAATCACCCTGTATATACACCTATTGTCTAAGCAACAGCAGGTGAGTTTTTAGATGGATTTAGGCGCGTAAATAACCCGCTTTTCCACTAACGAACCGTTGATTACTCAACGGGCAATCGAATTACAGCAACCAGGGATTGTACCTTTACAAATGCATACAGAAACAATAAATACGAAATTTATTTTATACTATCTCTTTAGATGAATATATATGTCTTACATCAGTTAATGCATAGAGATGTCGTTCTAATTTTAAAAGTGTAGTGAAATAATCGAAAATACCTCCATCTTTACAAATAAAGAAGGACTAGAAGATTTGTTGTAACAACTAAGAGTAAAGCCATGATGGATATCGCTCAAGAGAGTACACGAAATCATTCACGAAACCAATGACACAAAACGGCATTTATAAACGAAATATAAAGCATATCTTTTCCTTCCTCCAGAAAGCAGGATATTTTGTGTAAAACAGAAGATTCTCCCCCCGATACTAAAAAAGGCCCCCCAATAGATAGAGCGTTGATATTTTTTCCAGGCGTTATTCAGGCCTATTCCGTACTTCTCTAGGTGCAGCTGGACACGGTACTGGTTCCAGATTCTTATAATATTTTAATTGGTTTAACTCAAGGAGAGTTCCTCATGCTTCTGCGAACCGGGGGTCGACCAGACCGTGCTGCACTAGTCACCGGCTGTCCCGCTTTTTCGAGGCAAAGAATGGAACTGATAATGTAGGAAAGAAGATGGAGGCTGGAAATATAGCCTCCTAGATCGGCGACGAAAAGAGTCGCCCCCCGTTCTTAAAGTACAACACTTAAGTAATAAAAAGTGTCATAAATAAATATAAACAAATTAATAAGGGTCAGTAGGTAAGACTGAAAAATTTGTATTATATTTGTAACTAGAAACCAATGAAAAATAGTAAAAAATGAAAGAGTATGTAAATAGAACAGATCTTTGATTCAAAAGGTCTAATAGTAAGAAAAGGACCGATATTTATCCACTTCCGCACATGCAGTGGTAGTCGTGCAACAAAGTGCACCGCCCGCCAGCCCGCTGATAAATGCGTATGCGCCAAACTGCGAATAACACAACTGCCACCGATTGTTGCACGACTACCACTGCATGTGCGAAAGTGGCTAAATATTGGTCCTTTTCTTACTTAGGATGGACTTCCGCAAGGTAACGCCTGATTCCATTAAATATTTAAGGTCTAATAATAAAAAACTAGTTATACACCATGTATAAATTATCTAGCTCTAAATACACGAGTATTTTTTTAACTATGATAGTTTTCAAATTATCTATATATTAATTTGAAATTTTAAGCGAAGAAATGATAGTATCTTGTTTACAAGAAAATAGCTCTGTAAACAGTTGATTCCTTTTAATGTAAACGTTGACTTTATCATTCGAAGGGACCGTAGTCGGTGTTTGAACTTTTACAATAGATTACTTGTCCGAAAGACAATCTGCAGCGCTTATCTTAATCACGGAGTTTAGAGTTGTAGTTCTTTGGGTTTAATTTTCACAATACAAGATAATTGCCTCACATTATATAGCTATGTTCATTTATTTTTAATAAAGTTAACTTTATTATTGTTCTTAACAAGTTTTAATAAGATATGTGATTATATTTGGGGGACCGGAAACTAATGTCGCTTTATTAAGTTAAATTCACACTCTGGAATATATTCTACTTCGTTATCAACAACCTTTCACCATCTAGCATACAAAATCCATGTGACGACTCCACAGTACAGACTTTTGATCACTTACTCAGACACTGCTCCCGATTCGCATCCAAAAGACGTAACCACGTGACCTTATGTGAAAACCTTAATATACCACCGTTTAGCTTACCGGACATTCTTAAGAAAAAATCTACAGCAGAATCTTTTGATGCGATGGCCCGGCACATTGTCCTAAATCTCAAGGCATTTAACGGTCTGTAGCGCTTGGGCAGCGACTTAAATAAAATAATGTAGCAAGTAATATATAATTGAGGATTCCAAATTGTATTGTTAATATGTATAAATTTTAGCTGTATTTACCCGTAAGTGAAAATTGTGTAAAAAAAAGTCACTCTGTCGTGCCTCGCAGCTGGGAGAAGAAAGATCCGTATCAAATGGCGGCAACCCTCTTCCAACTGTCTGCGTTTAGTTAAAGCGAAAGATAAATATTGTAAAAAAAACACTGGCGATACAAATTAGAATTAATAAAAAAAAGCATACAAAATCAATGCCGGAGTGGTAAAAATCAATCGGTTTTTCTGTAATATATGTCAAGAGAAACGACATTACTTTCTGGTCCCCTATATCTTTACAATGTTTCAAGTTCAACGTTTGATGTAGTTTGGTCTTTTGATTTTGCCTTTCTGTTTTATTTATTTACTTTTTAAACGATTTTATTTAGTTCGACCCGTACGGAATTTGTTTATTTGGGTCAAAAGAAATTGAAATTTAAGCACCCTCCCTTTGTCAAATTGATCTGAAATTTGGTACACACATTTAATTTAGATGACAATACAATATAATAGAATCAATAACATTATAAATCTAAGATGGCCGCCGATACAAAATGGCGGATTACATATTTTTCCTTAACCTTAATATGCGTATCAAATGACAGGGCTACACTAGTAAAACACGATGATTATGTCAAAATTTAAAATTCAAGATGGACGCCGTTCCAATATGGTGGACTAGGTACATATTTTTTCCACAACCACCACAATATGGGTATTAAAAAACCGTTTAACTTAAAAGTTATTTAAATGTACTTATTCTTCTATACTTGCATAATTCAAGTCGTTGACGTTCAAAATTTTCAGCGTTCTCTATAAATAATTGACTAAGGTATAAGTTTACGTGTACTAAGATATATATTGGAATCTCTATCATATTGGAGAGACGAAACTCAGTAGAGTTCTGTGTAGGTGACGGGAGACAAATGTCGAAGACCTCGATGACTCATGGCTCCGATTACCACCCGCTGACAGTAGCCCGTGATCGACGCTTTACGTCTCCGTGACGAAACGCCGGCGCTCTACCAACGAGTGTCGGTTTACCCTCCGCGAAAATTGATATTTGATATAACTAACGGGTTCATATAAACTATACCGAACGAGAGTCATTTATATAACACAGACGGATAGCGAAATAATCCTGGTCTTAAATAGGAGTACAGCAATCGTATATCTTTATAAGTAAATTTTTATGTTCTCCGTTTCCGCATTGGCCTTCTTAATTTGCAGAATAACCATCGCACGGAGCCAAATCAGGCAAAAACGGTGGTAATGGAACGATATGAAACGAGTTTTTGGCAAAAAAGTCGCAAAAAACCAATCAAGTACGACATGGACTAATAGAGATCTGAGGAGTTTTAGACACAAAACATTCTTCAAAATGATTTCGGCTGAGCGAAATAATATTTCAACTTTTACAGATGCTTGGCAAATGTTATACGCAGTCCTACCAACCTAGAAAAAAAACTACCTGCTTTTCTAATGCCTGGGAGTTATAAATGATAATTTCAGCTTTACTATTAAAATGTCAGAATTGTGGTTATTGTTCAAGAAAAAACTTTTGTGCTTTGATTATACATTGCATGTCTTTTTTTTATGGCCCCTGCTATTGGGGGCCTCTCGTACCCTCTATCTTTTGTGGGACAGGGACTTTACGGGCAAATTTAATTATTCACATAATTTTTTATTATTTACTTTCTCTTCTTTCATACTTCACATTGTCTTTATGTCTATTCTTTCATGCCACAATTCTGCTGTCTTTCCCTTTTGCTCTGTATCACCTTTCATTCATTCCTCTTTGCTTTTTACATTTTCATAATTACTTTGTTATTTTATATCACATTTTTATTACTTAAATTCTATAATTATTTTATATCACAGTACTGTATATTATTTTGCTCTTATTTTGTCTTCATTATCTATTTATTTGCAATATTTACGTTTTATTTCTTTCTATATCATTTTTTACGACTTTTCTGCAGAGGGTGATGAATGACTGTTTGGTGTCTTTTTCGCTTATCAGGGAGGCTATTGACTCCTCCCCGATAAAAAAAAATACATTGCATGTCACAAAATCACCGGTAATTAGAGACAAACCCTTAAAGTCCAAGAGCAATATACATTATATTCCGAGCTTTGTATTTGGGCGGTTGATAAACAATGTGCAATTACAGAAAGCTTAGTTCCCCGAGCTTTTGGATCAGTCTTTTCATTTGATGCAATCCCCTTTTAATTGTTGGCGCTGTGTTTGCTTTAACAATTCCGACTGCCGTCGCTTTGTTTTGACTGAGAAGGAAAGATCTTAACTAAAAATGAGGTCGATGCTCTGAGCGGGCTTAGTGGGACGCCCCGTGCCTTTTTGCGATGGGAGATGATAAATAATAAAACAGGAAAAAATTTTCCGCAATTGCTTTACGAACTTTGTCCCGAGTCCTTTCAAAATTTGCATCTTATTGTGTCACCCTAGTATTAACACAGTCCTACTTTAGTAACAAGTGTACGGACCCTACCAAGGTCATCATCGTCGTATCATTACAGCCGTGGGACTACTGTAAATAGCCCCTACCAAAAGATTTCTTATAGACCCGGTTCAAACCGGTTACATCCAGCGTGTTTTGAAGACACTTGGCACTTGGCGGTCGGTGGTTTCTTTTTTTAAACGGTTTTATTTAGTTCGACCCGTACGGAATTTGTTTATTTGGGTCAAAATTAGAAATTGAAATTTAAGCACCTTCTCATTATTAGATTGATCTGAAATTAGGTACACACATTTAATTTAGATGACAATACAATATAATAAAATCAATAACTTTATAAATCTAAGATGGCCGCCGATACAAAATGGCGGATTACATATTTTTCCTTAACCCCCTCAATATGGGTATCAAATGAAAGGAAAAAAAACACGATGATTATGTCAAAATTTAAAATTCAAGATGGACGCCGTTCCAATATGGCGGACTAGGTACATATTTTTCCACAACCACCACAATATGGGTATCAAAAAATCGTTTAACTTAAAAGTTTTTTAAATGTATTTTATTTATCCTTTATAGGCGAATCATTTGACCTCTGTCATGCCTGATGTTAAACGATGACGAAGTCTACGATGCTACATGCTTGCCAAGAAGAAACCTTTTCACTTTTGTTTCAAAGACTCCTAAGTTATAATTGGCTTAAAACAATGACGCTGGTACGTTGTTCCATTCCTTGGTTATTCAAATTCAGAAGTATAAGATTCCAGCCTTCATCCGTTCAGCGCAATTGCTCATTGCCATTTCAACCTGCCAATTCGTCAATGCTCATACTGGTTTCCTATCAACGTATTCATCTACCGTTTCGTTGATGAAAAGTTACATATTACTTACATTTTAAGATTCCCTCAGGGTTGGGAGGGCAGAGTGAAGAGAGTATTTTGCTTAGACTTCATTTAAGGTAGCAGGGCACCATCCGCAAAAAACGTGTATAACAGATGCACTTACCTATTCCCTCCAAAGAAAGTGAAGCTGGGCAGGTCACGTGGCGAGGTTCGCTGATAACAGATGGACACAAAGGGTTATAAAATGAGAGAGCGAGAGAATTTTTTAATTTAATATACTTGAATTTTAACTTGAATTCACTTGATTATATATTTATTTTCTAAGAATTATAAAATCCTTTTAAGTTTCTAGAAAACTATTTTATTAACTACCAGGATAAAAGAAAAACATTTATAAGAACGCGATGCTTCAAAGAAATGAAAATTAAAATTGAAGAAAAATTGTTTAAATGCTTCTTTTAAAATTACTTAAATCGTGTGTTAATGATTCCTATCTACTTGTGCTGTAAAAGATTTTGCATTTAAAAATACTAGCTTTTATGTTTGGCATCTAATTTCGTATCTTTTTGTTATAAAATTTACCCATGGTATTGTAAAAAAGTTCTTATCGAGAAAATTATTAAAAACGACTGCAAATTTAATAATTATTGCTTAGGAAAGGTAAGGAAGAGAATGAAAGTTGCAACGAATTATATAAAAACATCATTTTGCAAATCAAAATACATTTTGAAAATTAAATCACATGAAAGAACAGGAGCTTTCTTGTACCATACTGTTTTACCATACATGTATTATCGTATGTAATATTTTTATTGTAACGGTGTTTTAACTACTGTTTTTTTTATTTATTTATGTAATTTTTTATTTAATATGCACAATTTTGCTTAATCCGTATGTTTAATTCATTCTCTTTATTTCAATTGTTTCGCTTATTACATTTATATAACTTGTTTTATATCATTTGTTTCATTTCACAGGAGCACCGAAAATAAACAGTATTATAAGCAAAAAAATATGTGCACTAAATTTTCAAACACCAAAGCAGTTTACTATATCGAAATAAAATATTTTATGGGCTGAACAGTAATAGGGATGAACAGATGATGATAGAACAGTGATGAACGTGAATCACTAGCAGCTGTTTAGATTCAATATCCTTAAATAGATAAACTAAAAATAAAGAAAAAAAGCTCAGTCTATCCAAGCTTGTAGCAAGTATACCGACATCGACTGTATTTAAAAAATTCTAATCCTAATTTTGTCATCAATTTTATCAATACTTTTTTTAACCCTTATTATTATTCAGGCATTAAATAAATAAAGTGATCATTCTAAATCGTTTTTAATTTGTTATTTATATTAAATTGAAGTTAATACCAATAGACAATAAGTCTGCCAGACCAGCTACGAGAAAATAAAAACTGTATTATAAAAATCAAACGGGTACAAAACGATAATCAAAAGTGAAAGAAATATTAACTTCTCGGAATTCAGTCTGCGAAAATTTCAACGTAAATAACAGATGTTTTGTTCGAAAGACGTAGAAATACGATTTTCAAAGAACAAACCTACGCTTGTTAGCGTACTTGTTTGTTTTAAAGCCTCTTTAGAGATGCAGCGAATGCTTTTAATGCCATCGATATTTTGTATTACATTCTCGTAATCTTCAGAATTGTAGACATAAAATCTGTATTCAGGCACTAAAGTATAAAATCATGGGTCACTAATTTGATTCACAGCAGACCAGGTTAATTATTTAAAGTCGCTACTCCTAATAAAACATATGTAATTGGTTATAAGTGTGAAAAAGTGCTTTACTGTACTGTACTGTTTCTGTAGAAGTAATTGCTGTTAACCTTGCGGCTTTTACAGCTTCATCGGTATGAGTTCACGGAACGGAGGGGTCCGTGAACTTTAAACTGCTTTAAAGAATGTATTGTTTCTGAAGAAGTTGTTGCTGTTAGCCTTGCGGCTTTTACAGCTTCATCGGTATGAGTTCACGGAACGGAGGGGTCCGTGAACTTTAAACTGCTTTAAAGAATGTATTGTTTCTGAAGAAGTTGTTGCTGTTAGCCTTGCGGCTTTTACAGCTTCATCTGTATGAGTTCACGGAACGGAGGGGTCCGTGAACTTTAAACTGCTTTAAAGAATGTATTGTTTCTGAAGAAGTTGTTGCTGTTAGCCTTGCGGCTTTTACAGCTTCATCGGTATGAGTTCACGGAACGGAGGGGTCCGTGAACTTTAAACTGCTTTAAAGAATGTATTGTTTCTGAAGAAGTTGTTGCTGTTAGCCTTGCGGCTTTTACAGCTTCATCTGTATGAGTTCACGGAACGGAGGGGTCCGTGAACTTTAAACTGCTTTAAAGAATGTATTGTTTCTGAAGAAGTTGTTGCTGTTAGCCTTGCGGCTTTTACAGCTTCATCGGTATGAGTTCACGGAACGGAGGGGTCCGTGAACTTTAAACTGCTTTAAAGAATGTATTGTTTCTGAAGAAGTTGTTGCTGTTAGCCTTGCGGCTTTTACAGCTTCATCGGTATGAGTTCACGGAACGGAGGGGTCCGTGAACTTTAAACTGCTTTAAAGAATGTATTGTTTCTGAAGAAGTTGTTGCTGTTAGCCTTGCGGCTTTTACAGCTTCATCTGTATGAGTTCACGGAACGGAGGGGTCCGTGAACTTTAAACTGCTTTAAAGAATGTATTGTTTCTGAAGAAGTTGTTGCTGTTAGCCTTGCGGCTTTTACAGCTTCATCGGTATGAGTTCACGGAACGGAGGGGTCCGTGAACTTTAAACTGCTTTAAAGAATGTATTGTTTCTGAAGAAGTTGTTGCTGTTAGCCTTGCGGCTTTTACAGCTTCATCGGTATGAGTTCACGGAACGGAGGGGTCCGTGAACTTTAAACTGCTTTAAAGAATGTATTGTTTCTGAAGAAGTTGTTGCTGTTAGCCTTGCGGCTTTTACAGCTTCATCTGTATGAGTTCACGGAACGGAGGGGTCCGTGAACTTTAAACTGCTTTAAATAATGTATTGTTTCTGAAGAAGTTGTTGCTGTTAGCCTTGCGGCTTTTACAGCTTCATCGGTATGAGTTCACGGAACGGAGGGGTCCGTGAACTTTAAACTGCTTTAAAGAATGTATTGTTTCTGAAGAAGTTGTTGCTGTTAGCCTTGCGGCTTTTACAGCTTCATCTGTATGAGTTCACGGAACGGAGGGGTCCGTGAACTTTAAGCTTTAAAGAAGCGTAGCGCGTCTTTATATATACGAGTATATATCTTTCTCTGTTACAGACATATTCCGTCGCTCTTACACAAACGACACGTGTGATTGGTTGAAAAGTAGGGATTGTGATTGGTTGTATTAACAAAGTTAGGTTTTGGATTGGTTAAGGTAGCTTTATAGTTTGCTGGTAATAAATTTATATATCATATCCGAATATCAAGAAAAATTTTCAAAGTTTGGATTATGTAAAACAATTATTGTTTACTATCTGTCGCATTTTGAAAGAAATAAAAATATTTTTTTCAGAGTTTTTAATTTATATAGCATTATTGTAAATTAGTTTAAATACTTTTAACCGTTTTACCAGAAAAAGTGATATATATATAAATCTTTAGATCTTTAACATCTATAAGAAATTACCGTTTATATACTAAAATACAGATATCGTAAAATAAAATTATCCAGGTAAGATCGGTGTGTTATTTTAGGGCGCAGAGATATAGTTGGTAAAAGACAGAAACAGAAATCGTGTCAATGATAAAAATCATTTTTCCTTAGTACCATTTAGTGGTGGCGAAGAAAATCGCCAAATTGACCAAGAGCGTTAAATTAAGTAACATCTCTCGACGATTGTTTAGTCTAAAATTTTAAAATACTTTCGTCACGGCAACTCTGTGATACTACAGAAAGCTATAAATCTGTAAGGTTACTATTAAAATTCTCGTTAAAGTTTATTTGCAAATTCTATCTATAATGATTTTACAATTCCACTCTCATAATTAAGTTCGTAACTTTATACGTTTCGTTGTCGTTTCAGATCATAGAAACCTTATTGAAAGCCATAGGCCTCTGAAAAACTCTTTGCGTGAATTATATGAGACTGTATCCCGGGAAGTGCTCGTACTTCTTCGTCTTTACATGTTCAGTCTTTTTTATTCTTCATTAATTGTTAACTCAACAGAGTAAACTGATCTTATACGACTGCTATCAATTAATATTGCCAGCTAATTCACAGACAGTGCCATCTATCGAAGTCTTCTAAATTATAGCGTTCTTAACGCCATCTTTTATCAAGTATCAGAAACTTAAAATGTTGCGTCGTTCAAAAAATAATCTAATAAATATTGTAGTAATATCTATTCCTTTATTATAGTGATATCCGAGTAGATACGGTTTCCATGACACAAATCCAGTTACAAGTTTCTAATGTCTATTAAAACTTGCAATGGCAAAGGGGATCCCTATGGCCGTTGAGTTTCTATTGGACAAGGGTTAATATCGGTGGCGGCAATTAAAGTCGCCGCCCCGCCGCTCTGCTGCCGCTTAAGTGTAATCTTCAATTCCAACGCGGCGCTCCTAACAACGAACAAACATTAGGTTCCGATTGGAGTGCCGTCTTTCACCTAAGTGTAAATTTATTGGTGATCATTCATTTTAAACTATTAATTCGACTTAGTGTTACTTATACCTTTGTCTGGTCGTCGCAGAATTAAAAATAATTTATCTTGTCACCATCATTATCATACGGATCTTGGAGGCTCCGAAAGAATGCCGAAATTGAGACTTTAGTAGCACAGCCAAATATCATTGGCGAATATAAAGCTCAACGAATCCGCTGGCTTGGTCATTTGGAGCGAATGGGATCGGATCGGAGTGTGAAAGTAGCGTACCTGGAAAAACCGAGGGGTCGAAGACTAGTGGGTAGACCCAGGTATCGCTAGATCGATCGCGTTGAGGCAGACTTGCGCGAATTGAATGTCAACCAATGGCAGACGATGGGGCAAGATAGAGGAAAGTGGAAGTCTCTCGCTTCGGAGGACAAGACCCACTTTGGGTCACTGAGCCAGCGGAGTAGCGGTAGTAGTAGAAGTATCTTGTCACCATCAACTTCATCATTTCAGCTGTAAGACATCCACTGCTGGATGTAAGCTTCCCTTAGAAGTTATCCACAGGACTTGTTGAAAGTGACCAGTACCCATCGTCTTCCGTCGGCTTTAACAAGGTAGTTTTTTACCTTGGGTGGACGTCCTTGCTTCGCTTATCGAATCGTGGTCTTCTCTCAGATTACTTTTGCCTTCTATTCTGCGTGCTATGTGGCCTAACTACTGCAACTTCAAATGGAATCCGTTGTAATATGTTGGTCACTTTCATTCGTCAAAGAATGTCCTCATTCTTGATTTTTAACCTTTAACTGTGGACGCGCGGTCTCACAGACCGCTTGCAGTTTGTAATTTTTGTGTTTACCCCTTCCTCCTTGCTCCCCGCGTTTAATGCTCTCAGTAGCTTTAGTTTTAGCACCGAAACGTATGTTGAGATGATAGGTTGTGTCGGCGGCCCCAAATTAGCTGAGTTATTTTACTTTATACTTTGACCGCGGTCTGTCGGACCGCACGTCCACGTTTCCTGCGCAAATAATATAAACGGTGACTTTTTTAATTTGATTGTTTCATGTTATTTTCCTTCAAAATGTCAATGAATATTGAACGAGAAGATGGCCTATGCTCATTTTATATCGCATTCTTGACTTGTGTGGTATAAATGCTCATGTACTACACTATGAGCACCAGAGCAAAAAAATAGAAAGAGGAGTATTCCTAAAAAAAAATAGCACGATGTTTAATCGTTCCGCATATGCAAAGAGGAGCAATAAAACCAAGTATTTCAAACGAATTGAAAATGACAATGAGGCTAGTTTTGTTAGGGGCAGATATGCTCCTAGATGAACCCCCTAGCCAGGAGGGATATTCATTAAAGCGAAAAACATGCCGTCTTTGTCCGCCAAAACTAAAGAGAAAGTCCAATTACACTTGTATAAGTTGTAGGCAGGTCATATGTTTACAGTGTTCCAAACCCTTGTGCAAGGACTGCCAATAATTTTAAACAACTGGACCAATGTCAAAAATTTTGTATTTTAATTTGAGAAGACTTTCATTCGTTTTTATATTAGGTTAAACTGTAGATTTATAGTTTTCATTGTTATTTTTTCTAAAAAGTTTAATTCATTCGAGTTTTTCGTCCTACAATTGATCTCTAGTAAATGTATGCCAAAAAGTGCCTTTTTTGTTAGTATGCTTTATTTTATTTACAAATAAAGAAAGATTGATTAAAGGCCTCGAAATTATTTAATTTCAATATATCTAAAATACAATAAGTACAATAGTGTACAAATAAAATTAATATTTACGTAATATTTGGACTTCAGAACATAGCGGTCCGAGAGACCGCGCGTCCATGGTAGTGTGACAAAAAAATGACGTCCATAGTTAAAGGTTAACTCTGTGCTGTTTCGTGTCAATACCGACGTGAAGATACTTTTCCCGATGGTCACGTGGTTGTCGTTACACTCGGCTAAAGGAAAAATATTGACAGAGGGTCGGCGTGTTCCAAACAAATTTAAAATAAAAAAAACTGTTTTTGCATACTAAGCTTGGTTAAAATTAACACATACTCCCATGTTGATTAAATTATTCACATTTAATACTTTAAAATATTTATGGATTAAATTTGATCATAAAGAATTTTACAATATTGTATTGTAATTTTGTAAACGATTTATAAAGATAATACATGGCTTTATAATTCTGAAATTGCGACCACGGACCGGCCATAGTATCCTCCGACAAGGATATACGACCTAATTAAGGTCATCAAAAGACTTCAGATATAGGCAGCTTTTGACCAGGCTTATTAAAAATCTATGAGGAAGACCTATGTGCAGCAGTGAAAGTCCTTTGGGGTGTAAAGTTGATGATGAATTCATTTCGATTCGTTGCAGCTCCTATGAGCTATACGCCTACTACAAGGCGTCTATACGCCTACTACAAGGCAAAGACCAGCTAAAAGGTACATATATATGGAAGGATATACCATAATTGCCACGCTTGGCAGGTGGGTTGGCGATCGTGATATTGTATTATCTTAAGCAGAGGATGCTTCTGCCCATCTTCTGGTAACTCGTTTTTGCGTAGTACAAAGTGTGAATTATATATGACTGCATTCCGAAAACAAACCTGCGACCTACGAACTCAAGTCTCTGTCCTCTTCCTCTGGCTTACTACTTCTGATACGAAATGATAAATACAGTTTGGGAATTGTTTTCCCAAAAAAAAAACCAGCGTTTGCTGTGTAGGGCTTCTTTGAGACCTTCTTAGTTTCATCAAGGCGGCACTCATTAAACCGGTGGTGAGATGGAAAAATTGTTATTAAAAAACAAGATCTTGTCTACAACATTTGTTTATGCCAATTTGTTGTAATTCGCGTAGCAAAGCGCAGGTGGTGCGGCCGCTCGTTAAGTCGAGATAAACATTTGCCTTAGTATTTGTATAAAGTTGCGCATATAAAACAAGCATGGAGTCCAAACAGAACATTGTTTTGATTGTAATCAAATTAAAACAATCAACGCGTTCGCGTTAATTTTCGCCCCCAATTCTGCGGCGAGCGCCGGGGCGTAGGGCAGGGGAGGGCATTCGATGATAATTTACATTTCATATTTATCATTTCAGTACGCTATCACGTTAAAGTTAATATGTTTGTCTCACTATCATTTTTCACAGGTTCGAAAATACAGGTTCATTGGTTATAGATGTACGCTTTAAAGAGATGACTGCATAGCTCTAGCCAATTAATGTATTGTTATGTACTGTGGGTTCAGTCTCGAAATGAAACACCACTAGTTCACAAGGAGTCCTTTATTCACAAATCAGATGGTCACCCTACTTTAACACAAAGTGTACTTTTGCTTAGTCTAAACTACAGTTCCAAATCGTTTAAGAAATTATTGTGCAAATTACTTACCGAATAGTCACTTTGTATCACTGATCGTAAATATTAATCTTTTAACACGAAAAACTACACTTAACTGTCGTGAAGTGTATACTTATTTTTACTACGGATAAGGTTCTAGTAAGTTAGAAATAGTACTTGGTTAGAATTTCCGAGAAAACAAGTCCATACTTTTTTCTTCTTGGACCTGCTCGTTGGTGGGAGAGGTTCCTCCCGAGGCTACCTGGTCACTGCAGCGAATTTCTTGAGACACGGGACACGGAGTGGCGTTCCGCGTAACGCTAGCCGTTCGTTACAGTATGGTACACCCTATCCAGGGGATAATAACGGCAGAAATAATAAATCACGTAATGATAGTTAATTATTTGACTTTTTAATTATATTACTACAAATTAATATTGATTATTGTTTACTAGGTATCACTGCATACTCTGTATAGCCAGATGTTCGCAAAACATTATTGGGCTGCAATTTAAAAAATTTAAAACGCATAAAAGTAAATTAACGGGAAAGGCTTATTATTCAATAAACGAGTATTTAAATGATAAGAATCCTGGGCAGTGATGTCACTTGATTATCTTGATTTCATTTAGGCTATGTCTGATAAAGTGTATATGTATAAACCTGTGTTAAACTTTACTAAAAGATGTGTTGTTGTGGAGTTTCTTCCTGCTTTCTTTCTTTACAACCATAATACATTGTAAAGCAGAGTAGAGTCAAAAATAAAATAGATTAAATAATTGCACGATCAATAGGTGCTTAAAAGTTCCTATGTTGAATAAATTAATTTTATCTTTTTATGTTTATCTTTTCATTGTATTTTTTATCATTGTGGTCTTTTGTTATTCTCCTCTTGTTATTTATTTAAATTATCGATAAATGTTTAGAGATTTTATTAAAAATCAAATTACATAAATATTAGCTATTAAATAGAGCAAATTTTATTTATTCAAAAAAATAACCAATTAAAAATCATTTTAGATCTCAAACACCTTTCTCGGCATATTGAAGCGCATCACTGTATGTAATTTAAAAGTTCAATCCCGTCTTACCTAGTCGGAAATCTTAGAACAAAACTTGGCTAAGGCAAACTTGTATGCAGCCAGAGACTGCGATTCAGTCCACAAATGAAAAGTTTCACTTCCTCTCCTATAGGCTGAGGACACACCGGGAACATTTTCTTTAGAGCTCATTAATACCACCTTATTTTTCTTTTATTTATATGTAGTATACTACAAGAGAAGCATAAATAATCTAGTTTGATAGAAGATAGAATGAAAGTGAGCACCCCTGTGATAATATCTACAAAAGAAGAAGCTCACAGAAGATTGCTCGTTTAAAGTTATAGTAGACAGAACACATCACACGTGACTCAATAGTGAACATAAGCCCGCAGACGTGGTTTGGATATACTCATTAGATGAGTCAACGACATAAGGTTGGAGTTCGCTGCATGCGGGCAGCGAGAGACCATCCAGATCTCGACCTAGTTTCTTTTTGTTAGTTTAAAACCAATTGACGAAAGACCTCTTGTAAGAAAAGGACCAATATATAGCCACTGCCGCACATGCAGTAGTTGTCGTGCAACCAAGTGCACCGCCCGACAGCCCGCTGATAAATATTGTTATTTATATGCCATGCGGCGACGGACTCACTCTGTGTTTGGCACTAATCGGTGTAACATAACTCCTCAGGATGCCCCGTAGAGGAGTGAAACACGTGTTGAGTGATTTGACGGTGGCAGTTGTGTAATACGCATTGTTTGCCGCATACGCGTTTATCAGCGGTGCACTTTGTTGCACGACTACCACTGCATGTGCGAAAGTGGCTAAATATTGGTCCTTTTCTTATTTATGATGAACTTCCGCAAGTTAACGCCTGATTCCATTAAATAGGAAGACCTCTCCTCCGTACTCATTAATTTTGATGAATCTGGACTACTTTTGCGATAACATGAATTTTCAAATGTCTGCCTTATCAACTTTCGATTATAGTTCCTGCGACTACCATGATTGTCATGAGTAATGAGGAATTGAGGTTTGATTTCGAATAAGGAACCCGAGTAACGGCTAACATATCCAAGAAAGGCAGCAGGCTGCAAATTAACCACTTTCACCAGGACCTGGTCACTGTGGCGACTTTAGAGGAAGTTCTGTGCCTTACAATGAATGTTAAAACTACGAATGTTCCTTTTTTTATATATATTACTATAACGACAATTCATAAGCTCCGTGTGCAGGCAGCCTTAAGTGAATCGGACAGTTTCATTCCGAGCGGAAAATAAGGGAAATCATGGTGCAAACTTTTGCTATGAGATCTAAATCCAATTTTCAATTTGTTATATTTCAACGTCGATTGACTAAACTCCACAGACGCGTTCGCAATGTTACTGCCATGATCATAGGAGACCGGAGACCGTATTAAGTAACAAGTGAAGACTCTGTGGAAGATAATTTATCAATTTAATCTATGTAAAAAGACAAAAGAGAAGAATAACAGAAAAAGAGATGTTTACTGTTACTGAACCCTTAAAAACTCTAGCAAAGGAAATTCTCTAAGAAAAAAGATTCGTGAAGAAAAAATTAAGAAAAGGACCAATTTTTAGCCACTTCCGCACATGCAGTGGTAGTCGTGTAACAAAGTGCACCGCCCGCCAGCCCGCTGATAAATACGTATGCGGCAAATAATGCGAACTACACAACCGCCACCGTTAAATCACTCAACACGTGTTTCACCCCTCCACGTGGCATCTTCAGGAGTAATGTTACACCGATTAGTGCTAAACACAGTCTACTAATCGGTCTATCTAATATTGGTCCTTTTCTTACTTAGGATGGACTTCCGCAAGATAACGCCTGTTTTCATAAAATAAGAAAAAAATATACACAAATGCATATTTTAATATTGTCATTTAATAAATATTTTAAAAATAGCAATGTACAAAAATAAGCATTTGAAATAAAGTCAAGCTTGTTCTATCTTTCTCCGGCATTAGAAGTTTAGTAACTACTGTAGAAAACTGTGTACTGTTTTTTAATATACTTCCGTGTTACGTCTAATTATTATAATGAAACAAATTTAAAAAGTTTACTAAAGAGAAACTTCTAGAAAAATCATATTACGACGTTTGAAGTATTAAAGTGATAATAAAGCTTGGTAATAAGAGTTGTTTGTTTGAAATGGCAGCAGATGGTGTATAACACTTGAGCAACTTCCTGGCACTTGGCAACTTGGCTGTGGATAGATAGGCCTGCAGGAGGTCGCTGGTTGCGGGCGGCCCGGTCATCGTGGCCATCTTTTGGAACGCCTACGCTTTGCTGTAAACCTTCATCGGCAAGAGAAGATGAATAAGGTTTAACAATACATTTCTCTGCTACTGTGTTAAGTATATTGCAAAAGTAATCCCAGAGAGCAATGAAGAGAGACATGCTAGTGGCTTTGCGGTGAGATCGCATCAAAAATGAGATGATGTGCCAAGCTGCGGATACGGCAAGTCGCTTGAGCAACAGATGGCTGTTGGGGTCGAAAGGTTCTCTAATGGCGACCACATGCCGGTACACGCGGCGTGAATATACATATGACATAACTTGTCAGATATGAACTGAAAACAACACTTTTTTTGATATGAGTTAGTAGTAAGAAAATAAAGAAAAAAAAAAACACACGCGTTCGCCGCCGTGATCGAGCTCTCACTATGACGATTGATGTCTGCTAGTATCTACGTCATCGCTTGCGGACATCGATGTCGTCGATGCGCCTGCGCACACGGCTCTGCGCTTTACACCCGACCTCATTCACGGCAACTCCTCTTGATGACGTTGAGTAGCACAGTTACCACAATATAGACAATAAGACCGGTCATCATAGAGATCTTTAGGGGAGGAAGGTGCATGCCTTTCAGTGGGTTTAATGTATGTTAAACTTTATTGAAATATGTGGTGTTGTGGAGTTTCTTTCTGCTTCTTATCTACAACTTTAAACAGACTAAAGTCAAAAAAGAAATTATAAAATAAATAGATAATAAGTTGGGGATCAATAAGAGTTACCTTTTACCCGCTGAAAAAAAAAACTGTCCGAGTTTGCTGTGAATGTTTTGAATTCTAAATTCTATAAATTTAGGCCCTTCTTAAATATTTTTTTATAACATAAATGATCATTTTAAATTATCTAAAAAGTGGATAACAATATAAATAAATAAATTAAATATTAACTCGTTGCCGTCGTCTCTCGAAGTAGAATATTAATGTGGGATAATTAGATCGAGCGCGGTTGACTCGGGCGCGGAACGAAATATCTTTTGTTCCTCGTTAATAGCGCACCTACTTCCCTTTGCGCACTTGTTTCTTTTCTTTGTATCGTCTCCCCCATTGTCTCCGGATCCATTTAAAAGGCAACCGGTTTTTTTTTATAATATTAATTATGCCAGTGAAAGAATTATTTACGAAGTAGAGGCATTTCGCTTAAAGTCGTCGAGATTTAAAAAAAATGTAGTTTAATTTTTAAATATAGAATGTCGTTATTACAAAGTTTAATTTGAAACTTGTGTAGACTTCAATATTTAATGGAATCAGGCGTTACCTCGAGGAAATCCATCCTAAGTAAGAAAAGGACCAATATTTAGCCACTTTCGCACATGAAGTGGCTAAATATACGCGTTTGTCAGCGGGCTGGCGGGCGGTGCATTTTATTGCACGACTGCCACTGCATGTGCGGAAGTGGCTAAATATTGGTCCTTTTATTACTTGTGTAGACTTCATTTAAGAACCCTTCGTGATGCTGGCCACAATGACCATAATAATTTTTTTTTAAATAATTAATGCGCGTTCGAATTCAAATTCGAATATTTGAAATCGGATGCCTTTAGTAATGCTAACATCTTCTTTACATTTGGACTAATTTTCGAGCACCAAACACGTGCACGGAGGGCAGTTTTCAGTCAACCCTTAAACTTGTATATTAGTGACTTAGTTCAATTTTTATCCAGTTTTCCTTTCTTTTATATATTTTCATTGTTCTCGAAACATAACAGACCGACTATACTTTAACAAATTTAGATAAGACAAAATGAAACAAGCTCTATGAAATGAAAATAGTTAGTAGTGATATAAGATTGCCGCAACTCTCAAACAAGCTTCTAGAGAATTCGATTCAGCCTTTTGTGCGTACCATAACATCATATATCGTTAACTTGCCTGAAAACATGATAATTATGGTATATCCTTCCGTAGATATCTTTGAAGGAAGACTACGCCTTGTATGTGTTTATGAGCTAAAGCGACGATTATGTAAATATAGGTACAAAATAAATGATACAGCTATAATATTAAAAACGAAAATAAATAGTAACCATCTGATATGTGCAGGTGATTGTGATATATCGGAAGAACAGATAGCAGCGATAGAGGTATTGAAATCACTTGCTATTAGAGCGCGAACAGCGTATCCGAACACAGTTGTTCTTGTTTTAAAAGTGTTATCGCTCGACAGGGAAATAAACGTCGCTGTATCCGACCCGTTCCGCTTAATCCCCGATCCGATTGTATAATTTGAAAACATGTAAAAATGTATTGGAAAGGTTTCCGAATTGCGAACAGCATCGCATGTATCCAGTTGCCGTAAATAATAAAAAGTGTTCCCGTTTTTTACGTAAATTCAACAGTGAAATTGTTTCGAATGTTTACCTTCGGGTCAGCGGGCCGGTAAATATATATTTCAAACTACAAAGTGTCGGAATTTTTTTACGCGTTGTTTTGTATCTCATTTAAATCGAAAACTCTTACACTTAATTTTTTTAAAACCATTAAGGCCTGAATTAAGAAATCCATTAGGAATTGATTTTACCCTCTCTATCTTGGAAGACATAAGGAATTAAAATGAATTCAACTGTAATTGTGATATATTGTCTTGTACTCTAATGTGGTGAATGGGCTAAAAGGTAAATGCGAACTCTTTGTCGATGAAGCACTGAAGATCCACTTCATGATTGTGGTGATGGCAGCCAAACTATCCAGGGCGAAAAAAAGTAGCCAACGTGAACCACTTTGCCCTTCATCGACTGCAATAACTTGTTCCCACTATAGTACTATAGTGGGAACAAGTTATTGCAGTCGATGTTTACCGTCTAGGTTATTTTTTCCAGCAGGAAGAGGAACTGTTGCAGCTATGTATAACCACAGGAACTCGATGGTTGCGCATGTCCTGAAGGAGGCTTATGAGGGCATATATTCGTCCAAGGAAGTGGTGCACTTGCTGAGTAAGCGCCTTTAAGGGGTATATTTCGAAACAGAGACACACCTTGTATCTAACTCACATCCAAGGCGATAATCAAGTTACCAATAGCCAAGACGAGGCTCAAAAATTTGGAAATATTAGACGTAAATTTAAAACAACGGCTCGGACGCTAATGTCTCAGGAACATCCAGGAATTCTTGGTCTTCTATAGACACCGTTTCTTCGGATGGAATCGAAATGATTTTAGTAAACTTTATTTGCCTCAAATCACCATTAATTTTTTTTTAAAACACTTGAGTGTTGTTAATTATTGTAAATTCCAAATTCAAATTGGCGACAATCGTATTCATGCATTTAAATTAATATATCTATGACAGCTTATTAACCATAAATATGAAAAATAAAAAATAACTGTGTTCCATAGTGAATATCAATGCAATACTGCTGCTAACTGTACTGTAAGACGTATTGAGAGGTTGCATTCATTTTAAGGTAACCCGACAATAAATTCTTTTTTGTTAAAATTTTATTTCTTTCTACATATCTTCTTTTTTCTTTTCAAAAATGTTGGTGGTTGCATTCCAATGCCTATGTAGTCTATGCTATGTATTCTAAATATTAGGAGATTTATTGTGGACATTTACAAGTACCGTCTATGTACATACACTTATTCTTTTCAGTAGTTCCTGGCATATTTTTACTATTTCACCTGTCTCTCTTTATTATCATGGCCTAAATGATATTATTCATAATGTAGTAATACCATTGATTTAAATAAAATCTAATAGCGATAGATAAAAATAGAAAAAAAAGTATTTTCTCAAGCAATAATTCCGTTTCATTCGCTCCCGGTGTGAAGTTCCACCGCTACACGTATTTGTTTGTAGATTCTTATACTCTCCGCGCCGGTTCAAAACTAAAACTTCCGCGTATTCAATCACTCTGTAAAATTGCACGGATTTATATAGATCTGTACCAGGGGCTAGGTTCACCATAATTTTTGCGGGATATATTATAGAACGTTTCTTCAAAATTTTTGGAATACAAAACACTAAATAAAACTGGAAATAAGGTAAAACAGTATATCCTATTGAGATAAACTTTACGGATATTTAACTTAGTCATTGTAGTAGATATTGACGTTATCACCAGCTTAGAATTTATTTTTAATTTCAAGTAGTAGAAATTAAAAAATTACTAATAACTGGACAATTGTTCTGATTATCGTGGTATGTAAAACGAGTCTGATTCTGTAGGGGTCACCTGCCAGCTCACCTGGGCATCCGTTCACTGGTCATGAGCAGCTACAAAATATTATTCATATGGAATACCGGTCCAACTTTTAACCTGTTTTTTTTTTCGCGAGTAATGCCTGCATGGGATACCCCTCTACTGCGTGAACAATAAAAATTTATGCCGGACTACTGGCTAAAACCTCACGGTTCTCTTCGAAGCCTATTATTATAACTACGGGAATGCCTTCGCATACTAACGTAGTTTTATCGGCAGTTGCCTAGTGCCTCAATTACTTAAAATAGAGCTGCGGTCTTTCATCCTTTATCATAAATCCTAGAGATAAAGTACACGCGACATCGCAGTGCAGGAACATACGAGCGGCGGGTAACCAAAAATCTGTCGCTAGGGCCATGTTATTGGGTTTGGAGAACGCGGTATAACTTCCTCCAACGTTCAGCTCTCCGACTGCGGATAAGAAGCTCAGAGGTTCTTTCTCTCTCTCTCTCTTTATATATGCCTCTTATTCTTTCTTATTCGGATCTTCATCTTGTCATTGTCTTGCCGATAGGTACCCAAAGAAATAGACCACCACGAAAGATCGCCACGATGCGACTGGTCTTGCACTCCAGTATCCAGAGACTTCATTGACTATTTTAGTTAGGGGCTTAATTGCATCGCGTCTACCGGTTTGTCGTACCGGGACATTTCTAATAATTTGTATTTATAAAACGATTCATAAACAATTCATTCCTGCTTAAGATTTCCATACTCGTGGTCGCCCTACACACCGCGAGTAAGATATGAGTTCATTGTAACAAATCAAGAACTTTCTTCCGCGAGCACTGAATGAAGTAGGCGCTGTCGTTTCGCTTTGACAAATTTAAAGCAAAACTCTAAGTTGGGTACATGCAAACAGTAAAGTTAATCATTTGTTATTTTGTGTTTACTCCTGCAAAAAAAATGTGCAGCTCGTTCCGACACCAACCGGTGGCTCAGGTGTGGAGTTCTTACGTAAAAAATATTCCTTTATTGCCATAATCTACATACATTTTTGTTTTAAATAACACACACATACATACTTATATATGTATATATATGTGTTATATATATTGAACTATAATATATATATATATATATATATATATTTATATATATATATATATATATATATATATATATATATATATATATATATATATATATATATGTTAGAGTTCAATATACATATATATTGAACTTTATTAACAAAAATACATGTATCGACAATGAGACAAACTTAAGATATATTCATAAATTAAGTATATACAACAATTATAGACATAAAACCTTAAGGTTTTTACATTGTAGTCAAAGGCGAACAAGAGATATTAAAATAAATAGAGGATTGATATTTAAAGCTAGGTAGGCTGAATCGATAAAACAATTCATAAAATGTATAAAGTCATTAATAAAATTAAGAATCGTAAAAAGTAACTTTAGTTAAGAAATTAGATTAAGCATAAATTATAGATCAACTTAATTCTGAAGATATTATAATCTGTAATATAAAAGTCACTGCTAATTGGCAACAACTAGGAGTAGGAGTAGGAGAAAGAGTAGGAGTAGGCGTAAGAGTAGGAGTAGGAGTAGAAGTAAGAGGAGGAGTAGGAGTAGGAGTAGGAGTGACGATAATAGACGATAACAAAAAACGTGACAAACACGCAACGAACAAACTTGTTATTTACTTATCGACATTGCACATGTAAGTGGCAATGGATAATGTAATGCTTGATCTTCTACAATATATACGGAGACTTAAAATATATATATATGAAATCTGATAAGCCGTTATCTAGTTATAGCAAGATCTATGGATAAATTTTTAAATAGACGTTAATTTCAGGCGTAAGCCATCCGTCATTCGACTTATACTACTAGAGACTTCCAATAGAACCGGTTGAACCGACCTGAAACCAAAAAGGTTAGGTTACATATAATTTATTTATATAAGCATCATGGAGGTTCTCGTGGCGTCCACGAGCCGAAGATGTACTGACGACATAGTGAAGGTAAGAAAAGGACCTATATTTAGCCACTTCCGCACATGCAGTGGTAGTCGTGCAACAAAGTACACCGCCCACCAGCCCGCTGATAAATGCGTATGCGGCAAACAATGCGAATCACACAACTGCCACCGCCAAATCACTAAACACGTGTTTCACCCCTCCACAAGGCATCTTCAGGAGTTATGTTACACCGATTAGTGCCAAACACAGAGTATTATAAAATAAATTGTAACAGTCTTAAAAATATTTCAATAAATTACATTTTTCTTTATTACTCGAACAATAATAACCGATTCGTTTCAGCGAAAGAATCACAAAATAAGAAACAATTTGTAATGTAAATAAAACTTTTACATTCGGAGCAAAGGTTCGAGGACTATAAAATAAGTAATTACAAAACGTTGAGCGCGGGCGGGCGCCTGTTACAGGAGGATGTTTTATTTAGTTCTATAGAGTTTTTGATATTGTTTTATGTATATTAATTATCAGAAGTAAAAATAAATTTTGTATACTTTTTATACACTGCAAGGCATAGGTCTCCCTGAATGATATCTATGAGGGAATATATCATAAATGCAACACTTAGTAGGCGGTTTGGCGATCGCAGTGTGATATTATGTCACATAAAACTCTGCTGAACATCCTCTGGAAACATGTTCGTGAGTAGTGGCAATCCTATATAATTAATGCATAAAGTGTGATACATATCATTGCTTCCTTAAGAATCTAATCCGCTACCTACATTCGCTAGCATGTTCTCTGCCGCTAAGCTACCGTTGGTTACAGATATACTATAAGAGTTGATCTAGAAAGTTCTGTTTTAAACTCAGGTATAATTAAGAAAGGAACTAATATATAGTTACTTCCGCTATGCAGAAGTCTAACTAGACCAGACTAACATCTCCTGAGGATGCCCCGTGGAGGGTTGAAACACGTGTAGAGTAGATTAACGGTGGTAGTTGTGTTTCGCAATGTTTACCGCACGCGCATTTATCTGCGGACAAGCGGGCGGTGCACTTCATTGCACGACTACTGCTGCATAGCGGAAGTAGCTATATATTAGAGGTAACGCCTGATTCTATTAGATAAGAGGTATAATTTTCTATCTAAAAACACTAGCCGCTTCTAATATGCCCTAATTGTAAACTTATGCGAGAGACCCATATCTTTGTTTTTCTGATGTCGATACATTTATAGTTTGAGCTAAAAAAAAGCTGTTTTCACATGAAGTTTCGTTAATACAGAGTCCATACAATCAAGTAGTTAAACAATTATACTAGTGTATTGCACAAATGTGAAAATTTAATATGCTACGAAAACTTTTATAATGGAACACAGAAAATTGATGCTTGGATGTTTTGTACTTAAAAACACTTATGCACCAAAGATAACTTAAAAAAGTTATAACCAAGTAATATAGCTAACATAAGTATCGACCATACAGAGCAGATAGACTTCAGCGAGTCTAAAGTGAACTACGAAATTAATTTGTATTTTATCGAAGAGCAGGCGAGAGTTTTGAAGTTTAGAATGTGAGTTATAAAATGGAAAACAACGTTTCCACGGAGGCGCGGCGCGGATGCACTTTGTGCAACTTACCTTCATTCGTTGAAATTACTTCATAAAAACAACTGAAAACTCCTCCACACTATCGAAAGTTTAGACACTACGTAAAAACACTGCTAACTGTTATACAGGGACTTGTTTTCCTTGCTTTAGATAACACTAATGAAAAAGCTTAAAATTTTCAAAAGTCATGCCAAACATGGAAGTTTAAGACAAACGTTAAGTGCTGTGATGGAGTTTAACAGGCTAGGTAGGCAATGTTAGAAACATCATCTAACGAGCTGGAGCACAAAAATGGAAACGCTTGGATGAAAGATAGACACAGTTTATTTTAAAAGTCATCCGTCTACAACTTCCGATACACCAACGCCGTAATAAATTATTTGTAATGCGAATGAAATAATTTTTACATATAACTTTCACCACCAATTTGTACATATTAAACATTGATTTAAAATTAATATAAGATAGTCTTTAATTCCATATTCGCATATGTTAGTTGACGCCGTTCGCCATTTTTTTTTTCATAATATTTAAAATTATAGAAAAAAAATAGAAACAAAAATTATAGAAACCACAAACACCAAAGATGTGCTGGTACAAGCTCTGACTCTTAAATGCATTTCCATTTCACAGCCGGTCATGTAGCACGTATGCCGGATCAGGTATGGACAAAAAAAGTTACAGCGTGGAAAGGTCCACTTGGCAAAAGAAAGAGAGGAAGATCCTGCGCAACATGGGAAGACGACATAATTAAAGTCAGTGCAGATTGGTTTCAAAAAGCCGAATCTAGTGAAGATTGGGCATCCTTGGAGCAGGCTTTCGCCTGCAGAGGGGTTCTAGCAGAAGATTAAAAATCATACCGTAGATTGTAGTCACTTTTTAATTTTTTAATCTTTCAATTTTTTCTTTTAAGTTACTACCATTTTTTGTACTATGTAATGTTTACCTTCTGTCTAGAAGTAAAAGGATTTTGTATTATTTATTTATTAATGATAAAGAGCGAATATAAAATATAATACAAAAATTAGGTAAATTTAGAAAGGAATTATTTAGTGGAAAAATTTAAAATAATTTAGGATTTTTTCTGCAATATACAGATGACCTGGTTAAGCTGGAGGCAGCAGCTGTGGTCTCCAGCAGTAGATTACTTGCGCCTGAAATAATGATGGTAATGTGTACTTCGGAACAAAGCTACGACGTTTGCGAATGCACTTACATCATAGAAAAGGATAGTTTTACAAAATTGTTGTATTTATTTTGAAAAAACTGTCGATATATATAATACTGTTAATAAAAATAAGCTGTTTGCTTCTAGTTTTAGTCTTCAAAAATTAAATTAATTACATATTGAACATGATGTACATATATAGAATAAACTTTCACAATTCATTTCAGTTCTGACAATAGAGAGATTTAACACCAATATTAAGAAAAAAAATTATTAAGAAAATTATATTATTTTATCTAATATTATACTGATGTTAATGCGTGGAATTATATGTTGTCTATGTTCAAGGAAGCTAATTATAGTCGCGCACTCTTTATAAAACTATATTTGTAAAGAGCAACTGTTGAGTTTCTCGCCGGCTCTCAGCAGAACTGTCTTCCGAGCTGGTGGTAGCTTCCTATAGGAACAACAATGCCGATATTTTACAGCCTATTAATAAAGAACATTTTAAATAAGTTTTCAAGATTCTAGCAATCTGCTAGGCCATATTAGACCAACGGATGTGTGGTCGGCCTCTATTTCTTCCTGTGTCTTTCTAACATAATCTTTAAGACAAGATTCTCTGTTCATGTTATGTGATCAGAGTAGAAATTGAACATTCCCCATATATATATATATCCACGGATATTAGCATCCGTGCCTTTGTTTTACATTTACACTTATTATAACCAATTTTTTGCTCACGTTTTCCCATGTCACAGTATTTAAGTGAAAAACTTAGACTCTTTATCTTAACGACACCATAACAATGTATATCAGTTTTTCCCGTAGTAACCTTTTATGTTGATTGACAATTCGAAAGTGCTTGTAATATCCTATCGGATATTTTTTTCTGATATCGTGGAAGTGGTCCACAGAAAGTTAGCATGTTTCAACTGCAACGACGAACAGTTATTCACTCACGAGTATTTGTAATTTAAATACGCCTCATTATAATAACGAAGCGATGTTTTCATTCGATTTACTTTTAATTATGCTTGTTTTAACGGAACACGGCGATACGGGCTGATGGCGCGCGATGTAATTGCGTTGATGACTTTCATTATATCTCGGCCGGGCGATCCAATAGCTCGTTAGCGAGTCCAAATACGTTCCGAATACATCTTAATATTAAATTTGGCATCGAAAGCATTCGTGTAGGCTTCACACGTTTCATTCATATTACTTCAAAACTCGACGTAAGTGCCTACATGAAAATATAGTGAAAAAGTATATTTTTTTAAACATAGCTAAAGCTAAAGGCACGGATGCTAATATCCGTGGAACATCGGCCCATATATATATATATATTTATATATATATATATATATATACATATATATACATATTGTTGCCCATCTTCTGGAAACTTATTTGTTAGCAAGTTGTGAATTATATAAGATTGTATCACAAGAGTCGAACCCGCGACCTACAATCGCAAGTCTCAGTTCTCAGCCACTGGGCTACCACCGCACAGCCCGTGTACCGCAAACAATTTTCATTTTTTCATGTTGTTCTGTTAACTGTTATCTTGTTGATTTATTTATTCTATAAAACAGCATGAGTAAAATGAATTGTTTTATTTTGGTACTTATGCAAGATGATTGGTTATAGGTGTGATTGATTTAAACTTGTGAACGTGTAGCTTAACACAGAGTCTGTTGAGTAATTTGGCGGTGGTGGTTGTGTGATTCGCATTGTTTTCCACATACGCATTTATCAGCGGGCTGGCGGGCGGTGCATTTTATTGCATGACTACCACTGCATGTGCGGAAGTGGCTAAATATTGGTCCATTTCTTACTAACGTATAGCTTATTACACATTAAATATGGTACACGCAACAACATTATGATAATCAATATTAAAACATCGTTAACAAAGTTCGGATTTTATTTAATATTAATATTTGATTAATATCTGTCCTGACATATTTTATACTGCTATAAGTGAGAGTTTATAAAGTAGGATGTATTTTAGTAAGCAAATGTATAAAAGCTTCAATTAAAATTAAGTAATTTAGTAGTGCATATAAATTAGTCTTCAATACACTGGAGCGCATTAAGTTTGTGATGAATGTTTACCTAATGGCGTGCGTTCAAAGGAGGGTCAATTTTTATGAAAGAGCGGCAAGTTATTTAGCTATCAGCTAGTTTGCGTGGCCCGCGGGTGTGTGCACAGTAAAAGGAATGGCTAATGTGCTTGAATCTAGCCCGCTTTCCAGCGCGAGCCGGTCTGAAAGGCCGCAGAGCTACCGTCTGTTTGTACAAATACTTCTAAACATGTGACTTCCTTTACACTTGACGATCCAGACCATCATTTGTTAATTCTGTATGTATCTCATCGTATATAATATGTTATCTATCAAAAGATCACATATATATAAGTGCAAATCTCGAATAGTTACAAGTGACTGGAAAAATCTAGTCAAAAGTCACACCCTTTGTCACTAGCTCTTCAGTTTGTGGAACATTTTGCTATTTTATACTACGCTCTTTGATACCCAAAGGAGAAATATTATTTCACGACCTATGCCATGAAGACAAAAATGTGAGGAAAATAATGTCACATTGTTTATTGATTTATTAATATTAAAAATAAAATAGGAAAAAATCGTTGTCGTAGTAACATATAAGATTTGTTTTAATTTATTGTATATAGATATGTAACAGAGCAATACCGAGGGTGGGACGGATCGTCTATGCTACGTTTGGCCGTTAGGGTCGATAGGTTCTGGAGCAGTGTCTGTATTCTGGGTGTTGAATCTGTTGTTAGCCTTGTGAGGCTGTTACAATTTTTTCGGTTTCAGGGGTCGAAGACCCGCGAGCTAAAAACATTTCCTACTACTATACTATATTCGCCTCCCAGCGGGTCGGTGCGCTATATGGTACTCGGTGTGTTGCTGTTGTCTTCGCTGCTGTTCTCCGTTGTTGGTGATGGTATCGGCGTCGGTGTAGTCTTCTTTCTTCTACTTCCAGGTAGCTTCTATTCGGTGCGCTCTCTTGCTTGGGCGCGTCTCGTCACTATGTGTATAATCTTTTTTTTTGGGGCCCCCCCTGGTTTTATGTGGGGGCGTCTTAAGATCCCTTTCGGGATCGGTGCGTTCTCGTTCGGTATTGCGTGGCGTGGCCTACGCTTTTCCTTTGTAGGGTTTACTTCTGGTATGTAACTGGCCGCTTGGGCCACCAGATGATTCGGGTGGTGTACGGCGTCTTGGAAGTTTATCCTTGACGCATCTCCGAAGTGGAGTGGTGACCACGAGACATAGGATCATCGATGACACAGTTAAGGTTGCGAAAAGTCTCTGGATACGGGCAGCGGAAGATCCATCACCGTGGCGATATTTCGATGCATTTCCCCTATGTTGGGCGTCTGTCGTCAGTTAACATAAACGTTTAAAATTTTTTTACGTTATCACGGTAACTTGCTAGTACTAATCTTAATTATAAAACTTTATTGAAATATAGTTTGTTTGGGGAGTTTCTTTCTACTGCTTCTCTACAAATATAACACCTTACAGAGCAGTGTAGAGTCAAAAATAAAATATATAAAAATAATTAGTTTGACGATCAATAAGAGTTCTGTTATAAATCCAATGTTGAATATTTTAATTTCATATTTATCTTATATTTTAATTAATATGATACAGAATCTATATAAAGACAGAACACGTATAAATATTTACAGAAGCCAAAAGAAGTAAAACGAAAATTGCAAGTATTATTTACTTGCGCAAATAAAAGGAATTGCCAAATTTAATCATATATGGATATCACCTGTGTACTTACTTAAATAGATAAATGCTGTAAGAGCCCAATCTGATAGTAAATATCAATTTAAAATCCTTTAACTCAAGGTTGCGAAGGTTTTGAACATGCTTTGATCTAAGAAGAGCCTAGAAAAACTCAGTCGCTTTTTGTTAACATTTTCAGAAACGTTTTTAATGTAATATTTATGTTTACTAGTTTTAGTTAGATATTTTTAAAATTGCAAGATAAATCTATGACATTGTAGGGAAGCAAAATCAACAAATTTTATAAAGTTTTTATTACTTTTTTTTATTTATGATCCTTGTTTTCAGGAGCCTCTGATACGTCCTCTTGGGTACACAGGGAGATTTTTATTCCACAGATTTCATTATTTGCGTTCTCATCTTTTTTATTAATGTCATTCATTCTTTTTTTTTAATCTTTTCATTGATTACTTCTCTTTCGTCGTCTACCCACAAGAATACTACAGGTCTACATTTTTTTCTGTTTTAATTTATTTTTATTTGTTTATTTATTTTGCTTTATTCTTACATTTACATTCCTTTATAATTTAATTTTTATTTTCCTATTTTCTTTAAATTAAACACTGATTAGGTGTTTTTCTTGACTAGATTTCTACACTTTTTGTTTTTTTTTTGCCTAATTTTTCTTTTTAATGTTTTCTCTTATGACTCTTCTGCAATATTTTAGAAAGGTTCTGCAACTCTTTTCCTTATTCATAAGTGATGTGATTTTCCTTTCTTCGACCTCTTGCTGCAACTGAAACGGTAATCCATTTTTAGCGCGGCAAATATTGGACAGCCGGTGATCAGGTGCGGATTTTACGAAGTGTAGATTCCTTACTAAAACTCAGATATTAGGAATTTACTTTATTTTTAAGAAATACAAATTATTATAAAACATAAATTAGCATTGACAAGTTAAACGAAGTGACTTAACAAAAGTCATGTCAAAAACGAAAGAGGCCAGGCGCCCACAGAAGTTTAGATAAACGTTTATTTTCATCTACGATATAGCCTTATTGGAATTTGCGAATTGCTGGTTAGACGGGCCAAATATTGGTTTAATGTTTGTTTACGTACGGGCTGTACATCACGAGTAATATTAGCGAAGCGAAGCCTTCGAGGTTTCATTGCTTAGGCGGGCGCTACACGGAGCGACCTGACGCAAGGGCCCCGAGAGGACCTTGGCTTGTGTTGTCGTTCAATACGTGAAGCGTTCTGAGTCAAAAACAACTGAGAGTTAAACTCCAATGTAGCGTTAGCGCTGTGAGAAATAGAAACATCAGCGATGCTCCTCTAGATAAAAGAATTTGATTATCCAACATAAAGGAATAACAAGTTTAAATATATTACCTTTGAACTTGTCATTGTTTTTGGTTAAATAAATTTTATATAAAAGTTCAATACACAAGTATTACTTCATTTACATTGTCATGTAGTGATATCACTATCACTAGTCACTTTATTTAAATTGTTTTTTATCAAAATTGTTGTTTGCCAAAATTTATATTTACATTTATTATTGTACAAAAGATTTTATTTACATTTATTTACAATATCTTGTGTAACCTAGTCATTTGTACAACTTAAACTAATAAATAGATAAATATTATAAAATATGAAAAACATTGTAAAGTTACCTAAATTCATTTCAACTATATTTACTTGTAATTGTTTATGGGTATTTAATAAATAAATATTCGAGGTTCAAACTGACAAATCGACTTTGTACGCAACATTTATTTTAGAAGTTTAGCTGTGACATTTGCTTGCCGGCCGGCTATGTAGGTCACGGCCCGCCGTCGCCCGCGCAGCCCCTGCTCACTCTGTGCGGCGGCTGCGCCGGCGCGGGATCCAGTCTCGGTACTACCATGACGCGGAGCGCATGTCAGTTTGCCCCTCAACTTTCTCGCATAAATACGTTGTTTCGTTTGGTTTTAGTATAAGTTTTCCCATTCTGCCCTCGCACCTTCTATTCTTCTAAAAATCTTTGCTATCTACCCACGCACGCATGCTTTAGTCATGTTCACAGCAAGTTTTGTTTCATGTAATCTATTTGTCCATACCTTTGTTTTTACAATGACAGTTAATATTTTCGCATTATTTTTTGCTCATGTTTCTACATGTCGCAGTATTTACTAACTCTTAAATTGTCGTCTAACTTATATCTTGGGTTTATAAGTCATTAGTGTCTTGTTTTTCACAACGCCCTAACAACGTCCAGTTTTTAACATAATAGTTCGTTCGACCAATTCCTCGCCCATCCCGTTACCATGGATTTCCAATAAGAAGATTTTTCTACGAGGATCTTGACAAGTTCATCTATAGAATTTGCGCGAGTACCTCCAGCGCTTACCAGTACTGTCTAGATCCTTAAAGCCCCAGCAGCCATTTCTACTGTGCTTTATGTAGCCTACCATCTGCTTCTTCAACTTATTTATTCGCTAAAGTGTAATATAAATATAATTAATTAGTGCTTTCAATGCGACTCGTTGCAAAACTTCCAAGTAAGGTATTTATATCTCAAGTATAATAAATATTTAATATTTCTCATCTTTTCTGTTTGCTTTGTGACATGCCCTTTGGAAATTCTACCTGGTAGTAAACTAATTCTAGCAGATGTTTGGTCTGGAACATATTTTTTTAAAATAGAAATTTATGAGATGAATTAATTCAAGTGAAAAGTTGAGAGAGTTTCGTTCAAAGTTACAAAGCCTTGATCAAGCTTTTACTAAACGGACAGAAATGAAGTAGATACAGGGGCGAAGCCTAGTAGCGTGCATTATGCAGCGACACTGCGGGTGTGGTTGCCGCAGCTTTAAACGACTCCGGGGACTTTATGAGCTTTTCTATTAAAGTATTCATAGCTCGGTGTCAAGGAAATTTTTCTGATAATTCCCTCCGTGATATTGCACTGCGAGGGGCTAAGAAAATATAAAATGTTAACTATACTCCAGACGGGAATGGTTGACTTGGGAGTTTTTGCAATGAATAGCTTTAATAGTCAAAATTAATTATATTTAATATATTATTTTTGTACTACATATGATTTACTGATTTTTGCCATCAACTGTGAGTATGACTTCATAGTAATTTTCAGTAATGTTACCAAAGTTATGGGGGAATGTACCATAATCGCTACGCTTGGCAGATGGGTTGGCGATCGCTGCTGCCCATCTGAAACATGTCTGTGAGCACTGGCCATCCTATATCATTAATGTGTGATATATGAGATTGCATCCCTGGAATCGAATCCATGACCTATGATCGCAAACATCAGTCCTCTGTCGCTGGGCTACCACGGATCTACCATTAATGAATAACGACACATTGTGCCGTTAATAAGAAAATAATTTCCATATAATTAAAAGGGCAGTGGTTGCTGGCAACAAAAGGCAAGAGAAGAAAAATATATATATTTAATTAAAATGGGCAGTGGTCAGAAGGCCTGGTCTGATTTTGCACCGCAGCTCGGTACTCCCCTGATGGTGGTGGTAGCCCGCACGATCTCCCAGCACTGATCAGGCGGCAGCAAGTTGAGAGCAGTGACCGCCGGAAGTTCACAGGATGTGTTGCATTGTGTGCAAGGTGATAATAATTCAACCTCAAGGATTGTAGGTTTGTTTTAGTATAAAATTCACACCTGTGAATAAATGTCACAGTTATGATGTACATATATAAGTATATGTACAATTTGCTCCGCTGACAGTAAACCTCGAGATAGCTGTGGACCATTTTAAAATTAAGTCCTTCATTCTAAAGTTTCGTTTCAAATCGATTATTTATTAGAATTAGAACCTCACACTCTTTTTAACCAACGGCCTCCTCACCCGCGGGCTTTCTGCTCCCGAGACTCTCCCGTCGAACTGTAAGGGCCACCGGGACAACAGCGTACTACACATTTAATTAAAGAAAGCAACGACAAAACACACACACACACATATAAACATCTCTTCAATTACAACTACAACACCTAAAATTAAATTTTCTTTTACTCTTTACTGGGTAAATAAATGGAGTGAGGGTAGTGAAAAATTATACTCTTTTTATTTCCATGTCATTATGATTATTTTGTGTTGTGTTTCTATTACCGAGTTCATTCGCATAAGGAATTTGTAAGATGATATTTCAATAGGCATTACAAGTTCGAATTTGCGTTTAACGACGAGATCTCCGAAGGAAGGAAAGAAGGCGAAAGCAGTTGATGTGATTGTTTAAAAGTGATTTCTTACACTGAGACTAATTGGTCAGATTTTTTTATAGTCTCCATACATATATATCCTGAAACTACCTCATTTACAGTTATATTTTCAGCTTCAATGACAGCATGTTAGGATGATTATTCGTGCGATGTGGGCGCGGTACTGGGCCATAAAAGTTGTTCGGTAGACACCTCTCGCCTCGTGACTGGCCCGTCACCTTACGCCGGCAGATAATTTGTAATTTCTTACTTGCTATATGAAATTACTCAACTCTTATCATTGTTCTGTATGAATTTTAATTTTAAAGTCATAATTATACGTGAGTGCTATCTAGTAGTCTAATAGATTAGCTCAAGATGCCCCGTGGAGGGGTGAAACACGTGTTGAGTGATTTGGTGGTGGCGGTTGTATGATTCGCATTGTTTGCCGCGTACGCATTTATCAGCGGGCTGGCGGGCGGTGCACTTTATTGCACGACTACCACTGCATGTGCGGAAGTGGCTAAATATTGGTCCCTTTCTTACTTAGGATGGACTTCCGCAAGGTAACGCTTGATTCCATTAAATAACAGATGACATTTAGCATGGTGGTATAGCTTGTTGATTTTTTTTAATTCTAATTAATTTGCCATTGGCTAGATTTAAGTCGCTCGGTGATTTATGGAGAGGGCTATGTTTGGAATTTCTTCGAGAGATCTAATCAGAAATGACAAGGTTTATAGATGAACGTAACTGCAATAGCCTTGCGTATTGGTAAATCAAAGTGGCAATGTTTAGGTCGTACGGTATGTAGTACAGATGCCCCCAGTTCTAGAGGTTCTGGAATGAAGACCATGACAATAAGCATCGTTGAAAGTTGCTCAATCCTGGCAGTTTCCTGGCCTGATTCTTTTGGAAGTATATAAGTGAGATTTATGGACATATGGACGTGCTAAGGCTGAAAAGGTGATGATTTTGTAGTTGATATATTTAATAAATATACTCCTATTCTCTCATGGTTGTATTATATTTGGATTTAAAGTATTTATTCTAATAAAACCTTATTAACTTTATTTAAAATCAAGCGTATAGAATTTTTATAAATGTAAGCATGTTTTGCACAGTTACAATGTCATTAATCATTACATTTATTTAAATCACTTAGTAAGTTATTGTACAATTTCAATACTGCTATATAGTTTTCTTTCCATGGTTTGTTCTGATATTAATTAAATGCAGTATGCGTCTGTTTCTTAAATTATATAACTATGTTCTGTTTATGTATAAGTTAGTGATATAAGAAAGTATATAAAAAAATGTTCGCGGTTCCGTGTGCGGCGCCGCGAGTTGCCACATGTTCCTGCAGTAGACGCCCACACCCGGGGCGAGTAGTAAACTTTTATCTGTCGGATCAGTGCAAATACACTCGTAAAAGTAAAGACTGGGCCCCCGGCGCGAACTGGATATATCATGGAGCTATAATATAATCGTAAATCTTAACGGACCGCTGTTTCCGCCTAAGTTCAAGTTATTTTTTATTGCTTGCTGATTTTGGACGACTACGAACTGTTACTCTGTTAAATGATTTGAAAATCTTATTAAAACATCTACTTATATCTTTAATAGTTTATTGTACGTTAGATTATAGTAGGCCTACTTCGAGTTCTTTGATATATACTTTACAGTTTGTATTTAGTCCCACACAATTATAATGTTTAGTATTTATATATACAGTCATGAGTTTCTCAATAAAGACGATTCTGGAAGTAATCACTGTAGTATAAACCGTATTTTTATTTACGGGTAAAGATTTCGACCTTTGTCGTGCCTGATGTTAAGCAACGACGAGGTCTACGACGCCACAGTAGAATATTCCAGAACTTGGTGAACAAATTAAGACAATTTAATATGATGTGAACAAACAATGTATTTTTCTTTTTAATTGGAGGTAAATAAACGTAAGTAGTTTTTAGTATATTGGGATAAAATCAAAATAGAATAATGACAGTAGGCTAGAGCTCGGGCAGTGGTAGTCCAGCTGTATTTACTGAGACACCGGAGCGTAGGTCGCGGATACGATTTCCGGGATATAGTCAGATATAGTTCACACTTTGTGCACTAAGATTGCTACTGATAAGAAACATGTTTCTAAAAGATTGCTAGTAGTATCTTTTGCGTACCATAATACCACACTGCAACCTGGGGTAGGCTTTTACCTTGCAATGGACGTCTATGACAAAATTAAGCTATGACGAAATCAAATTTGATCTGATCTGAACAAGGAACACTTGAACGTTCTCACAATTTTTTATAATATAAAAAGTTATTTCATATTAAATAAAAATTAATATTTTAAAATATAAACTCTTGAGATCAGAATGAAAGCTCACGATAGCGAAGCTAACGCCTTTAACATAACAATGTGTCCGTCATTGTTGTCAGAGCTTTCGTAGCGAAACAGTTACAAATGCCTCCAAGCTTCCAAGTAAACCAGTCAAAGAAACACATAAATATCTTATTATCCGATAAAACCTTATCAACTAAAATCTACCTGACGCAATATAGTTATTGTAATTTTTCACATACATTGGAGGCTTCGCTACAAGTTTTATGTGTCATCCGTGATACAAAGACATATCGATACGTGGAACGTCTCACTCCGGGCTCAGTACAAGCATGCAGATAAGGACCTCTAAACGAGGGGTGGAATTTTAATACGTCATATTTCAGAATACCCGACTTTTATGTTAGATATACAGCGACGCACGCCGAAGTTCAACACGAGGGAACCCCCTAGAAGGTGGTTACGTAACCCTATACTATTTCTTAACACCCTCTATAAGGTATTGTCACGACCACGATTTGAGGCAGCCACGCAAATTCACTAAAAATACGCCTATAAATGTTGTAGAGTTTGGGCAAAGAAACTGACAGCGATTCTGCCCACAGCAGCTCTTTCCCTACTGGTCTTTCTATTATAAGTCTTCTTGTTCTACGCTTCTCTTCAGGATGTAGACTGACCTAGAATGCTTTCAGTATCGGCTTTTATAGTCGTCAACAATATTGAATCGGGCTTTCTAGTATGTAACAATTTTGTAGTTGAAAGTTTGAAATTAACGACATTGTCAATTTTCTCGCAAACCACCTGCAGTATAAAACCTCTGCAATCGTTACAAAACTGTAATCTGGATACTCGATCTAATAGATTTTAGTCATACCAACTTCTTGAACCTTTTTTTAACCATTTTGTGTGTGACAGCTACATTGACGTTTCCTGTCTTCGTGACAGTATTATTGACTAATTATTAAAAATTACAATCTTATCACTAATTAACTTCTCAAATATCAATTTGAACATCTTTAGAATTTTAGTATGTGTTACAAAAAAATGTATGTTCATCGATTTGATGCTACGGAGATGGCCGGTAATAAATAGAAGCGATATTAAGTTTTTGTGGAGCATTCGCTCCCTATGTCCCGTAATGTACTAGCGAGGTTTCCCGATATAAAAACCTTCGGTTGTCTCGACCCAATGACTGACGGACCTCAGCCGATGTTTTTGTCAGTCTCGGTAATATAAATCATTTGGTTAGAGGAACAATATTTACTAAAAACAATTTAATATTTTTTTTATTTTTGATAATATCGTACAATAGCAAAATCAAAACGCTTTTTATATTTTACATATATTTATAATAACACTGTTGAAACTCTGAATTGATATCAGTAAAGTCTGTAGAGATAGAGAGTAAATAACAATAAACTATTTAATGGAATCAGGCGTTACCTTGCGGAAGTCCATCCTAAGTTAGAAAAGGACCAATATTTAGCCACTTCCGCACATGCAGTGGTAGTCGTGCAACAAAGTGCACCGCCCGCCAGCCCGCTGATAAAGGAAGTGGCTAAATATTGGTCTTTTTCTTACTAACAATAAACTTCCATCTTCTTCTTATTATTATTCTCATTTCTGCACGG
This sequence comes from Battus philenor, assembly GCF_028537555.1. Classification (NCBI taxonomy): domain Eukaryota; kingdom Metazoa; phylum Arthropoda; class Insecta; order Lepidoptera; family Papilionidae; genus Battus; species Battus philenor. The sequence goes on from NW_027181682.1 coordinate 17,397,686, forward strand.
TTCTATTTCTCCTGCTGCTCTTGCTATTCGTAGCCATGTAGCTCCGTATTTATCAGAGTGTGAACATTAATTTACTGATTTATTAGTGAATGTTTTGATGATGTCTGTCCATCTCGTTTAAGAGCGTCACAAGATCGCTTGTCTTCCAGTTTCCTTGCGCCACTTAACATTCCATTGAGTCCTCATTACGGGTGACATGTCATAATCATTTGAGGATTTTTATTCGCACAGTCGACGGCAACCTCTTTTATATTGATCTCTTTAAAGATCGAAATGTTGGTTCGGTGCGCGGTCTTTGGGATTTTGAGCACCACATCTTCAGGGCGTCAATATTCCTATGATCCAGATACTTCAGCCTCCAAATCTTAGCTCTGTATACAAATATTGGCATACACAATTATTTTTAATATTTAATAATTCGATTTTTGTAAACGATTTTTCTTACTGTATTTATTATAACGTAATGTGTTTTTGAAATTATTGATTTTGGGATATGTTGAACCATACACCACAACTAAAAAGAACATAGACCTCCTCCATAGATTTATAATATAGAACATCAACTGTGCATCTAAAAGCCTTCAACAGCTTTAAAGAGAATGTTTAGGTTGGTGATGACAATTCTATTAGCAGCTTAAAGAACCGTTTGAACAACTCGGTCCATATTGCCGGTAAATACGCACTCACAAAACTTACAAACACTGATCTACATTCAACAATTTTTTTTTTTATATTGAAGCTATTTATGAATAAAGTTACCACACATATATATGATTTTGTGTAAGACAATAAAGTAAAAGTTCCTGTCGTGTCAACAATAAATCGCTGGGTTAAGCTTAAATGTATGGAATTTGTATGGCATTGGTTTTAAAGAATAAAGGTGATAATAACGCGCGATATGTTCCAAATTCGCAAATGATCGCGGCGGGTGGATTAAAAACTTATTATGGGCGGTCCGAGTATGCTAATCCGTAGAGCAAGGCGACTTTCCGATCGGGATCCCTACATTTGTAATCAAAGTTTTAATGGAAATTTCTCAGCGAACGGATTCGGGTTATTGGATATTACTTAAAGGCGTTAACGTTCCTCATCCGTGGGAGATATCAGCTCGAAGGTGGAGCTGGGAGTGTGGGTGATTCGAGTTTATATTTATATTCATTTATTCAACTTTGACAATTGACATATATAATTATCTTATTAAAATGAATGAACATTTTACTATTATATAATTTAATTCGAAACATGTATTTGATTTGTTAAGTTCCTCGGAAGAAGCTGGATGTGGTGAACCGGTGGCTGTAGAAGCCGAAAGGTTCTAGGCTGACGACCACGTGGGTAAATTCCCAAGTAGATGAACCGCTAACATAGTTAAGGTGGAGGTCATTGTGGTGATCTTTCAAAGAAGCCTATGTCTTGTTAGCTTAAAAGGAGAAGAATATACCGAGCCTTTTTTCCTCGTTATACCGTACTTCAATCGCCACATTTATATTAAATACATTTTATATAAAAACCTACATTATAATTAATATCGGTGCAGCAAGGTAGTCTGGTACAATCATCGCTCTAAATCCCGGTGATAAAAAAACATCACAATCGCTTTTTATTTTCAGGAAACTGAAAGAAATACTGATTAAGGCGACGCGGGGCTGTCTTTGTCCCGCGCTTGCCTCCCGACGCACGGAGCACCGCATAAATGTTATTAAAAACAAGACAAAGCGGTCGAGCCTTCTTTTAACAAAAATAAAGTCAAGTGGTAATAACTATCGGAAGAAAAACGAAAAACAAAAACATTTTAATAAAAAACTTTAACTTAATGTTGTAAATAAATAGTTGGTATGAGAAAAGTATTTATTAACCAAAATTTTAAGTGATTTACGCGTTTTTTAATTTTTTTTTGTTCTTAAGTTTCTTCTCTTATGGCTTGCAATTTTGTAAACATTGTATATTTTGTTGGCGGTTAAAAATATATAAAATAAATAAAATAGTCGGTTCGTTATACATCTAACCCGTGTAAGTTATCTTATCGCCGGTTAGGTTGTATTTCGAAAAGTCCGCCTTGATCATGAGGTTGAGTTTTGGAAAAAGGTACAGGAAAGAAGTATCGCCTCCTTCATAGGGACGACCCGCAGCTATAATTTCTAGAATTCAATAGAAAAGTGGTCCAGACTGCAACAAGAGAACTCTAAAATAAAAAAAGTAACACTTGCAAAAGGCAAGAAAATAAATTAAAATTATTTATACTTTATTTAAGGCGAAGGTAAAAAGTATTGAGAGTAAAGATTTTAGAAAAAAATAAAGATAATGCCAAGTAGTAAAATACAAAATAATCGTAAATAAATAAAAAAAATATGACCTAGGAATGTAGATAAAGAAAGATCTGCAAGTGTAGAATGACAGATCATGTGAAGCGCAAACGGAATGAATAAAAGAATATGAAAGATGAAAGATAATGTAGAATAAAATTGAGAAAGTTATTTTACCCGAATTTATATCACCCCTGCCCCACACAAGGCAAAAGGAATGAGAGACCCCAAAAACAAGGGTCATGAAATAAAAAAAAAACTCTTCTAAGTTATGTGGTATAGGTAAATAAAGTATTTAAATAATTTTGTGTCAATTTGTACATCTATTTATTACAGTACAATTCATTCAATGATTGACTCTTCCGTGGGAAACTGAGTTAAACCCTATACAACACTACCATGTAATAGCGATTACAGGTCTTCGACAGGCGAGCCTTTATTTAAATAAAATTGTAAAAGCCTTCCAAGGCTAACAATAGGCTTCATTGTCTTGAATATATACGTATACGTAATGACTACAAATTTTCTTGTAATATATTTACAGAATATATGAGACAAAACGGTGTAAGTAATTGCAATGTTAAGGATTATTAATGATAATAGAGTTTAAAATTAAAATTAATTAGCATATTCATTGATATATTCACTAGTGTATTATGGATAGTGTAACATAAATGACACAAAAGACAGCCTGTAACGGCCTGAGTTTATTGTGGGTAAAAAGATCCGAGTTTATTGTGGGTAGTTTAAATATCACAGCGCGTTTGAAACTTTGGTAGCTTTCAATTGAAGGGTAGTTTTATAAGAGTACAATCTGTTTTTATTTTAAATCACATTGGGCTCTTTTAACACTCATTTCGTGCCTTATAAAAGTAGCCAAGTATCAATATAACAGTATAATAGGACAGTACAGTGCAGTACAGTAAAGTACATTACAGTAACACAAAGTAACTTTTATGTAACGCACCGTAATAAGTACAAATTGTGACAATACTTTCCTGATTTCTTTGTACGCAGAGTACTGGATTTACATAACAGCTTCACCAAAGGCAACCGCGCCTTAACAATCTGTTTTCTGCAAGCTGTTAAACTTGGAAACTTAACTTGTAGAGCTTAGATGGGTTTCCTATCTGTTAACGAGTTACTGCGAAGTCATCGATAGCCGGAGAGTACGCACTTCTGGTCGAGAAATGATAATTTTGTGTAATAATAAGTCTAAAATTTGAAAAACCATAAATGTAACCTGTATAATATAGTATGCCTGTATTTTAGGTTTCTAAAATTCACCGTCTTCCCCTTCTCCTGAATAAAATAAAGTTAAATATAATATGTAAGGTTTGTGAAAATGTAATTTGTACGTGGTGTGAAACTTTATCTTTATATTATCCTTTTTTCTACAGTGAATATAATCCTTTTGTGTTTTATTTAATCATCATCTGCGATTGTTATGTGGTCGCGATATATAATATAAATAAAAAGTCACCGCATCGTACACTTCTCTCTTGGTATAAAATTTATCGTTCTGTACTACGTTTACTGTACTTTACTGCACTTTACTGTACTTTACTGAACTCTACTGTACTTTACTGTACTGCACCATATTATACAACATTGTAATATAATGAACTGTATTTTACTATACTATTTCGTCTTGTTCTGTGAAACGTGCAAAGTTTATTTTAAGTACGCAAGGATAGTAAAAGCCGGGAGTTGGCATTTTGTCAATTAATTTTAAGATTTTTTGTTTCAATATTAAGTTCTTTTGCACTCAGTCTTCAGAGATATCCAGAACAGAGAGATGTAATGGAGATTTTTATTTTCCACAGATCGTAATTTACATCGAAATCAAATTTTGTCTATCTACGTATTATATGTTATATACAAAAAGAGACTAAAGAATCTTTGCATATAACAAAGGTGGGCATAGAAAATCCCTTGTTTAATATAAAAAAAAGATTTTCCTCTCAAAAATGTTTTTGTACCATTTCTGCTTATTTAAGTATATCCGGTTTAGCAACAATAAGGTACCGTAAAAATCCTCTTTAACCTTCCTCGCGTATTATTTGCTCTTGTAATTTTACGGTTTTAATGTTTGCCTTTGTGTACATTGTTATTGATACTGAGTTTCTCTTGCTTTGCAACCGAACATTGTCACAACGATTATGTATAGAGGAAACGTGGAATTTTTAGACAAATTGAAATAAACCTGGTTAGTAATTTTATCTTTATTTACTGTATGCTATACAAAGGATATCATTCCTGATATAGAAGGTTCATAGCTGGTCATAGGTCGCAAAAATTAAAAAAGAACGGTCTGACGCGTTTGTTTAGTTTGTCTGTCCACTTTGAGGGTGGACGTCATACGCTGCGACCATCTGTTGAGTCCACACCTGGGCTCGGTCGGTAACTTTCGTAAGTCTATGAATCTCATCATTCCTAATCTAGGTAGACAGACTACTCATAATTCGAATCGTCATCACTCGTTCGCGGTTTTCGTTTCATTTCAAATCAGCATAAACTGTCAAGGCAATATGCGTGTGTGGAACTTGGTTTGTTGGCTTATTTACGAGATTGATATTGTAACGTACATGTAAAAAATTGTCGAATTCCATTTAAAAGAGCAACTGTTGTGTTGCTTATCCGCTCTTCACAACAGAAACAGCATTCTAAGCCGGTGGTAGCTTACTGCTTATAATGTTAAAATAATCCACGATTTAAAAGCGCACATCTATTATATGTATATATACGAGTATGTGGTAATCGGGATGCAGGGATTAAATTTAAAGTTCTTCGTTAGGCACAATATTTATTTTAAAAAGAACTCCTAACCTAAACTGCGCACTCTTCCTTCGTCGTTCAAACGTTGTCTGTCTCCTTTCCTCTTACACTCCTCTCGCTTGCACTATCTGACGTTCCTATTCACGTATACTATTACGTTCCATTCCACATATATATATCACAATATACCTGAATTAAGATTAAATTTTTGTTATATTTACTATATTACCATAATATTTAAAATCGAGTTATGGGTTTGTCGCTCTTTTTTCTGCATTTTTCTGCGATTGCAAGACAATATAAAAACTAAAACGTTAACTGCCTTAGATTCAACCTCTCAATAAATTATTCTCCAGACATAACATAGTGTTAAGGGAATATACAAAAATAATGCAGTATAAAATCCCAGTAATCCGATAGAAATAATAATCTTCGTGTTTACTTTTATGCGAGCCGCGAGCGCAGTAACGCGGGGAACTCCCTGCGAGCTGGCATACTCGGCGCCAGTAGTTTCTTCATACCGTAGATATCAACGAAGGTCGAATAATGTTATCTACCCCTCGGGAAAGCGGAAATGGATGCGACGAGAATAGAACTAGTGCGAGTGTGACGTCACAAGTCGCATTAACACATACTGAGAGAATCGAGATACGCATTTGAGTTTATTTACTTCATATTTTATTTTGTTTATGTCCACTGTCCATAAATTATGATTACTTCATATATTTTTTTTAATTTACATTGAGCTTGTTTGTGTTATTTTTGCTAAACTTAAAGGAGTTGGCGACACGGAGGTAGAAGAACGGAATGCAAGGTAGAGTTGGAAAGGAAAATAGACATGAAATTATCGTCCCTAGAATATAAAGAACTTCGCCAGCATTCCTGGAGTTTTATGAGAAGGAGGTAAGAAATAAATAAGGGCTAAATAAGACACAGGAACAAAAGAAGAATATTAAATCCAAACTGAGTTATAAACTGTGATACTTTACGATAAACTGTGATCTAGTAATAATGAGAGAAGAAAAGCGAGGGTCGAAGAGGATAAATACGAGAAGTAAGTGAGATGTAGTACAGGGTAAAAGGAATAAAACACAATTGTGAAGAAAGCAAAGAGAATGCGAAATGAAGGACTAATAAATTAAAATAAATAAATACCGATTGTAATGTACCTGTCCTAATGACGATAGGAGGAATTAGATAAACTAAAAATAAGGCTATAAAATAGCTGAAGACTGAATGAACTCATCATTGATATAAATTTGCAATATGACCGAAAGAGGACTGTATCTAACGTTTTAGAATAACCTTTCTAAAGGTCATCTGTCCGCCTTGTAGGTACACGTCCCACGTTGCGCTTGCAGGTCCATACTCTTCTCTTTAGAATTTTTAAAAACCTAGCGGCCATGTGGGATATATAACTTGCCCACTGCTACTTCAATTTATTAAGCACTTGTATAAAATCTCAAACCAAATGTCAAATGCGCAGTTTAAATTGTCATGACATTTTTTTCAGTTTCATTGCAATTTTCGGTAAAAAGTAACCCGGATATGGATCCCAAGTTAAAGGAAGCATTTCGTAATGAATTGAAATCAAGGAAATTAAAAGATTTCGCAAATCATTCTTCGCTCATTAGTGTCAGCTGATAGACGGTTACTGAACGGCAGAGGACTTCCCCGAAAATTGCGAGTCCTGCACTGTCGGCATCAAACTACTTCTCCTTCCTTATATATGTTGTTGGTCTACCTAGACAGCGGTCTAACTACGCCGCCTTCCTTACTAGGTATCAATGTATTTTAACAAGAATTTGTAATTTTTTTGTTTATCCTTTATTGGCGTAACTTTATTCTTTTTATGGTCACAATTGGTTGGCAGCGATGACGCCAGTAGGTTGTTCTATTCCTAAGCTGTTCGCACTATAAAAATGTTATCAAAACGCTTAGTGCGGGTGGAAGGAATTTCAACCATGTACAGATGTCGTGAATCCGTGCATCTTGTTGTCCGATAGAAGAGATTTACTTTCGTTCACTGAAAACTTCGAGAATAGGCGAATAAAAATAAATCTAAATTTAATGCGTTAAAAATAGCTGTATTTGAATATTGGCGTATACAAGAAGCCGTGAAGTATTTTGTGTAATTTCGACATCAAAAGCCAATTACTAATAGAGATCGAACATTGGAGCGTATAGAAATAAAATTTTTGTTCGCAAAGCGCAGACGAGTGTTTGAGATATATTTTCGCTTATGTCGGGCCACCGAGGCAATATCGCGCAAAGTAATTGTCTTGCAGCCAATATAGCAATTCATTTAAACGTGTTCTGAGAAGAAAAATATTGTGATAGAAAATATCAATACCTAAATTAAATTCTCAGTTTATACTTTCGGTGTCTTTATTGCGAAAAAGATTAATAACACGGCTTCTATGTTCTTAGTACTTCAGAATAACTCAATTTAATATTTATTGGATATTTATTTATTCTGAATAGGCATGATTATATCAAAAAATAATATATGTTTACATTAATTTCGTATAAAATATAACAAAATTAAATACGTCTGTCTATTATAGGCGCACATGGCCATTATTATGTAAAAATCACGCCAGTCCTGCTCTTCCTGCACTCAGCGAATTTTCAGGACCTTGATCATCTCTTCGGTCCACCTAAGGGGGACTTACATCGCGTCTACCGTTCCGTGGTCGTAGCTCGAGAACCTTTCGACTCCAACGTCCATCGGTTTCACAAGCGATATGCCCCACTACCAATTGAGACTATCAATTCTTTGAGTTATATTCGTAAACTTGGTTCTTCTTTGGAACTTATACGTTCCCAAAGACGAAAGTTACTATATATATTCACACTCACTTGTTTGATTTTGTAATCTGTCACAACAGTGCACTACTCTGTACAAAGACAATTTATTAAATATTAAAATTCTCATAAAATTCATCTAATTTAGATAAACTAAAACATTTAAGATAAGTTTCATTTCATACTTTGTTAAAATTTATTAAAAGATGTGTTGTGGAGTTTCTTCTTGTATCTTCTTCACGACTTCACAAGGTTTTACTTTATGGTATGAGGAGGATACTGCTGAAACATGCTTGTAGGCAATAGTAATGCTATATAATTAATGCTCATATTCTGAATTATATAAAAGTGTATCCCGGGAATCCAACTCGCAACCTACGATACTAGGTCTCTTTACTCCACCACTGGTCATAATAAGGACACATAGTAAACAACTACCTTGCAAAGCAGCCAAGAGGCAAAAATAAAATAGAAAAAAACTAAGTTGACCATCAACAAGAGTTCTGTTGGGATTTTTCCAATGTTGAATAAATTAATTAAATCTTTATTTTTCAAATTATGAATTATTATTTACTTACAATGACACAATCAGGAAGGAATAGCCAATTTGTCAATTTTAATCGGGCATACTGTCCAGTATATTTTCCCCTCAATTTATGCAGTCGTATTCTCAGCTGCCTATTTATATATTTAAGCAAACTCGAATCCTTTGTATTTATACATCTAAGTTGTAATGTATACTAATTTGTGATAGTATATTTTACTTCAGAGTACTGTAGTCGGCAACAGATTGAAAGTCGCAGTTCTGTGTGTTCATACAGCCGTGTACTTTTTTTTCGACTCTAGGCATAGTAACTGGCTTCTGTCTCGCTTGTTAAGCTTGTTGATAGCGTGGTCTACGGTGGTATATGCTTACTTATCTATGCTTAAGATATCTATTCATACTTATCTTGAAGAATTCCAAGTCATAATTAACAGATATATATAAATCTTTAAATGAATATTTAAATCACACGACCTTGAAGAAATTTACGTGCTTAGGAAAATATTTTAGAATTAATAGGGCTTTTGGTGTCTAAAGTCGTAAGGTAGATCTTTGCTCTTACGTGAGATAACTTTTCTCTTATTATTATTTTTTTATTTGATGTGGTAGTATTTTTCTTTCTACAATATAAATATAGTTAATTTTTAACTTATAAACTAAGTGTAGTGTTAGTGTACCTAAATAAATAAATAGCTGAAAACAACGACGCCGGTGGTTTATTCCATACCTTGGTTGTTCCCGATATAAAAGTAGTATCAAAACGCTTAGTGAGTGTTGAAGGGCTTTTGACCTTGTTTACAATATAATGTACTTTAGATTTGTCTGGATTTACTATCGACTGTAACTCCATTTTGTCCCACATACTCTAGTAGACTGACTACATAAGAAAAGGACCAATATTTAGCCACTTCCGCACATGGTAGTTGTGCAATAAAATGCACCGCCCGCCAGCCCGCTAATAAATGCGTATGCGGCAAACAATGCGAATCACACAACCGCACCTGTATGTGCGGTATTTCTTACTTAGAATGGACTTCCGCGAGGTAACGCCTGATTCCATTAAATATTTAAGACTGACTACAGTTTTCGACACTTGTGTAGATTAATAGGCTTTATCTATTTCCATTTTTAAAGTTCAGTGTAGTTACACAGTGACACCGGTCTGTATAACAACTCAGATGTTATCCGCGCATTACGTCCCGCTGAGCAAAAGCGATAAACAGTATAATAGTACGACATTAAAGAACATCTCTCAGAGATTTTATCAGATAAACAGCTCGGTTACGACCGAAATGTGCGGAGCGTTCTCTTTTTTTTTTATTCCGCAAACGAATTACATCTTGATCCATCCATTATACCTGCGAAATGGAAACATATAAAAACGTAATGACTTTTTGAAACATTTTAATATTCTCGGTGTATGCGCACTTCTGTTCTGTCCCATTTGTAAGACGCCGCTGGGGATACAGTCACAAAATAATACTTGGGTTTACTTAAAATTACATCGCCGTTGTCGTGTCTTGTTTTGTAACTAGTTTCAATGTTATTTCGTTTACTTATCTTCAATAGAAGTGCACTTTAGATTGTCAAGTCTGATTTTTCAACACGTCGTTTTTTTAAATATTCCCCTGTCTTTTTATCTCTATTTACGTAAATGTTTATTTAAGTATCTGCTGCAAATTAAATATATAAACAGGGTGTTTTGTTATAGATGTATAGAATTCAATGGTGTAAATGTATAATCACATTTTCTCTCAATGAATGTACTGTACACTCTATTCGAAAATCAATGGTTTTTAAAATAATAAACGACTTAATGATAACATATGGTTATGTTATTTAACTTAATTCGATTCAGGCATTTTTCTCTTGCAGATAAATGATTCAAAATAGAAAATAATATAAATAAATATATAAATAAAACCTACGCTGGTCTCCGACAAAGAGCTTAACTATGTCTTCGGTTTACCTAGTGAAGGGTCTACCCTTGTGGCTGCCACCGGAGAACCTTTCGGCTTTTACAGCCTTAGGCTACACTAGCTACATACCGCGCCCACTGCTACTTCATCCAACATCTTCCGACGATCTTAACGAATTATATACACGTCAAGAAGTAAATATTATAATATTTAATTATACATTTCTTTTAATAAGTAAGAATATATAATACATAAATAATCTTTTAACTTGTTTATACAAAATTAAATTACATACATCAACTGTTAAAATAGTTGAATAAATGAATATAAATAAAAATTCGAAATACCCATACTCCTTGCTCTACCTTCGAGCAAATGTGAACAGTTAGAATCCAGCGACTCACCTCAACCTTATATCGTCGGTCCATCCAGTTGGTGGATGTAATTAGTGGACTGTATATTTTTAATGGCTGGTCAAAAGTAAAAGCTTGTTTGAGGTGCGAAACAATTTATTGAAGGGGAAGTGACAGCTTTACATTGGGCAGAGACAACATGTAAAACAGTTGTAACAACTTAGAAATAATTATCATGTTTTTAATCTTAATGTTGGCTAAATTCCCAACATATTGGGGCCTGCGGAAAATAGTTTATACAAAACAAAGTATATTTTCCTGCAAACATACTGCTGCCTACTTAAATTTACAATAAATGTAATGTTAACAATAAAATGTTTTTTATTTTTATACAAACTAAATTAAACGACATCGCCATCTAACGAAAATAATGTATCGTTGCTGAATTAATTATTAGCAGAATTTAATTTTTATACAATACAATACAAAATACATTGGTAAATTGCTGTTAATAATATGTAAGTATATACCAGCTAAATAAAAGCTTAAACAATGCAACAAAAGTTAGAAATTAATCGCTTTCTACTGATATGCGATTATAGTTGAATGAAATACAATACAAGTGTAGTTTCTACATACAGAATAACCATTGTTAAAGTAAGAAGTTTCTTATATCTAATTTTACATGAGAGTAGTAATTTAACTAAAATGTAAAGAACGCATGAAACAAATGGGCATGGTTGAACCGTATGTGACCGTTATTGCATTAAAATAAATTAAACATTAACCATATTATGGGTAACTGCTTAGACTTAACTGGGTAAGTACAATAGCTGTAGTTTGACATAGCAATAAATAATGAAAAATAGTTTTACAAAACCAAATGTAAGAAGTACTTACCTTTAATGTAAATAAACTTTTTGTTATTTAAACAAAGAAACAATTATTGTGTAAGTATTGCACAATATTTTTAAAATTAAACTTATTCTTATGGTGTATGTACACTTATCAATTACATAAAGGCACATACATAGTGATAAGGTTATTGAACTTTTTGTACTTATTCTTATCCAACTTATTAACTAACAAGACCTAAAAAAAATAAAAAGGAACACAGATTTAGATCTTATCTAATGGTAATGGACATATTTTGGTAACAGATCTTGTGTGTGACTTACCGTTAGGCAATATTATCTCGACAGCTCTGACTTTACCATCAGAGCCGGGAAAAACGTTTTTAACTCTAGCCCTAGACCAATATAGAGGTTGCAAACTGTCATCTTTTAGTAATACTAAAGATCCTGCCTCTATATTTGGGTGATCATCACGCCATTTAGGCCTACTTTGTAGCATATTTAAATAATGTTTGTGATATGCTTTCCAAAATTCTTGTTGGATACGGGTGCAAAGTTGATAAAATTTAAGCCGGTTTAACGGAATTTCGGTGTAATCAGGCTCCGGGTAGCTATTCATAGGAGCTCCTATCAGAAAATGCCCTGGAGTTAAAAATGTAAAATCATTTATGCTTGCTGACATGGGAGTAAGCGGTCTGCTATTAAGTATACTTTCAATTTGTGTAAGTATTGTATTTAGCTCTTCATATGTGAAAACTGACTTTTGAATGACCCTTTTTAAATGGTATTTTGTGCTCTTCACGCCCGCCTCCCACAGAGCACCGAAAATTGGGCTATATGCTGGAATGAAATGAAAGTTGATGCCTTGTTCAGCTGCAAAATTTTGAACATCTTTTTGGTGTTCTTTGGAGGCTTGGAGCTTATAAAAGTCCTCAATGGTACTCTGAGCACATTTGAAAGTAGATGCATTGTCTGAATAGATATCTGTAGGCAATCCCCTACGAGCAATAAACCTTCTAAGGCAGGCTAGGTAGGTTTCTGTCTTTATATCTGAGCACAGCTCTAAATGTATGCATTTTGTAGCAAAGCATGTGAAAACGCAAACATAACCTTTTGATATGAGTGCCCGTCGCACGCGCGATTGCTTTACCGAGACAGGACCTAGGAAATCTTGCCCTACCTTTTGAAAAACTCGTGCCTTATTTACTCTATCTGTCGGAAGCGACCCCATCAGCTGTTCCGACGCGTCTGCCTTGAAGCGAAAACATAATATGCATCTATGTATAACCTTCTTTATTTCTCTGATGGCATTTATTATCCAATATTTTCTGTTTATAGATGCCAAAACAATTTTTTGTCCTCCATGTAGGTTTCTTAAATGTACCCGTTCGATAATTTTGTAAGTAACATCAGAACCCCGGGGTAAAATTATTGGGTGTTTCTGCTGGTACGGAATGCTGGCGTTTTCTAGTCTGCCACCGACTCGCATAATTCCTTGGGCTTTTTAAACGGATGCAAAGATTTTATTGAATCCTGCAATTTATTCCTATCTGCATTTATGCATGCGATTTCGCTTTTAAAGTATTTTTGTTGTTCGAATTTGATGATCATATTCAATGATTCATCTAGCTCTGAACTTGTAATGAAATTACTAACGTTTTTGTTAGACTTGTCTTTCAAATTCTTGTAAAATCTGAGAATGTAAGCTAGAACCCTCTGCCTTTTGTTAAGGTCTGAAAATTTATCTAAGAAATCTAGGTTCAGTGTACGGGAGTCATGGGCTGTCACGCTTGCTACAACTTTGGACGATTCATCTCTACTTTTGAGTTCGGGTAAGAGACTAGAAACCGAAGTGTATGGTTTGAACGTGTACTCATTGGATTGAATGAAAGGTGGTCCATAGAACCACAACTCTGCTTGCCCTAGTTCGTGAGGCTGCACTCCACGACTGACTAAATCAGCTGGATTTTCTTTCGTGTTTACGTAAGCCCATGGCCTCTCATTTGTAAGTTCCAAAATCATCCTTACTCTGTTCGCCACATAAGGTATTAATTTATTAATATTAATCTTCAGCCATGACAGTACTATTTGTGAATCCGAGTATAAATGCATCGGGATTTCACGGTTTAATTTTGCTGAGTAATTATCATGGATTCTTTTGGCGCATTTCGAAAGTAGTACGGCTGAATTCAATTCTGCTCTTGGTGTAGTTAGCTTTTGGCTGAGAGGATTTACTTTCGATTTGGAAAAAAGTAAGGATGTTTTGGTGTTACCTGCATTGTCGGTAACTCTGAAGTAAACGCAGCAGCCATAGCTTGTAGAGCTGGCGTCTGCGAAGCCTGTCAATTCTGCTGAAGCAACGTTATTTTTGGTTAGTACATTTCTATCTACTTTTATAGGAGACATTTTTGTAAGATTTTTGTAAAATTCTGCCCAAGCCTCACCTATACCTTCAGAAGGAGGTGAATCCCAGCTTGTCTTTTCTGACCAGATTTTCTGCATTAATAGCTTGGCATGTAACGTAATCGGAGAAACTAGCCCTAATGGATCATACAGCTGTCCTATGTAACTCAAAATTTCTCTTTTCGACTTAGGCATTTCAGCTGGAATTTCTGGACTACTGATCACAAAGGAATCAGTGCCTATATTGTAATTTAAACCTAAGGCCTTTTGTGAATTATTTTCACCTTGAAAATCTAGACTACCTATCATTTTATGTTCTTCTGGGATGTTTTCTAGTATCTCAGGAATGTTGGATAACCATTTATGTAATTCAAATCCACCCAGACTCAGTAGTTGTGTAATTTCACCTTTGATTTGGCTCATGACTTCTTTAGAGTCATTTGAAACTAAAATATCATCAACGTAAGTTTGTTTGCGCAAAACCTCTGCTGCCAGTGGAAATTCAGCCTCATATTTATCTGCTAAATCTATCAAGCATCTTGTGGCTAAGAAAGATGAGCTTTTTAGACCGAAAATTACTGTATTTAGCTGTAAGCATTTTATGCTCTCTTGTGGGTTTTCGCGCCATAAAATCGTCTGAAGAGGCCTAAATTTTTTGTGGAGGCCTATTCGCAAAAACATACTTTTTATGTCTGTAGAAAGGGTATATTGACCTACCCGAAAAAGCATGAGAATATCGAAAAGTTCTTGTTGAACCACGGGGCCTTTGTGCAATATATCATTGATTGAAAGCTTGTTGTTAGTTTTCATTGCTCCGTCAAAAACTATTCGGCATTTCGTTGTTGCTTTGTCATTGCGAATGACGGGGTGGTGTGGAATGAAATAATGTGGGTCTTTATCTAGGTCATACTGACTGATATCAGCGTAAGAGGCATACCCGTTGGCGACAAGGTTATCTATGCCATCTTTGTAATTTTGTTTTAATTCTGCATTTTTGCTGAGCTTTGATTCTAAATTATAAAATCTTTTGAGAGCCAAATCAAAAGAACCCCCAAGTGTTTCGTTAACTGACTCTAGAGGAACTTTTAATGGAAGTTGAACTTCAAACTTGTTGTATTGTAAAGAAGTGGTTTCTTTGAAAACCTTCTCGCAAACATCATCTGATACTTGGTCTGGAAATATTTGGGGAACGTCTTCTACCTCCCAAAATCTGCTGATGCTATCTTTGAGGTCTCTGTCACAAGTATTACAAAACAACGATACCTGTGGGTTGTCTTCATCTGTGTTCTGTAGCACCTTACCTCCAACAACATTGCCAAAGTGGGTGTTAAGTAGGCGCAGGTTTTGTAAGTTGGAGTTGGTACATTCAGGCGGCGACGCCAAGATCAGCTGGAAAAATATATCAGAACTGATTAGCAAATGTATTTTCCTCGGCTTGTTGAAAGTTGGGTCTGCCAATACAATGCTTGGATGAAATTCAATTTTGTCCGTATTGAATGCCATTTGTGGTAGATTCGTTGTGATTGTCTCTATAATGTTAAATTTTGCTGTAATATTGAAATCACTTGTAAGGGAATGTACCTTGACATCAACACAGGTATCAAGCGTGCTGGTGACATTACCAATACCTGATATTTTTATTTTGGTTTTGTTTGGGGTTAGCCCCAATAGATCTGCTAGCTCCGTTGTAATGAAGCTTGCTTGAGCACCACAGTCGAGCAGAGCGCGAACGTGATAATTTGTGCCATCTTGAGCAATGACCTTGACCTCTGCTGTGGGTAAAATGACTTGTCCCGATGCTTGGGACGTTAGTGTGACCGCAGCTGGCTGTTCGCTTTCGTGCAACACCGTATTGTGGGAAGCCCTACAGATATTGCATCTGAATCTATATCTGCATGGAGCGTCATGCTTGTTTAGACAGGTTTCGCACAGAGAATGCATTTTCAAAAACCTAATCTTCTCTGCCGTTGGCATAGTTTTGAAAGAAGGGCATGCATATAGCTTGTGAGTTAGCTTACAGACTGGGCATTCTGGTGTCTTGGTTGGCCTCATAGCAGGCTTCTCCTTGACCCTCAGCGGCTGAAGTGTTGCTGCATGCGTGGCCTTAGCAGGCCCAGGGATAGTAGCAGAAGCAGTAAGGCGTGAATCCTCCAAAGCTGTAGCGCGTTTCTCTAAGAAGTGCATGAGCGAGATAAGAGTTGGCTCTTCATTAGAACTTCTGCTTAAATGAAATTCCCTAACCGAATAGGCATCAAGCTTTCTCGTTAGAATGCACACTAGAAGCGCGTCCCATGACTCCACACCTTGACCCAGGTTCTTTAGGGCCGCTATTTCCTGCTTAGTGTTAGCTACAAACTCCCTAAGGTTAGCAGCGGTCGGCTTGCTAACTGTTGTTATATCTAAAATCCTACCTATGTGCTCATTCTTTATCCTATATGTGTTATGGTACCTCTGCTCTAAAATGTTTTTGGCTTCTGTATAGCTTTCACTAATAAGGGGTAGATTTTTTATTAAATCTAAGGGTTCCCCCTCTAAATAACCTTGTAATAGACAAAGTTTGTGTATCTGCTGTAGCTTGTCGTTGCTGTCAATTGCTGCATTGAACAGCTGAATGAAAGATTTGTAATCTGCATAATTGCCTTTAAATTTGTTAATTTTTAACTCTGGCACTTTGAAACTTGGCTTTGAATTGGTATTCTTTGAATCAGTGTTTGAAAGTTGGGTGAGCCTTTGCTTGATTGCTGTAAGAGCGGTGAAATAGTTTTTATCGGCTTCCCCTGGGGTTTCGGTATCAGGTTGAGAAGTTTCACTTATTTCAAGGGTGAACCTCTCGTATTCTGCAAATAATGCCCTGACCCGCTCTTCCTTTAACATAAGGCCCTCAACCGTTAGTAGACTATAGTCTTCTTTTGCTAGCTGTGTGAGCTTACCTTTAATGTACGCGCGGCGTTTGATTAATGTCGACGCCGACTGTACGTCTGGACACTTTTCACCTTTATCCACCATTGTAAACACGTATTATCACTAAATAACACGAAATAAGCTAAAATATTTCCGATACAAGGGAAAATTAAATTACGTTGTGGTATGAATGTGAACGAAATGGAAAAAAAAGTGATATGAAAGTGAGTGAACAAGTTAAATACGACGTGACGTTTCTGTCAGCTTCACCGAGGCGCGATTGGACGCTTGCTTCGGCGCGGCACGTTATTGGCTGTTCCCGCGCTCGCTTCCCGCGTTCTAAACTCCGCTTCTCTCCGCTTCCGCGTTGAACGGCGCTGATGTAGTCGTCGGTCGTCAATGCTCCGCTTATAACAACAAGACGCTCGGGTCGTTGACTTTGGGTTGTTTGAAAGAATGGTAATTTTCACTGAAATAATGTCTGGAGATCGAGCACTTTTAACACTTATAGCACTGTTTCCTTTACAGGAGTAGGTAGGTATAGTTTGTATTGAAACTTCTGCAACTTTGCTTGTAGGTATATAGGTATATAGGGTTCTTCTGCAACGTGGCGTGGCACTTTGTATTGACACGTGAATCTATCTTGCCCGTCTGCACTGAAATTGTATCACTGTTTCCACTATAGGGGGAACAATGTATCTGCAAATTGCTTGAAAATTCTCTGCACAAAATGGCGATGGCGGCGTAGGGCGATATCACAATGTCAATTCTGCCGGGTTTCTTGAAGTTGTATAGGTACTTTAATTATTGTCTGCTTTAAGCTGTATTTTGTTTGCTGTAAGCTGTATTCGCACTGTTTCCACTGTAGGATCCACAAATATATTCTGCAAAATGCTTGAAAAAAAATCTGCCTTTGCACAAAATCCAAAAAAAAAATGGCGGCGATGGCGTGGGTCCGTGGAAAAAAAAACTTTTTTGCGGTTTTTGAAAGTTCTGCACATCAATTTCTGCTGAAAGCTGTCTGCAACCTCGTACAAATTTCACTGGGTCGTATGGACCATGTTGGTGGATGTAATTAGTGGACTGTATATTTTTAATGGCTGGTCAAAAGTAAAAGCTTGTTTGAGGTGCGAAACAATTTATTGAAGGGGAAGTGACAGCTTTACATTGGGCAGAGACAACATGTAAAACAGTTGTAACAACTTAGAAATAATTATCATGTTTTTAATCTTAATGTTGGCTAAATTCCCAACAGGAGGGCTTACCCACGTTGCGTATACCGGCTATGGTCGCCACGCCAGAAACTTTGTAAAGGAACATGACGACACTAGGTCGAGTGCTCGGGTTCTTTATGTACTCGTTCTTTTCACAAAGCTAATTTTCCTCTCCTTTTTAGCATTTGTCCCATCTGATAGTCTACGTTTTTAGTCATTTTCACTCCGCAGTCTCCTAAAAATGTCCTTCTTTACAGTAAAATTAGAAAGCGTAAAGATGAATACAAAATAAAATGTACACAAAAATGAAATAGTGTAAAAAATTTGGATAAAGATGGAAGGCGAAACATAGAAGGTAAGTTAATAAAAGCAATAAGAATGAAAGAAAATATAAAGAAAGGAAGAATATAGAATGCCAGTTATTGTGACGGACAAAAGAAGAAAAATCAATTAAACTACATTGAAAAGTTTTGTGAAATCAAAGGCTTTACCTAAAAATCATTGGGTAACGAGATGTCTTCGACAATAGAAGCCATAAAAATCCAAAAAGAACGAGTTTTCTGACGCTTCTGATTTATGTTGAAAATGTTACGTATACCATATTCAGCAATACGTACCGATAAGTGCATCCTCGATCAGCTCGAATATGAGATCAGGCCTTTCACAATATCCTACAAACAAGTTATAAGTTACTTTGGCCGCATCACCTGTAGGCAACCAGGTAACTTCGATGAGCTACCAGCGGTAGGTAAAACGGCCTTTTTTAACAAAAGAAATGTGAATAAATGATTAAGCAAAACTGTCTCTGTGAACCCAAGAAGGAGGTTGTACGAGAGATGCCCAATAGCGAGGGCCTTTAAAATCTACCCGTTGGTTTGATCTAGTGAAACCAATAATTTTATTACCTCCATTAGTACTGTCCTGAAGTAAGCAATGAATAGGATAATATGGAAAGAGTTTGTCATGGATTCCGTCAGGGCGTTTTAAGATGGACTTGCCCTTCAGAAGTTAAGAGACAATGGAGAAGAAGAAGTCAGCTCTGCAGGTTAAGTTCAGCGTTTTTATCTTGCTTCTTACAATTCACACACCTTTCCTTTGACTCATGTTTTGATTTGAGGTCTTATCATCAATTTTTGTATCACCTATTGAGTTTTATGCTTAATAATTTTTAATAAAGTAGAGATAAAGAAATCTTTCATTCATCATTATCGTGTTGGTTGACAGACGCACACTGAAAATAGGAAAGCCTCAAAGAATGTTACAATGACCTGTCTTGCGCTTCCGCTTTCAGTGAATTTACAATCTTTATTTAAACTAACTATATGTATGTCTACGTCTCAAGTTTTTTTTTAAGAAAAACAATATCATTAAAAACACATTAAACTTAGACAACAGTTTATTTAAATGAGATTGTAAAAAAATAATCCAGCCACTAAAAAAATTCAGTATCTCAAACCACTTTGAAAACTAACTTTAAAAATGTAATGGAATATTAAGTTGTAAAAGTATTCATAAACTTAAATTTTATAAGTGGTTTTATTTTTTACTAAGTTGGTAAATTGTTTTGACACTTATATTCGGTTTGGAAAATTTTCAAGAGTGGTGTTTTAAAACGCTTTTACATTAGGATAGTAAATATTTTATGCCTTTGTAATCAACGAATGGAAACAATTTGATACTGGCCCTGGAGGTACTTGTTTACAACAAGACAGAGAAGGCGATGAATCAAATTTTTTTTTCATTATCATCTTAGGGTCCACTGGTAGACAAGGGTTTCCCCCATAGATTTGAAATAGGAGAGGTTGCGAGTGGCCAGCACCTTCTTAACAAGGTCATTTATCCACCTTGTGGCTGGACATCCCACGTTGTGTTTTCCGGCCCGAGTCATCACTCCAGTTCACACTTCGAGGCAGGTCTCCAGGGAAAGTACAGGTTTATGTGGGATACCTACTAAAGGGGTGACCACCATATGCGCTATGCGGGGGGCACGGTACCACACAGTCACGGATCGCCACGCGATCTTCTACCGCGTTGTATTATTTCAGATAGCCCGTCCCGGGGTAATCGTGGTTCATGCTACCCCCGAAGCTCTCGTGGTGCTATCACCACGGGTCGAGAATACATCGATCCATCGTCCGCTTCAATCGTTGAAGCTAGTGAGAGTTTCGGGCCCCCACCTTAAACACCCGCGACACCGAAGGCCCCGTTTCTGATACGGGAACATTATTCTCTGGAGGATCGTCGCAAGGTGTGTCCCTGCGGCATCGTCTCCGGGCGGGGTCTGTTCTCTGCCGATCTCTTTGGGCCGCCTCCTTCTGGACTGTGACCTGTCCTCTGCCAACTTGCTGATTTGATTGGCTAAATAACTTACTTAAGTACGTCTACGTATATAAAGTAATCACTGGCATATTCTTTCTGGAATGGTGAGTAGCTGTGAGTTTGTAAATGAGACTCAGGTTGAGAGATTACATTTCAATTCCGTAAGTAACTGTGAATGGAATTTCGTCTTAAGGCAGAGGAGTATTTTTTTTTTTGGACCCCGTTTAAACAGTTAACGTTGGCCCCCACTAGATGTTTTTTTCTCTCGAACTTCCCCTGTCTTGGGTAAACAGAGACTATTTATATAAAAAAAAATTCACAGATCATTATTTGCGTTCTCTTCTATTTTCCTTCTGTTTGTCATTTATTCATTCATTATTAATTCTTCACAAAGTCCGTCATTTCTTTTAGTTTTTCCTAACCCTTCACAAGTCATCATCTCACTTTAATCGCCTTCCTATCAGAATACCACACGTTTACACTTTGTTCTGTATTACTTTATTTTTCTTAATCTGCTTTATTTTTAGATTTACATTCTTTAATTATATATATATATATATATATATATATAAAAATAAATTATATATCCTTATAACTTAATTTTTTCTTTCTTATTTTCATAATATTTATCACAAATTGAAGTTTTTAAACTTACACACTTTTTCATCTATTTGTTCATTTTAATAGTTTCTCCCATGACCTTTCTACAGTACTTTAAAAAGGTCCGGTAACTATCCTTGCTGTTCATAAATGATGCGATGTTTCTTTCTTAAACTCCTTGCTGCAACTGAAACTAGTAGGTGATATTTGACGAGAAGAGATTATATCGTTCTTCGAACGCTTCGCATCCGAAGAACATTATAAATGAAGCCATTACCAAAATATGAGGCGCCGTGTCCACACATCGCGCAATTTATCCAAGCACCGTACGAGTAGCTGGCGGCATTCCGAACCACGTAATTAGTATGATCAAGCGCGTGTAAAGGATACTCAATTACCGCTCGCTTGCAATTAACTACATCCCGTTACAATGTAAGCAGACGTCGGCAATAGACGCCGCTACGATATTGATAGAATAACGCAACGAATAACTATCTGTCATTATTTGTTACGTCATGACCTCAGTTGAAAAACTCACAAAGATGTTTAATGGAATCAATCGTTACCTTGCGGAAGTCCATCCTAAGTAAGAAAAGGACACTTGCACACTTCCGTACATGCAATGGTAGTCGTGCAACAAATTGACATTGGCATCGACTCGGTGTTTAGCACTAATTGGTGTAACATAACTACTGAAGATGCCACGGTGAAACATGTGTTGAGTGATTTAACGGTGGCGGTTGTGTAATTCGCATTGTTTGCCGCATACGCATTTATCAGCGGGCTGGCGGGCGGTGCACTTTGTTGCACGACTGCCACTGCATGTGCGGAAGTTGCTAAATATTGGTCCTTTTCTTACTTACAAAGATGTGGAAAGACCGCAGAATAACCAGCAACACAAAGCTTCGACTCATGAGAAGCATAGTATTTCCGCTGAGAATTCTGGATCGTCAGAAAATAATGCCCTGGATATGTGGTGCAGGAGAGTAGATGAAAGTAGGCACTAGTGTTCTGTGTCCACGTGCATTCTCTACATAGCATAGTTATTTTGTACGCGTAAACCAACTTTAGTAGTTTATGTATAAATTAATTTTAATATCTATCTAAAGTGTTAATAAACGAGTTTCTTTTGAGAGCCTCTGTGGAATACGGTGGTAGAAGCAATATAGGCTTTTCACTATAGGTTATTAAAGGGTGTTATGATATTTTGGTCACATCTCGCAACTAGATAACTTTAATAAACTATTGATTATAGGCAAAGTAGACAGTAAAACATCACGTGGGCGATCACCTATCGGTTGGTCTGATGATGTTAATTCTATAACTGGATTCCTTCTTACCACTGTCTAAACTAAAGCAGAGATTATGACGGCAGCTTGTCATCGATTACGTCTCATAAGGTATTAAGTTAGGTGAATTAATATTTTGAACAAAAAATGTTGAATGCGAAGTCAATGATGAGGTGATATTCAGCAGTGGAGGTTCAGCGACTGAAATGATGGTGATAATGTCAAGGAAATATATCTCATGTGCAGCTGGAATGCCTTACGCAAATGTACGGAACTATGCACCTCGCCTCATAGTTTAGCAGAGCTAAAACCTCGAATTAATGATCGTGATCAAAAATTACAAACATTCGAGTAGTCGTATTAATATCTTCATGTTGCGTTTATTTAAAAAAATATTATTGAAGTACCGCGACTAAATGAAATTACGCTAAAGATCAATAAACAAAAATATAATTTACGTGTGCAGTTGGCGATTAATCTTTGAAACTACAAACTTGATAAACTTATGCGTAGAACTGAAAACTTCACGCCCGAAGGATTTAAAATATTAAAACTCATTTTTTATGTAGACCATTACGGTGAAAGCGGAAGCTCCCTTATAGTTTGTGTACGATTGAACCAACTTTCTTTCGAAACAAATAAAAGCTAAAAGCGTTTCCTCATTCGCGGCGACTGGGTGGTATCAGAAGTAATTGTTTGTTTCTAGAAAGTTCCTCACGTTAGTTATTCGAGTCGAGATCGCTTCTTACTTAACTGTAACAGTCGACCGACGCAGTTAAATTACTTACTTCATTGTTATTCTCCAAACGATGATATTTACTTTGTAACCTCTAGCTTAGAAATATGTACTTGCACTCAGATCTAATTTTCACATATTTCTCGAATGTTCTTTCACTGGACTATTCTTCTATGTATGCACATAAAGTAATAAAAGGACCAATATTTAGCCACTTCCACGGGGCATCACGGTGAAGTAAGTGTTGAGTAATTTGGCGGTGGCGGTTGTGTGAGTCGCATTGTTTGCCGCATACGCATTTATCAGCAGGCTGGCGGCGGGGTATTTCATTGCACGACTACCACTGCATGCGCGGAAGTGGCCAAATATTGGTCCTTTTCTTACTTAGAATGGACTTCCGCGAGGTAACCTGGTTCCATTAAATATGCGCATAAATTTCCATTTTATATCATTTATATTGACAGAGATATCAATATGTAAAAACATATTGGCAATGGACTGGGTACATTGCTCTTGCAACCGAAGCCATTGAGGTCGAACGGTTCTCGAGCAGGTAGACACAGCTTGGGTAACCTCCCTCCACTAGGTAGACCAACAACATAGTTAAGATCACGGGATGTTATTGGTTGCGTGCAGCGAAAGATCGGTCATCAACGTGAAGAAGTGGCCTATCCCTTGCAGTGCCTTTCTATCGCTTGATAAGAAGAAGAGAAGGTACAGTTACTTACCCTTACTCTCTTGGCGTACACGATCTTTGCCAGAGCCATGGTTAACAAGAAAATTGGTTGCACACCGTGCCATTCAACCGTGTACCACAACTGACTTAAAATGTGTATTTTGCATGACATATATTTTAGTTAAATGAAAAGAATTGTTAAATAATAAACAATTTTTAGGTACAAATAGTAATTTTAAGACAAGAGTGCAATTATATTCAATTGATCACTTAACAAAAATTTATTATTTAATGGAATCAGGCGTTACCTCGCGGAAGTCCATCCTAAGTAAGAAAAGGACCAATATTTAGCCACTTCCGCACATGCAGTGGTAGATGGTGGTGTTTCACCAGTGCCAAGGCACTAATCGGTGTAACATAACTCCTGAAGATGCCCCGTGGAGGGGTGAAACACGTGTTGAGTAATTTGGTGGTGGCGGTTGTGTGATTTGCATTGTTTGCCGCATACGCATTTATCAGCAGGCTGGCGGGCGGTGCATTTCATTGCACTGCATGTGCGGAAGTGGCTAAATATTGGTCCTTTTCTTACTTAAAAATTTATTATTTAAAAGTAAATAATAAAATAATAGCAATTTATAAATGAATTCTTAGTTAATTAAGACCCTTGGCCTTTTCACCACGAGGCAGACTCGTAGTTATAAGCCTAAGGGCTAGTAATACCATGACATGGATTTGATTTTACCAATATCATTATATAGGTAACACTTTGTAGGAGGTTTTTATGAAAGAAATTATTAATAATTTCGCGTAAATTTTAGAAAAAGCAATGACTTTTCGACCGGTTAAATATCGACAATTCACGTATTGTCATCAATTTACATTGTCACGTAATATAATTATTTTTCACATTTAATCAATTATTAAGTCAACTTTTTATTTGTTAATTCAATAGCAAAAAAAAAGGTTATTTCAAATAAAAAAGGATTGTGTTAATTCTTTTCAAAGAATAATATAACACGTGATAAAAGATTACATTCGCGTTGATTGAAATAAAAGATAAAGAATTCCGCCGCAGTCGATGACTAGCACGTAATCCGACAACTCGATATTAGCCCAATAAATCGTGAACAGTAGTTCATTGAGGACATTAACAACTGCGGAAATATGAGGAAAGTTTTCCTCTCCGCCGGCTCTATCTCCACACGACCCGAGGTCGTACAGATAGACCCATTGTATTGTTTACAATGGCAGAATGTACATATATTACAATCTCGTTTTAACTAATCGGACTCTTTACATGAATTCACAACATAGATTTCGTCTAATTAAAAAAAAAACTGGAATACCAGATGAGACTAGCTTACAGTAGTCCTGATAAGAGGGCTCAAGATCATCAAGAGAGCAATGGAGAGAGAGAGAGAGAGAGCGGAGAAGAACTAAGGTAACTGAAATAGCTCGAATAATTAGCCAGTTTCAGTGGGCGGTGCATATCCCTAGTGTAACCGAAGGCCGTTGTAGCTGATGGGTCCTCGAATGGCAACCAGAGCCGTAGACCCGACGTGGGTAGACTCTCCTTCAGGTTGACTGACGACATAGTTAAGATCGCGAAGAGTTACAGAATGCAGTCGTCCTGGTGATATTTAGGAAAAGCCTATCCCTTGCAAAAGGTCTCTGTCAGCTGGTATAATAAATTGAAAATTTTGATGATGAGCAATAGTAGTCCAGCGGTAGACAACCGGCACTTGCGAGCATAGATCACCGGTTCGATTTCTTTGATATAATCTTATATATTATTCACACTTTATGCATTAGCTATATAGAATTGCAACTGCACACAAACATGTTTCCAGAGAATGAACAACAACGTCCTCTGCTTACCGTAACTCTTGGCGGTTACGATATATCCACCCATAGATATTTTTGGAGGAGGCAAATTACTTGCAGTGGGCATCTGTGGGCTGTTACGGCAACCGTGAAAGGATAATTACGGAAAATCCTTTACATTTGATAAAAATGCATAAATATTTGTGAGCACTCAATCAACACGGCATTATTCCACCTTTTTTACGATTTAAAGAATAGATTTGAAATGAAGATAAAATTTTAATGTTCTATCTATTTTACGCATATTTTATCTAGTATCAAAGTATATGGGTTTTCTTAAACCATTTTAGTCAAATATAAACTTGATTATCATCAAAAAATATTGAACCGTAACAAGAGAACTCATAAACGCCTAGGTTATTATGCTTTCGGCGAATATTAACTTATTTCAATTATTAATAGTATTTATGATTTTTTATAACTTATGCTATTAAATAAAGTTCGTAACTAAAATTGTAAAGACATTTTAAGTTACCGTTTTTCACACTAGATGGCGCAGAATGTATTTTAAATCGCGCTATTATTTGAACGCAACGTAACATAGGTATTTGGTACAGATATTGATTTATTTTCTCTCATATGAACACACTAATGATTTGATGTTAACTTATTTCCTCTTTCAATGGTTAAGTACTAACTTTGGGTGCTTGACAGATTATTAATAAAATACTTTATTGTTTAGTTTATTTACAATTCAGTTTATTTACGCCAAGGTTTATGTCTAATTATACCTATTTTTACAAAGTATATATTAATATTCTAATAACTTCGACCCTTGAGGAATCTCCTCACTCTGTTTCACTACTTGATCTCTAATTATAAGTCATTTTTTTAATTATTCTAGTTGTCTTAGTTAATTCAATGTAGTATTAACATAATCTGCAACTAATAGAGATACATATGGTATGGTTTTAAAGTTTATAATTCGATGTTTTAATCACTATTGCAAATTTATTTAATACAGTTCCTTATATTCATGTTTAGCGGTTCCAGAGAAGATGATATACCTTGATGAATGCGTGACGAGTGTGCTTAATGCGAGAAATAATCAAGCAGTGCCTCTGAATCAGTGATCAGTATAACTTGATTGTTATTAACAAGGGTAAGTTATTACGCGGCGCCGACGCAAGTTAGGTATTTAGGCTTGATCAGTTTGTGGAGAATTTTCAATTAGCGACGAGCGCGTGTCACAGTCGAGCTCGCACGACGCGGCCCGTAATTATTCGTTCCCGGTAATAGTCGCTTCCGCCCCCGGAACGCTGAAAGCATCGCGTTCAGTCCGTGATATCCGACTGAAATGATTGTACATTATAGGCTGCGTTTTCTGAATATACCTACCGCATTAACTGGACTTTTGGAGCCAATAAGAGCTATGCATTTAGTTCTTCATTTATTTTTTCGTCATGTAGTTTATGATTTGTTTGTCCAAAAAAAACATCTAAAATTATTTTTAAAATCAGTTTTAATACAAGGACTAAAATAAGTTACATACTCCTGTCTTTTATTTTAATTTATTCTTTTTACCTCAGATCTGCTACTGAAGTAAATTAAAAACTATTTAAAAAAATGTTACATGAAAAAAGTATAGTATTATTATATATCCAAGAATACTGTACAAGCGTTAATGTGTGGAATTAAATATTGTCGATGCTCACAAAGCTTGTTATTGTCTTAATAAATCTTTATTTGTAACGAGCAACTGTTGAGTTTCTCGCCAGCTTTCCTCAACAGCCTACCGAGCCGATGGTACCTTCAAGTAGAGATACCAATGCTGACGTTTTATGTTGAATGACGATACGAAAGTGCATATAGAATATTGATTTTGGTTTTTAAACAACCTATGGTATGTTGTACTATTTTGACTTGTGTATTTTTTAATTATATTAATTCACATTATTAATAACGAAAAACTCTATAAAATAATCTTCATTATTCTGTCAGCATATAGACGCAACGTAAGATATAGTTCTCACACAAATTTCTATATGACGAGCGGACTTGACTGGTCACTGGCAGAGACTTCCTGCGACTTAACTATATCGTTGATCCAACTATAGAAGCGCCAACAATAATAAATACATCTTAGTTAAGAAAAGGACCAATATTTAGCCACTTCCGCACATGCATAGTAGTCGTGCAATAAAGTGCACCGCCCAACCCGCTGATAAATGCGTATGCGGCAAACATTGCGAATTACACAACCGCCACCGCCAAATTACTCAACACGTGTTTCACCCCTCCACGGGGCATCTTCAGGAGTTATATTACACCGATTAATGCCAAACACAAAGTCTTATCTTTCAGATTGACTCTGCATACCACTGCATTTGCGGAAGTGGCTAAATATTGGTCCTTTTCTTACTTTGGATGGACTTCCGCGAGGTAAAGCCTGATTCCATTAAATACATCTTAGTTTTTAGAGCTAATCGAAAAGAAGATTTCAAGAAGACCTCAGAAAGAAGAAATGGCTACGGAGTAGACTGACGCTAGGAGGCACATTAATTTTTAGTTAATTAAGGGTCGATGTGCAAGTCCCCTGTTAAAATAAACTGTTAAAGCCATTCGTGTTATATAAAGAAAAGTCGTTTTAAAAATTTGAATTGTTGTAAATATGAAAGTAATTAATACTATCTGTACTCGAAGACTTTGTATTGCCAGAACTTAATGACTCGCATTAAAAATAAAAAGGAGTAATGTAACCTACTTCTGAATAGTATTTTATTCGTGGTCTTTAGAAATATGACTAGAAACAAATGCCACTCAAATCCTTTGAGGATAAAATTTCAAAGACTCCTTTCTTAGCTGATTATTACTAGGTAAAAGAAATGTTTTTACTAAATTTTAGGTATCTAAGCTTTATAGTTTTTGAGATACTGTGATGAGTCGGTTCGTAGGTGTAAATCTCAATTTTTTTTGGCCTCCGCTATTCGGGGCCTCTCGTACCCCCATATCTGTTGTGGGACAGGGACTTTTTGTGCAAATTTATTTAATATTTCACAGATTTTTTTTTTATTTTCGATCTCTTCTTTTGCACGTCAAGTTATCTTTCGGTCGTTTCTTTCATTCCACAATTACTGTCTTTCCCTTTCGCTCTGTATCGCCTTTCATTCATGTCTCATTTCTTTTTACAATTTCTTAAATTCTATTGTTATTGTATATCACATTTTTACTTAGGTACTATAATTATTCTATATCACAGTATTATTATATTATTTTTCTTTCATTTTGTCTTTATTAGTTCTATTCCTTTGCAATATTTAGTTTTTATTTCTTTCTATAGCTTTATTAATAATTTTTCTACAGAGGTTGATGAATAATTTTTTTTTCGCTTATCAGGGAGGCTTATAAATCTAATGTAATGTGTATTGGTAGGTGGGAGTAATGCAGGAGTTTCTTGAAATGATTGTAGTTTAAAATTGGAAGTGTGACAGGGCCGATGAGACCCGATGAGTTGATAAATAGGTAACAGAGAGTCGGGCGCGTGCAGCCTCACTTCGCAGTGAATAAGTGATGTCGCACGCGCCCGCCCGCCCGGAAGCGACGCCTCTCCGTTACATGCAATTACGAATATAATACGCTATCGAAATGCTTTAAATAATGAAATATGCGGACGCTTTTTTGAATATGTTTCGCATTAAATTTATACGCGCGGCGTATGCGGAATATATGGGGAAATTAATATCTCTCCGTCTGTTGCATCGTGGAGGATTTGGAATGAATTTTTGAGCTATTTTTATTTCTTTTTAAATCATCATTAGCAGCTCAAAGAGATGATGATACGTGCAAGTATTATGACCTTCGTATCGTATTCCTATGCGAAGAGTATTTTTTTGTTAAGAAATTTTTGGCATTTTTTTTCAAGAGGAGGAAGATATGTAATGTTTAAATGGTAAGTATTAATATAAATCTATAGTGGAGTCATGTGGCCAGCAATGGGCGTCGTACGGTTGAAATGATGACGATATGAGGTAGTGATGATAACTTAACTACAACACTATTAGTAGCGCGGTGGTGCTATTTTGATGGTTCTGGTGGTAAAGCAAAGGTGCGGTGTTAGTATTTTTTTTTATGGTCCTGCTGTTGGGGACCTTTTGTTCCCCTATCTCGTGTGGGACAGAGACTTTTTATTTCTAGTAATTTATTCATATTGTTTATTATTACCATTCTTCTCTTTCATGTATCATCTTACCTGTCGTACTGTTTCTTTCATTCTACAATTTTTCCAGTCTTTCTCTTTCATTCCATTAGCCATACATCCAAACTCATTCTAAGTTTCCTTACTATTTTATTTTGCAACATTAAATTTATTGTTCAAATATATTTTCCTTGTAATTATCATCTTATACTGTTTATTGCACTATTTTTGGTACTACTTTATTTCTTTTATTTCTATATTTTAGTGTTTGCTTTACTTTTTTTTAATTCATATTCAAGTCTATTTGAATCTATTACTGTGTTTTATTTTTACCTATTGCATTTATCACCCCCTTTATGCAGTAGCTGAGGAAGCATTCTCTCTCCCCTTCGTCTTGCATGATGGCCGACGCGGTGTTAGTATTGGACGTATAGCGGTGATGATCGGGAAAGTTTTGATAATGGTGTTTCGATGCTACGATGATGCTGTTGAATGTGATTTTGGCGACTATGATAGTGGTAATGGTTTTGTTATTGATCATTACCTGGTTGATGTGGGTATTTTTATCTTGGTTATGATGTTATGGTAGGGTAGTGGTTATAGATATGATGGACCTGATGTGATGGTGAAGGTTGGTGTTGGCATAGTCGATTTTTTATCCGCTCGTTTCAAGATAGTTTTTTTTGTTGAGGTAATTTTGACTGCAGACATAGGGTCAGAATTTCTTATTTGAATATTAAATACCATTACTTTTATTGTACATTTATCTTTTTAAAGCTTTTCAAAGCGTTACAGATCACTCTGTATAAATTTCGTTACCTGTAAAAAAATCGCAGTTCTCCTCAACTTAACATTGTTTTAAACGATAATATCATTAACTACGTCAGATCCAGGGCCATGTTTATTTCCGGAGCCTATCTGTTTTCAGCCTCTGAACGCTACGCCGTAGACAGGAGCGTAGCGAGCTTGTTACATATTCATCCTACAATTTCTGAATGCAAATGTCATATGTAGCATTTCGTAGCAACGGTACAGAGATACAATAATCGGTATAATTTTGTTTAGGAAATCATCGGAGTTTGTATTATTCAATCTATTTATTCAATTATTACTTTTAATTATGTGTATGTTTTATTTTACAAATTTATCACAAACATGTACATTAGATATTAAAACTGGTATATTCCTTAATAATAAATGTCCGAAATTTTTTTATTTAAAATGTACAAAAAAGCTACATGATGACCTCCAAAAATGATTGAATATTTGGTAAATAGAAGTTAATAATTTTTAACCGATCATACTTTTAATTATATACCTTAAAACCGTAGGTGTGGGTAGTCCAAATAGATGAACTGACGTCATTGTTAAGATCGCTGGAGGCAGCTGGATGGAGGCAGTGCTTGACCGTTCGGCGAGGAGGCCTTATTCTTGTAGTGAATGTCTATCAGCTGAAAAGGAGACGAAGAAAACAAACTTTTTATATAATTTGTATTGTTTTTAAAGTTGATATTAAATTATTAGCATTTTAGACGTAATGGTTGTAAAGATGTATCTACATGGTGCTGATAATCAAATTGTTTGATTTTATGTTAAGTTTTAATAAACTTGTTTCTATCAGTGGCAGATATAGATATATAAAGCGGTTTAAACAGGTCAAGCGGTATATGAAAGCGGTTTAAACAGGTCAATATTCTTACATTGGCCTCAAAATGTATCTATGATAATATTTTGTAAGTTTAAATTAATTATAATAAATTTTAAAAAAATAGGAGACGTCCATAGTGTATTTATAAGACACTGTAAAAACTGGCTGTACCGATATTTCGACTGAAAAAAGTCTTTAGTTCATTTGTAATAAACATTAATTTTTTAATAAAATTCCGCATAATTTTAATGAAATTATAAATTTAATACGAATATTAAAAGCAAATTCCCGGAAAAGGCATATTATTCAATAAACGAATATGTAAATGACAAGAATCCTTGTCAATGTTGTCGCCTGATTATTTTGACTTCATTTAGGCTACATCTGATAAAGTGTGTATGTGTATAAATCTATATTGTTAAATTTTCAAAAGACGTGTTGTAGTCGAGTTTATCCTTTATCCTATTTCACAACCAAACAATCGCGTAAAGTAAAAAAGATAGATTTTAAAAAGTTGACGATCACTACAATTTTTGTTAAAAGTTCCAATGTTGAACAGATGAATTTTATCTTTATCTGTATCTTTAAGAATCGGGTGATGTCTTCTATAATTATAAAGGGTGTTATTAATAAAATAAACAAATATCACAAATACGCACAGCCATGTTAACGAATCTAATGTTTGTAGAACAAGTGTTAATATGATTGTTAACTGTTGTTAGTTAAAAAGTTTTATTCCATTTAATGATTTCGCTATTGAAGTAGAAGAACGCATACATCTGTTACACATTTACTAATTGGTATATTTTTTTTGGAATTTTAGGTGAATGGATGAATAATAATATTTCTCATAATTTTGGAATCTAAAACATGAATGTAAAAACTTATTAAGACTAAGGGCCACTCGGGCAAATCATGAACTGATGGCGGGTCGGCCGCCAGAATTATAGGTAATTATTTTATTTTTGGTTTTATTTTGGAGTAGATTTTAATATTTTTCGAATGCACGAGATTAATATTTTTTCAGTCAGCGGGCCGCAGTTTGTGCACCCATGATCTAAAATATATATAGGCCATACATCACATCTTTGCTTCAGATTTTGTTAAAGAGGTCTCTCTTTAGTTCAGCTATATCGATAGTGACGGCGCTTTTTACACTGCAACTTATTACTTCAGGTAGGATTAGACATCGCAACGGCAGCTATACGTAAACACCGATATCTGTCTTCAGAAGGCATGCGTCTAGAATTCCAGCCGTGTTAATAAATTTTTAAGTTTCGAAACCGGAAACGGACCGAAAATGTTTGCACGTCGCCCCTTTCACTCGCGCCGCCGGGGGTGCCGTCTAATTCTCCATTCATCACGGCTACTGACCTTATCTCTGTTTGCATCCTATTTAGGCCTCCCTCGGACAGATAAAAGGAGTCAAAGAAAAGCCTATCTCTTGCGTTTGCACGTTTGCGATGCTTACTTTGCCGAGAACTTTGTAAGCTCGGTGTTATGAGTGTATAACTTTTTTATGTGTTGTGCTCGTCTCGTGCGCTGATTGGCCGGCCGCCTGTGTGTGTGTGTTGGTATTGCTTAATGCTAGTGTTAGCCGAGGTCTCGGCTCCGTCGGAGTCATTAGCGGGGCGTGTGAGTCGCGGGTGGGGTCATAAAAGTTTCAGCTGTCAATCTAGCACTGCAAGACCTAATGTGACGGGGTCCGGCCCGCTGTGTGCACTGCTACGCTGTCGCGCCTGCATTATTCATAAAAAGTTTAGACATTCACAAGTGCATATCACTTGAAAAACATTCAACGAATATTTGTGATATTTATTTTTACATATTTAATATTTAGTTAATCCTTTTTAATATGCGCAAAGGTTTCGCAAGAAAGCCAAAAGCCTTTTAAAATGATCGAGTTAGCCACAAAGCATATTCTCAAAAAAGATTTGTCAACTTAATTTTCAATGGAGAACGTTATAACAGAAATTCATGGTCTACACAGAAATAACAGCATATAATTCAGATTGTGCGTCTCGTATTTATTGTTAGGTAAGGACGCATCTGATTTTAATATGTTCTAGCAGTGTTAGAAATTAGCTCTAACGTCAAACTATTCTGCCAATCCGGAGAGTGGAAATATTCTTTGACAAGGGCCCGCAGAGGCTTGCGCGGCGCGGGCCTGAGCGCCAGTAGTCGCCGAGCCACGGTGGAGGGCGAAGGTGTCGCGTCGCGGAGACATAGCGTTGCCGAGTGCGGAGTGACCACGAAGTCGTATAAGGCTCGTGGTAGTGCAATGTGTTCGCGATTGTGAAACACAAGTGATCTCGTAGCGGCGTAGCACTTCGTAGCGAGTGCAGTGTTTGTGTAGCACATGCGTGACACTTGACAGAGTCTCATATAAACAGTGCCCCCGTAGTACTCATGATGAAATCATGAGCTGATGTTTTGAAAGAGGATCCCAAACGATCTGTAAGTTAATATATTTTTTATATCTTCAAATTACTCTACTTAAATAAGTATAATAAATGTAATATATTAATTATTTATAATAATAATTAATAACTATGCTGTACGAATTATTAAAATGTTAATTAAGATAAAACAATCGTCTTGAATTATATTAATGAAATTAGATTCATTTGTCTCAGTCCCATATAGGGCGCCAGTATTGTTTTCTCAAGTTCAATGGCATTTGTGAGGCAGTTATTTTAACAGTAAACACCTTTGCGGCGCTAATCTACATATTAAAGGTGGAGCGGTCCGATAACATCTCGGTTACATAACATTTGACTAACAAATATTTGGTAAGGCCTAATTGACAAATAGGCATGCGAAACCCAATGTTGATCGTGCGAGGAATGCTAGAGAATAGGAAATCTTACCCCTTTTGCATTTCCGAGGGTACGTAACGGAATTTGCTTCTATCGGAATTTTCGTCCCCGTGATAAAATATTACGAGATTATATCTTTATTCCATGTTATTTATGTTATTTTCTTTCCATATTTTAAACCATTTTCTCATTTGAATAATTATACATTTAAGTGTTAAATATAACATAGATGTAGTGATTAGAAATAGTGGAATAAAATTAGGGAATCTTCTCCACCTTCAACAACATTATTAAGAGATATAAATAAGAAAGTCGTACTTTATTACACATTAATAGTTACTACATAGTTGCAAATGTTTTTAAAAAATTACACACTTTAATATTCAAAATAACATTATCAGCCCGGTACACAAAACACCTTGTGGAACATCCTTATAACTGTACATTAGTGCATAATAGAAGAAAGAGACTAATACTGGATTGTTACAGAACATACCGACTACACAAAGACATCATATTCTTTTTTCTAGCATTTGTTCGGTAGAGTTCACTTTCTTATACATTTCTCTCAACTTTGATTTATTCAAATCTATAATACCGCAGTTTTATTTACATTATACTACACAAATGATAATCTGACAATCACAATCTTCATTTAAAATAATGTACCAGGATATGTTCGAAATTCGTATTTTATTTGAAATTGGAACACTATGTTATCTCACTATCAGATGACGTCAGCATTAATACGTCACCGTTACAGCTAAGGAGGCTTGTAATGAGGGCGGAAATATTTTAACAAAGTCGATAAGTTTCTACTAAAATTACATATTTATTTGTGTTAATATCTTTTCAGTTCTCTCTGTGTATATTTTAAACTAGTTTTATTGTTGTGACGGTAGGAAATTCAACTAAATTATCAATTAACTTTCATGAATATTTTAACTTTAAATTCTACTATTAAAATATAAAGATTAACAGTCAGGTAATATATATAACAAAAACACCAAGTTGTTTTGTGTCAGAGTAATAATCCCATATCTTATCTGTTTGTCCAATTGTATTCACATTTATTATCAGTCTTGATCCTGGGTTATTATTATTTAAGCTACATGAAATAAAAACTCTTTTGTGGACAGCTGTGTACGGCTTTACAATCAACCTTCTAATGTTTTTGTATAATCATTAAATTTAAAAAATTGATTAAGCAAAACTTACTAAAAACCTTTCATATTATTAGGCTTTTCAAATGTTAAAGCTTTAGAATAATTTGCTACAGCTACAGTATTAAAGATATTTGTCGCAAAAAAAACAGCCTGAGTTTGTAGTAGAGTCTTCATATAAGGCGTTTGAAACCTTCGTAGCTTTAAGTTGAAAGATGCCATGATAAGCGAGCTTAATTTGATTCTAGATTTATTAAATTGGATTATTATGATATTCTTCTTATGTCGTAAAGAACCCTTGAAGGTATATATAAACCATTATTTTTATATTATTACTATGTACTTCAATATAACACAAACGTGAACGTGAACTCTTCTGGATTAAATAAGGGATAAGCCAAAATACAACAGGGAAATGATTTCACGTTAATTACGTTATTTAAAATCTGAAAATTATTTTTCGTATTATTAACCCTGTATACTATTATTCGTGAACATGATACGTATATTTAAAATAAAACATTCCATTTAATGAACAAAACAAATGAATCTTCCATCTCATTTTAGTCTTACCCATTTGCTTCTTATTATCTCTTTT
This sequence comes from Battus philenor, assembly GCF_028537555.1. Classification (NCBI taxonomy): domain Eukaryota; kingdom Metazoa; phylum Arthropoda; class Insecta; order Lepidoptera; family Papilionidae; genus Battus; species Battus philenor. Next base: position 17,433,630 of record NW_027181682.1, read on the forward strand.
TTGGATTCTCTATATGTGCTTCTGTCTACCACCTATCTTAAAGTTTCTGATAGTATTTTTCCATTTATTTTTATGAAACATTATGAAATATAATAATATTAATAATAACGCTTTATTTCATTCATAAAAATAACTTAAAAGTAGTAATTTTAAATAATAATTTTGTACTAAGTTTGTATGGATTCCCTCAGGGTGAAAGCCTCCTCCAATGCTTTTCATTTTTCTCTATCTTTGGCAAGTTGGATCCACCCGTAACCTGCCAGCCCATCTGGCATTACGTCTGCCTCTCGCTCTGATATCTCGTGGTCCATTTTATAACCCTTTGTATCTGTTACCAGCGAACCTCGCCAAAAAACATGTATAGCAGATGCGCTTACCTATTTCCTTCAAAGAAAGTTGAGCTGGGCAGGTCTCGTGGCGAGATTCACTGATTATCAAATATATCGACAAAAAATTCAGAGTCTAAACAAGGATTAGGATGTAAAAATAGTCTGGTGTAAACATGATTTTCAGTTCAGTGTATACATTTAATTTTTGTACAGAATAATTTCTGTTATCAATTCGCTAACAAATGCTACATCTTAGTGTCCCGACGGCGGGGGTCCGGTCCATTGTGTTGCGCACTTATCAGATGCGAAGGCTAATACTGTTTTAACACACGCACATTAAACTCACAGCCGGTCGTTCGTGTTAACGAGTTTTCTTCTTAACGCGACTGTTAATTCACGTTTTTATTTCTCAGCACTCACACAGTTCGCAACTTTGTTTGCTTAATTGCTGTTACTTTTAAAAGGGATAATTAAACGTGAGAATCTTTTTAAATTTAGAACGAAAAATTTAATGATCTAATGCATTATTTCATTATCAATCATTGTATTGTAAATAATGGTTACAATGAAAATCAGCATCAAGTTTCATCAACGAAATGAATTCATGGCAATACACAATAAATTTCTTTTCCTAAAAAAAATATTTTTTTGGTATCTAAAGACTATATTGACAAAATAAATTACTAGCCCCTCCTGTCGCTAAGGTAATAATTATCTCATATTTCGTCAATATGTATGTAGTATACGTAATAAATAGTTAGAAAAATTCAAGTGACTTCAAAATTTTTTAAATGCTTTACAAATGAAATATTTATAAATACGACCGAAGTAATAGCTTAGACCATGTAGAATCTGGGTACAAAGCTCGATGATATCAGTACAGCCTCTGGACAAGAAGGCTTTAATATAAACACGGATAAGACGAAAGTAATGTCTTATATCCATGTCGTGGCATCTCAGATAGTTCTCGGTGGTGCTTCTCAAAAGTTCTGAACGACTATATACACCTAGGATAAACCTTGGTAAGTGCAACTACAAGGAAGAGATCACCCGCCAAATCTAACTCGGATGGGCAACATTCGGGAAGCTACGAAACCTCTTTTAGGCCAAAAAACCACAACGTCTGGACATATACGGAGACATACGGTGGTCGGTGATGACATATGGAATTAAGATCACCTAGAGACCAATAGATGACTGACGCAGCTCGAATCGTGTAAAGTGGTGGCTGGCGGGGTACATCGCTTGTGCAACTGATGGTCGTTGGGGCGGAAAGGTTTTCAGGTGATCAGGAGCCAAGGTAGACACGGCGTCAGTAGGTCCCGCACTGGGTTGATTAACGACATAGTTAACGTCAAGGGAAGTCGCTTGATGTGAGCAGCCAGAGTCCATGTCTTGCAATGAGTGTCCATCGGTTTAAAAGAAGAAGAATAAATACGACTGAATTACTTTTGTTTTAAACCAAAGAAGATTTTATTTAAATCATAGATATTTTTTATTCTCTTCACCTTCTTTACCTTTTATTGTCTTAACCCTTTTTTACTTCTTTCATGACATTCGTGACACTGGCGTTCAAGAGAAACATGAATTACTAATTGTTAAAAATGCAACTAAATTCTTATACAGATTATTTACTATTCAAGCTTCACGCTTGTGGATCGAGTTGCCTGTATCAGTAGAAAAGGTCAAATCACTATTTTCATAAGGTTACTTAGGTACTCTATTTTCATAAGGTTACTTAGGTATCACCTGCCATCATTAATATTTTATATCTATACTATTTATAAATTACACTGTAAAGTTATTTTTATTATGTATTTATAATAACTAAAAGTAAAAGAATGAGACTTGCGATAGTAAGTCGCTGGTTCCATTTGACTTATATATTTCACTCTGTGTATTAATTATATTGGAATTACCGCAACTCACGAACAAGTTTCTAAATGATGATACCCTTATAGATATATTTGGAAGAGGATTTTGCCTTGCAGATGGCGTTTATAGGCTAAAACGATGACTCTATATTTTTGTATATATGTATATCAGTTTTATAAAACCTTCTATGACATAATGACTATAAGAAATATTTTCATTTAGCTCAAAAGTCCACCAGTTTGTTTGAAAAAAAAAGCAGTATGCAATGTCGTCGGTTTTTACTTCTGTTTTTGCATTTTTATTATATAATTAAATGCTTTTTTGAACATGTGGTGCGACTTTCTTATTCAAACACAATTAAAAAGTTACTTCATTTGTTTTTACGTATGTTAAAGATACTTTTTTCTCAACCGTACCATGATTTTGTTAGTACAAATTCTGTCATCCAATACTTAGGTAAGATAAGTTTGATTTTATGTTTGAAAGCGAAAGTATAGGAAAATCCATATTTATGTATGTTAATATTTAAACCCTAACACGAAAACAAAGTTGGAGGCGCGGGCTGATATATTTATATATATCCTACGCGCTTCTGTCTGCGGTTGTACTTTTACGAATTTAAAAAGTGTCATTGAAATAGAGCTTCTTAAACCTAATACATAACTATACTCTTATAATAAATATTAAATACATAATTTATTAATTTATTGGTATTATTGACCATTTTGATAATTTAAATTTGAAAGTTTTTGTAACCTGTAAAATTTTGAAACCATATAGAATCAATTTGAGTTTCGCTGCGTAGAAATCTAGCAGTCGTCGTTTCAGCCAATAGACGCCTAATGAAAGGCAAATGCCTTTACCAACGATATCTATAGGCGTTATATCATAATCGCCATGCTTGGCAGGTGATTCGGCGATCGCGGTGTGGTATTATGGTACGTAATGCTGCTGTTCCTCTCCTGGAAACTTGTTTGTGAGCTGTGGCAATCCTATGTAGATGCACAAAGTTTGAATTATATAAGATTACGTCTCGAAATTTATAAAGCGGAATATATTTCAAGTAAATAATAACATATACATAACTTTTAATATGTCTAAAAAGGTAGAAAATGTTGGTGACTTGTATTTATCTCGTGTTATAATATTTGGTGAAATGTACAAGGATCAATAAACAGCAAAAGGATCCTGTCTCAGATATATATCCTTGATGGGTCAGTTACAATTAGGTGAACTCTACATAACCCTTTCTGAAACAAAGCTTCAATATTATATGTCTTAATGTGCTCTGTTAGTATAATACGAAGGCGTATGTGGAAGCGATGTTGGGCAGAGTTAAACGTGACGTGAACAGAGAAGGTCGCATGGAAAGGTCGGGTCGCACCTAGTTGATTACTTCGTAATTTGAGTCGAACCAAAGTTGCGGCCATTCGATAATTTCTCAATTGATATTGCCTCTGCCCGGAATCAAAACTCGGAGTTCCGAGCCGGCGCGCAAACCCCACCGGAGCTCATTAAAATGTTATGACGTAAAACAGATATTTTGACTCGAATGGAAATTTAAAACAATATTTTTTTTAACTTTTAGGTAATTTCTTTTGTCTTATTAGCAATGCGTATATATGAATTTGAAATTCTGAAACTGTTGTTAATAATTTCCAACCCATTCTACTATTATTTCGTTTTATATATACCCAACAAAAATAGAGCAATCGTCTTAGATGTCCTCCCGTAGTACCGACTTCACTCACTCCTTCTTCGCAATGCAACCTATTCTTCTCTTGACCGATATTAGGATGATCAGGAATCGCTGCGCATTCAACGCGAAGGTTCTAGAGCTGTTCCTTGACAAGCTAACAGAATCATCACGATCATTGAATTTTTAAATTATATTTATATAAATAGTACATGTAGATATTTATACATACATAAATAATTTACATATAATTAGATTAAGTAGTATTATTGACTTTATTTATTTATTTCTACATCGCTTAACAGTTAACTGGTAGAGAATGCCTTTGGTTAAGTTTCACGTTTCATTCGCGTTTATTTAATTGTATAAAAAGTTTTTTTTAAGTTAAAAAAATATTTACCATTGCATCAAAAATAACAATGTCACTTTATTTACTATTTTAGGTATGTATATTTTCCTTTTTTGATATTTTTTAATGGCCCCCGCTATTGGGAGCCTCTCGTAACCCCTATTTGGTGTGGGACAGGGACTTTTTGTTTTAATTTATTTAGTTTTTCACAATCTTTTTTATTTTCTTACTCTTCATTTATACATCTTAAGATCTTTCATTCGGTTTTCTTCCACATTTCTTCTTTCATTCTCTTTCGCTCTGTGACTTTTCATTCCTCACATTACACATTAACATTTTGTAATTTTATTTCTGTTTATTTACATTGTTTTATTTTAATATCACATTATATCACATATCACATTAACATTTCTTATTTTCTATTTACATTTGTATTCATTTTCTTTAACTTTCATTTATGTATATACTTTATAGTCTGTAGATTTGTGTACTTTACTTAGTAACATATACATCATCATCATTTCAATTATAGAACTTCCTCAGGTTTCTGGCAACTTCTGGCTTCACCCACAGATTCTCAATACTACCAGGTTTGCATCTAGCGCCTTCCGGTCGTTTGTTCACCTTTTACGTGGACTTCCGGTGCTGTTACCGGACTGTGGTCTCCGGTCCAGAACGTTAAGGCCCTGGTGGTTTTTACAGGATATTACGTTTCAACCTATAGACTCCCTCTGCAAGGTATAGGCCTAGATAATAGCCACGCTTGGCAGGCGGGTTGGCGAGTGTCGTATTATTGTATGCAGCGGACACTGCTAGTTATCTTCTGGAAAACTTGTCTGTGAGAGTAACCTTATATAATTAATGCACAATGTGAGAATTATATAGGATTGTATTTCGACAATCGAACCCGCGATCTACGACTGCAAGTCAGTCTTATAAGGCTTTTCTACCATTGCTCTAATAGTATATTGCATACAATATACTTATACATATTATATTGTTATAAAGTATATTGTTCACTATACGAAGAAATGGAAAATTATTCCAAAAAAATCATGAAGGGTTAAGTAGGGCACTTAAAAATATTTAATATAAAATTTATACAAAAATCTTTAATCTGTTTCTTATTTCTTAAGACAAATAAAAATCATATAGCATAGCTAAACTGGTTCTTTAATTTGACTAGTCTTGTTCTTTTTTCTCTTCTACTTCAGTATAGAAAATTATGAGTTAATTATCCAAACTAAATTTTCACACTTAAACCTTTTTTCGTCAACACGGTTAAACCTTTGCTCGATAAAAGTAATTTTCATTCTCTTTCCCAATGTTTTTGTACCACGATTTATTCTTTTGTCTATATCGTTCCCTTCCTTTAACCTTGCCCGTCATAATTTCAGACAATTTGTACCTATCGTCCCTGAGTACGTGACTAAGGTACTCTATTTTATGACCTTTAACATAACAGTATACAACAAAATTCTAATAGCTGTAGAGATAGTATTTATTGCATTATTTCTGTTTATTAGCAAGACGTCTATGTATTTATAAATTTTATTATCTATATATATGTTTATATTCACATAGATATTTAAAAAAATACGCAAAGAAGCAAATAACGCGAAATCAGAAACAAAAGTCGAAACAGAAGAACCAAGATCGCGGATGTAGTTTGAATTGCTTGTTTAAAGTGGCACTGGGTGGAGCACATCGATCGTTGGCCATTGGGATCGAGAGGTTCCCGAATGGAGACCACGACCTGTAAGCGTGGTGTGGTCGAATTCGAGTGCCGGTCTGGCGTTAAAATCAGGGAGGAGTCAATAGCCACCCTGATAGGCGGAAAAGATAAACAGTCATTCGTATCCCTCTGCAAAAAAATCGCAAAAAGTGCGATAGAAATAAACAAAAAGCAAACACAGTAAATAAATAGATAAAAAAGACAAAATAGAACCAAAATGATACATAAAATTGTGATAGAAAATAATTATAGGATATAAGTAATAAAAATGTAAAATAAAAATGTAAATTGAAAATGTAAAAAGAAAAAGGGAAAGAATGATAGATGAACAGAGTAAAAGGGAAAGAAAGCAGAAATGTAGCATGAAAGATAGATAATAGACCGAAAGAGAAAGTAAAGTATGAAAGAAGAGAGAGAAAATAAAAAATTATGTCACAAAAGTAAATTGCCAATAAAGTCCCTGTCCCACCAAAGATAGGGGTACGAGAGGCCCCCAATAGCGGGGGCCATAAAAAAAGCGTGGTGTGGGCAGGCACTACCAGGATAGAAGTCGCTGGATGATGGCAGCGCAAGATCGGTCTTCGTGCCGATACTTTAGGGAGGCATATGCCTTGCAGCGAGCTATAGGCTGATTTGATGATGATAATACAAGGAGGCAGTTTTTTTAAAGAAAGATGTCATCACAAAATTGCGTGTTTACTCAAAGCAAATAATTCCAAATAACAGAGCGACGTCATTAGGTTTAGCGAAAACAAAGAGGCAATCAAAGTAACATGTACGGGCACAGGCGAACACAAATTGCTTACGGCGCACTTCTGCGGGGACTTCAAACACATTTATAGAAAGGGACTTTGATATCCAAACGTGATCGTCTTTGTGAAACAGAACCTAAGTGGGTCGGAACGTGAACAAAATTATAATGAAACTTCGCCCATTAAATGTTATGTGCGCCGTTTGCTAGCGAAATATTACTCGCGGCGGCCTACTCCACCGGTTCCTGTTCCGCGATAGCGCGCATTGTTGTGACAAATTGTTACTGATCTTTGACAATCGAAAATTAAAATAAGGCTGATAATATTTACTAAATTAATACCACTCCATTGCAGACAAAATATTGAAGAGAACATTTTCAAGTGATATTGGGTTCCGCGTTATAGGAAAAATTTAAGTCTAGTATTCTCGTATTAAGTGCTCCTATGACCTCATATAGCGCTTTATATATTTATGGAAATGTATTTGTATTCAAATAATTATAGGTATTTATATTTCCCTCACCCATTCCGCGTTATAGGAAAAAGTTTAGATTGAGAATTCTCCTATAGAGCTCTCGTATGATCCTATATAACGTTACATGCATATTTAGAAATGTATTCGTATTCAAATAGTCATGGTTATTTAGATTATTACCAACTTTGATTCCGCGTTATAGGAAAAGTTTAGTACGAGTATTCTAGTATGAAGCTCTCGTATGAACCCATATAACGTTGTATGTATATATGAAAATGTATTCGTGTATTCGTATTCAAATAATAATGGGTATTTATACTGCCCCAATTTACTTCGCGTTATAGGAAAAGTTTAGTATGAATATACTCGTATAAAAAGCTCGTAAGATCCCGTGTAACGCTTTATGGAAATATGTTTGCCAGGTTTTTACTTTTTCTTTGTAATTTCTTTACATAAAATATCCTTTTTTTCTTACTGCTGCCAAAATGCCAGATTTCGCGGTTTTGAATAGGCAGGATGCAGGGTGTATCTAGCCTAGAACCTCTTTAAAAGTAGAGAATCTCGAAGGCCCCAGGGGAAGCTTCGGCAGGGACCACTACATACTAATATTTTACCGGATTGGTTCATTTTCATTTAACTGTTTGTATTATTGACTCGTTTAGCCACAATTTTTTTTACTATTTCAATTTATTTCTTATCAATTAGCTAACCAAAATAACAGAAAGATCCAAAATAAATTTTACGTATATTTATTGATACATATAAATATATTACTAAATTTAAATTTATATTTTTAAATTTTTCATTGCTGAAAAATTAATATAATTTACATTTTAAAATTTATATAAAAACGTTCTTCCAATTATGAAAATCGGAGCACTAGTTTAATAAAAAGGTTTAATTTAATGATATAAGAATCCAATTGGTACAGTATGCAAACGTATAGGTTGTACAAATCATTGAAAACTAAAGTCATTTAACGTGAAATATCACAGTGTTATATGAGAGGAAAACAACATAAAAATATAATATTCGAGACATGACAATTCGTAATATGAAGATGTGTCTAGTACCTCGTTATAGGGGGTTACCGATAAATTACTGTACCTTAAAAAACAACTTTAAACCTTCCTTGCTGTTGTTTCAATTGCAGCTGGTACTCACTTTCACTAAATATTTTTTATTGATAGTAAACAATAATACATTTTAATATGTAGTAATCGGAAATATATAGCTTGAAGAATTGCTCGTCTGTGTAAAGGTAGTAGGCGGGGCATATGGCTCGTGTAACTGATGGCTGATGGGACCGAAAGGTTTTTAAGTGGTGACCACGATTGCAGGATGTCGTTGAATACGGACAGCGTAACACTGGTAATCGTGTCGATCTTTGGGAAATATATTATTGATATAGTTTGTGAATGAAATATACTATAAATAAATTGTACACCTCTTCAGCAAATGAGTTATATGTTTATCCTTTTAAAACTGAAACACCTATAACCAATCATCTTGTAACTATATACAAATTGTTTGTGTGTTACGTTCATAAATCGTGGCCCCGCGTTTCGCTGTGTAAACTCGGAATTTGACAGTTTCGTGAAACATAAAAGGGAACCGTAAGGACGAGCGGCTGTTTAGCGATAATTAGTGAAGCGGCGGAGCTGTGCATAAATCATTCTAGAGGCCATTGTCTCCGGGAGGGTCGGCTCGACAGATTGCTCAGGACCGCATGAGGAACCGAAACACTCCTCCCACCTCTGGCACCCTCACCTTGCATACTATATTAATATCTATAACAACTTCAACATGAGCTCTGTGTAAATCTGTTATTATTATTACTACGAATTATTTAAGATGCAAAGCAGAATACAATTTTAGATATTTGTTTATTTAAATCGATAAAAACACAAGGCAGGATGTTAAGAAAATATTTTTATGATGGCCTGATAAATGCATATATCAGCGGGCTGGCTGGCGGTGCACTATGTCGCACGACTACCACTGCATGTGCAGAAGTGGCTAAATATTGGTCCTTTTCTTACTTAGGATGTACTTCCGCAAAATAACGCCTGATTCAATTACATTTTATGACTGCAGACCGCAGACCGGCAAGTATAGCTCCGGACGTCTACCTTCTGAGTCCTTCTGGGTCCTTTTACAAAACCACGAGGTAGGCCCTAAATTCAGCTGTGGACTTCCTGACGCTGTAATAATAATGATTGATTTAGCTACTATGTACGCCAACTATAATATATATTTACTTCTTCGGCTATATTTCACTACGCTTTCCAAAGTGATGATAAGGATATCTGGGAAAAAAGAACAGACCAGTTCGGGGATGCTAAACTCGTTTTAAGTGATAGTCCAAGCGATTTAAGAGTTCGGCAGCCACTCAATTCGATAATAACGTGGTACAGTGACCCGAATCAAACATTCTAACGGAGCCTTCTTACTTAGCTACTTAAAATGAAGTTTAAGTTACACCATCTGCATCCTGCTTCTTCGATTCGCATAATCTGCCAATATCAAAATGGTAACAGTTCCATTAGTCAAATGAAAAAATGGTAACAAACACAGCATTCACTTAGTGATTATGATTGAACGTACAAATAATAATTCTTACTTCATATCCCTTAACCCTTTCCACTCCAATGTCGAGTGTCACTCGACACTGATTTTGTTCCACAAGCTCCACTGTCGAGTGATACTCGACATGGTGTAATACTTCTTTTTGCGGAAAATTTTAAAACAGGAAAGATTTTTGTTACTAACATGTTTGAATCACGAATGAATGAAACATATTCTAGAATCGCGAGATACTATAATTCAATTAAATTTTATCGATGCTACATAAAAGCCTTGCAGTGGAAAGGGTAACTTAATAACCTAGAATTTCAATTTTGATACCAATCTTTTTACCGAATGTCCACATTACTATTAGTTTATTTATAGGTTGGCTGTACGTATTTTGCTGTTGTATAATATTTTTTTCAAGGAAATTAAAACATAATCTATTTTTCCCTTCATCTAGACCCTCAATCAAACACAGTAATATTAAAAAAAAATCACTTTCGTAAATCAGGCTACTAAGGGATATCTTATATCTGTGGGTCGCGGCAAAAGAAAGGAGGAATATCCTAGTACTTGCATAGGTTCAAACTCAGAGATAGTTCCTTGAGCTTTTGCTATACGAGTACGGACAAGACTGAGGTGCATCTTCACTGGTGAGTAAAAAAGAATATCGCCAGACATTTTCGGGTTCAGATAAGAGGTAAAAGGGAAAACAATAATAAGCAATAAATAAATAATAGAACCAAAATAACGAAAATAATAAACAAGAGTGATAATATAACTGATAATAAAAAATGTAAATTAGGTATGACGTAGATAGTAAGAAAATAAATAAGAAGATATTGTTAAATTCTGCAGGAAAAGTGAAGGAATTGAGGCAATGTTTTGGCGGGAAGTATAAAAAGTAATCAAAGAAATTGTGAAATAAATTAGAGGAAAGAATGAGAGACGTCGAGAAGGACGAAAGATGAGAATGCAAATAAAAACGAAAATTATTATGTAAATAAAGATTCTGTCCACCCATGAGAGCAGTTGAACGAAAGGCACTAAAAATAGGATCATAAAAAATGAAACTCTGTTATCTACAATATTGGCGAAAATTATAAGTTTCTTTACATTTTCTAAGCTCCTTCGTGTTTCTTTAGATGAAAGATATTTAGAGTTAGTTTGAACTGATAAATTTTAAAATGTAAAATAAACATGAACATACAACTCAATTAGATTTTCTTTGTGAAAACCTTTATAAATATCTGCAACACATAAAATCACTAATGGATTCAGGCGTTACTTTGCAGAAGTCCATCCTATGTAAGAAAAGGACTAATATATAGCTACTTCCACTATGTAGCAGTAGTCAATCAAAAGTCAGCAAACAATGCGAATTACACAACTATCACCGTTAAATCACTCAACACGTGTTTCACCTCTCCACGGGGCATCCTCAGGAGTAATGTTACACCGATTAGTGCCACACTCGGTGTTTGGCACGACTACTGCTACATAGCGGAAGTAGCTATATATTAGTCCTTTTCTTACATAGAATTCAAAAGAGTTTTTACTTCTTATTTTTAGTTAACATTTTAAATAAATTATTTGATAATTATTATCGTATCGTGTATTAAACTTTACCCAATCAGGCATTGTTATGTTTTAGCTATCATGTATACCCTATTCAAATTGTAAATATTAGACAATTAATTACATTGTTTGTATAATATTGAACAGATATTAACTAGTTAAACTCTTAACAAGTAACGCGATACTGTGAAGCAGAGAATTGTGAATTGTATAAAGGGTTTCGTTTCTATTGAAACTTCAAGCTCTCAGAAGATTTGTTCGCTCCGATGTTCCTCCCAGAGATTATATTCTATCGTATCGTTTTACTGCTCCTTCTTTTGCATAAATTAAATCCATATTTTAATTAAGGTCTTATTTGCTTAAGTAATCATTTTCTAAGTTGTAACATCTAGTATAAAATCTAGTAGATATTCCTACTACAGTGAAAAGGATCATCATTTTAGCAAGATTTGGGTCTATAATCTTGGTGCAGAAACAAATAGTATTCAGGTGACAACATTTAAACTATGTTAGTGTGTTTTGTAAAAATTGGTGTAGACACATTAAACAGGAAAAAGCCTTGATCCTAGATTCTAAGCGTTGATAAGACTGGTAGTAAACAAACAAAACTGTTGATAATAATCATTATATCAATTCACTTACTTACTTACTTACTCCGCTGGCTCAGTGACCCAAAGAGGGTCTTGGCCTCCGAAGCGAGAGACTTCCACTTTCCTCTATCTTGCGCCATCGTCTGCCATTGGTTGACATTCAATTCGCGCAAGTCTGCCTCAACGCGATCGATCCAGCGATACCTGGGTCTACCCACTGGTCTTCGATCCCTCGGTTTTTCCAGGTACGCTACCTTCACGCTCCGATCCGATTCCATTCGCTCCAAGTGACCAAGCCAGCGGATTCGTTGAGCTTTATATTCGCCAATGATATTTGGCTGTGCTACTAAAGTCTATAATATATATATAAAGTATTTTAAAAAAAGTCACAATAATCATGTAACATGTAAAACTGTGATCGATGAATGAAGATAAGAGAAGAAAGGTTATATATGGACGAACATTTTCAAATGAGGAAAGAGAGAACTTGTGAACAAAAGAACGACATAAAAGATATTGCGAAGGAAGAACGGAGTATGTACCCGAAATGTAACATCTAAAAAGCTATATTAGTTATCATCTTCTTTAAGAAAACAATTCTGAAACTTTTATTCCGCCGTTAAAAAATGTTTTCTCTTATCGTTTATAGGCAAAGATTTGACCCCTGTCTCGCCTGATGTTAAGCGATGACAAGGTCTTCGATGCTACATGCTTGTCTAAGATATACCTATTCACTCTTGACTTAAAGACTCCTAAGTTATAACTACAAAAATAGCCCGTAGGCTTTTCCACTCCTCGGTGTTCGCACTATAAAAGTATTTGCAATACACTTAGTGAGGGTAGAAGGAATTTTAACCGTGTACGGATGTCGTGAATCCCTGAGTAGTTTTGTCTGATGGAAGAAAGAGATAGTGAAATATTTGGTGAAATTCCGACTAACACTTTTTGAAGCTATAGTTTAGCTCTCACCAAAGCTAAATACTTTTACCAATGGCTACCATTTTTGGGAACCTTTTGCTCCCCCCTCACCACGGTAAAGCAGGGAATGTTTATACAATTAATAATTTTTCACAGAATTTTATTATTCCTCATGATCCTCTCTCATTCCATCATCCTTCTCTTTCTGTTTTCCCTACAAAATATCTTGCATCCCTGTTCCTTTTGTGCATTCTCATTTCCATCGCCTTCTCTGCAGGAGCCTAAATTAACATAATTTTTTTTTAATTTTTTCTTTTGACAGTTATTAAACCCAAAGCATCGTTCCCTGCCAGCATTTTGCCTAATTTATTTTTAAAGAACAAATCCATATACAAATCAGAGCTTTCTAATCCCCTAAACGTGTACGAAAGCAATAAACATTGTAAGCAGTTATTACCTATATCATTTAAAGTGCTTTATTCAATATTAAAATGGCCAATAAATCATACAGGTAGTAAGGCATGAGGTCGAGTACTTAGGTACAAAGCGTCGCCTTGGCCTGCGAAGCGATTATTTATGTCATTGTGTTGCTATTTAAAGTTACTAAACACACAATAAATCTCCATAATGTTTTATTATAATTTTCTATGATCACACACATGTGTGTATATTTTAATAAAATAATGGAATGTATTCTCCTCGTAGTTACAGAGCCAAAACATTGTCCTGTGTTTAAATTGAAAACATTTTGGCGAAAGAATTGACTTCAAAGTCAAAAACTTTAAATATATTACACGGGATGTTTGTAAATAGATGTAGACAATTTCAAGGGGTGAATGTTAACACATTTTCTGTCAATTAACATAAGATAGATACATAAAAATCAACTATTTCAGAAACAACTAATAACATAATGGTAACATAGTAAAAATGAATTGTGATTAATACATATTATAATTGTTCATTGTTTACTGTGTCGCTGCAGATATTATACTGTCAAATGTTATTGATAAAGATGAAGTAAATTTTACGGAATGAGCTGCGGAACACAACGACTTTATCCCACCATTCCTGTTTCTCTCTCTTCTCTCTGCTCTAGAGGATGAGTAGGATGCCCGCTACCACCTTTACACAGTGCTGCTACCTTGGAGGCGTACTAAGCGTTTGATTCAATGATTCTGTCTGCACAGCTTGAGTAAGGAACTACCCGTTGACTTTCTTATTTCCTGAGATTTATAACCCAGGTCTCTTCAAGGTCAGGGTGAACACGTGTCTACTAAGTCTGCGTGCTTCATGTTCGACCATATCATCGCTTTCCAACAGACGAGTTGGTGGTTAAAGGCGAACCAGAACTCTTTGAAGATTTTACAGCTATTTACAATCGTCTATATGTATTGAAATGCATTTATTTAAGTATATATTATTTATGAGTAAATATAAAATCAGTGTAGTATTTGATATGTATTTTGTAACTATAAAAATATTATTTTATTATCTCTTTTTATATCTCGATATTTACAGACTTGCCTATTTGTTTCGGCAGTGCTCAGGGTTGGCCATTAAAATGCCTATAAAACATTTAATTGTATAAATATATATACATATTGCAAATAAAACGCCGGTAGACGCAGCGTGGGCAGAACAACCACTTGTGGAAGAAAAGGACCAATATTTAGCCACTTCCGCACATGCAGTGGTAGTCATGCAACAAAGTGCACCGCCCGCCAGCCCGCCAAATTACTCAACACGTATTTCACCCCTCTACGGGGCATCTTCAGGAGTTATGTTACACCGATTAGTGCCAAACACAGAGTCACTAGGAGAGAAACTTTGTTGCATGACTACCACTGTATATGCGGAAGTGGCTAAATATTGGTCCTTTTCTTATTTAGGATGGACTTCCGCAACGTAAGGCCTGATTCCATTAAACACCCACTTGAGGTACTGATGATATAGTTAAGGTTGCGTGAAGTCGCAGGATACGGGCAGGGAATGGTTACCATATGAGGTCTATATCTTGCAGTGGCAAACCCTCATGAATTTTATTAGTGCATATCTTACGGATGATGATAATGAATTCCGGTGTTATAAGTTGATAGCATAGTGGTGATGCAGTGGCTGAAAAGAAGTAAGGAGTAGATACATTAGTTATTACTTTTACTAGTGTCTATTACGACGAAGTCATTCATGACTAAATGCGTAACCTAATTTGTAACTTCCTTCAAAAGGATGATTTTTAACTAAATAGATCTCTAACCGAAGGAGCGTGTGTGCGCGCGTAGGCCACCCGACGTTAATTAACGCGAAGTGTTCGTGAATAGTTGTTCCGAACTCAGTCGTTTAACGACCCTCGAGCTCCGGAGGGTATTCGTGTGGATTTTGCAGCAGCTAGCCCATTTCATGTACATCACTTGTTAGGAATATTATACAGCTAAACGTTGCGGACGTTTCAAACTTTAACATTAACTTATTTTATTCGTCTTAAGTTAATTAAGCTACGTGTAGAGGCATATTTTACACGATCCTGGATTATAACCTTTTTGGTATATTAATGGTTATTATGATAATTTTAAAATAAAACAATTGTTACTGTATTCTGGAAGAAGGAAGGGAGACGGTGTATGATAGGTAACAAGGTATGGAAATGAATGAAAGAGAATGAGAATGGCAACAGAGCAATGAATGATAGATCTTGAGAAGGACAAAAGAAAAACGAGAATAAAACAAACAAAATTGAGAAATAGTTATTGCAAATTATATCCCAGCTCACGCATGGCAGGGGAGCATGAGATGTCTCTAAAAACAGGCTATCAAAGAAAAAATCTCAAAAAAATAAACCTCTAATTCATGTTAATTTACTGTAAAAGCTACTCAGTTTACTCGAGAAACCACGTAAAATAAGTTTGATTATAGTAATAATAAAAACAACTTTTTACAATTTTTTTACCCACCAATTCAGTTTATATTAAAATGTGTTTATATATTTCTGTGTGCCTTAGGACAGAGGTCTCCTCCGATGTCCTCCATTGCTTCCGCTCAGCTGCTGCCCACATGGGGCTTTATGTCATTCTTTGTCCCCTTATCTTCTAGCTATTCGATCCTGACTACTATGACCATCCTTGGGGTACCAGTCGGTCATTCTTTTACTTCATTTTCAGTCTTAGCTTTAACCATGCGACCATTCCACCTTCACCCTTGTTTATCAATTCCTGTCAGGATGTTGGTTACCTTTATTCTTCCTCGTATATTTATATTTCTAAATTTCACTTTTAGTTTTATTCGCAGGACACTTATTTCAATGGCTTATTGAAGTCAGGTTGTTTATAATAAAGAAAAAAAAATAGTAAGAGATGTCGCTGGGTGCGGGCAGTGTAAGGCCGGTCTTCGTGGCGATCTTTTAAAAAAGCCATTACCTTGCAGTGGGCGTCTGTAGGCTGATATATAATAATGTTGGACTCAAAGACTTGAAATTTTTGAAATAATATTCCCTTCGTTAGATAGAAATCAATCAAGAATTGATTTTATGAAATTACCCTTATATAAGGCAGTGCAGACCACACGTAGCGGACGGGGCTAAACACATAATATTAGCTAACCCTGTTTCAGGCTTGATAATCGATTTCTGCCTATAGGCGAATTGTCAAATGCTAATAATTTAACGGCCATTATGTTTTTTTTTCTATTGTTTCATACTTTCGCAAATTTTCATATGAACCTTCTGAATAATCTTAAGAAAAACAAATAAAAAACAAATGAATGACATCAATAAAGTCCTTTCTAAACTATGGCATGACAAAAGGAAAAAGGTATTATTTTTTTAATATATATATAATATGAAGTAAAGAACCATTTAAATAAAATAAAAACTTTTCTCCGGAAAAACATAAAAATATTTATGGAAGTATGCAATGTCATTATAATTTTATATAGAATTTTCCGTTCGGAAGGAACTTGTGTACGATCACCAAACAAATTGTCCGAAACGAAATGAAACGTAGACTCGAGTTGCCTTTTCAATTTATTTGTGGAATAGGTTCCAAGGAGCTTCTATCAATGGGTATAGCTTGAGCTACTTTTTATTTTTAATGTTGTGAATATTTTAGTGTTTCCAAAATTTAGATAAAAGAATACTACACGAAGAGATTTTCGTAATGCGTTGAACTAAGGAAATTTGGACTTCACATGTCCATGTGAATATTGAATAAATAAACAGAAAATTACATAAGAGACTCTACTCTTACCTTAATATGTAAATAAAAGATATGTTTTCATAGTATAATGGCCCGTCGCATTTCAATAGAAAAATAGATCAACGGAAAATATTTTGAAATTAACGTTTTGTTGATTTATTGAATAAGAAGTAATTAAATAATGCGTTATTGTCAAACGCAAAGTTCAAGTGGAACGCGCAAAGTTTATCGCAAACAGACAAATGTGCAATTGGAGTTCCTAATGCGGTGAAATTTAAATATGTAGAGGCCCGAGCCGAGGCTTCCTACGGAGCCTTCAAGCTCTGGTACCTTCAAAGAGGCACCCTCGCGCTCGCGAAATCTGCAAATGCCATATGGGGCCGCAGACAATGTCAGATAAAAAATTAAGGAAAGCGGTAAAAGTGGAAAAGAAGTAAGAAAACCGATCCCGCTTATCCAATGCTTAGAAAGAACGTAATACGTAAAAAATTGTAAGTAAAACTAACTTTTCCAAAAGTAAAAATTACTTTACTCAAAAGGTACGATGATTTTCGCTTCACGAATATTTTAAAACAGAAAAAAAAACTTTTACGTCTCACCGCTGACGCGGTCAAACGAATTGGCGGCGTGTACATTACGAAGTTGCAACTCGCCTGGCTAATAGGGTCTTGCCTCCATCAAAAGCAACTTCAGAAACTTGGACAAAATTTAACTTTCCAATCAGACGGATTGGAATTGGGGAAAGGAAATTGAAATTTGCATATTAGGTTACTTACTGATTCATGTTATATTTACAGACGGCAGCTTGATTATTTTGATACGGAATATTCGTAAGGTCAGAATGTATAAAATGTCTCATCTGATCCAAGTTCATGAATATTCGATCATACTCTATAGGAATTTCTTTTCAAAATTATATTTATTCTTTAACTTATAAATGTACAGGGAAAGTTTAGAATGTATACCTTATATATTGTCAATTAATTCGTTAAGAATCAAATCTAATGAAATACGATTAATGGATCCGAAACATGGTCACATTCAGGGCCTCATAAGAAGACTCTAGGTCACCCGGAGAGCAGTGGTGAAGGCTATCTATGGTCAGAGTTTCGCTGCGAGATTGAATCAGGAATGAAGTCACCGACGTATCTTGAAGAATTGTTCGTATAAAGTGGCAGTAGGCGGGGTTCATCGTTTGTGCATCGCCGTTGGGGCCGAAAGGTTATCGAACGGCAACACACGATCGGTAGACATGTTATGAGTGGACGCCCCGATAGGAGGATCGAAGACATAATTAAGTAAGAAAAGGACCAATATTTAGCCACTTTCGCACATGCAGTGGTAGTCGTGCAACAAAGTGCACCACCCGCCAGCCCGCTGATAAATGCGTATGCGGCAAGCAATGCGAATTACACTGGGGGCACTAACCGGTGTAACATCCTAAAGATGCCCCGATGGTGAAACACGTGTTGAGTGATTTAACGGTAGTAGTTCTTGTTCTTACTTAAAATGGACTTCCGCAAAATAACGCTTGATTCCATTAAAGAAATAATTAAGATCGCGAGCAGTCGCTAGATGCAGGAAGCGCAAGTTCGGACATCGTGACCATCTTTAGGAGATAGGACTCCACTAAAGATCTAGATCGCTTTGCAGTGTGCGTCCATAGGCTGAAATGAAAATACATCTGTATCCTAAAACCACAGACCTCGTTACTACCTCATTTACAGTATTTTTTAGTTTTTTTTTAATTTCCTACATACTATATTCAATATTACAATTACTTAACTTTAGCTCTTATTAGATATATAATTAAAAGGAATATAAAATAAACATTATTTGTGTCAAACAATCTCACTAACAATTGTATCTCATGTTGTACTATTTAATCTTCGGCATAAGTCGGCAGTGGAGAACTTTGAGAGTTGTTTTTACTTCCATCTCTCGCACACGCTTTCTTGATGGCGTGTAGTTTTTGCTTCTTTGTTCTAATGTTAAGTGAAATTATATGTTTCCTTTCTTAAAGTAATATTTAAACCTTTGGAACGAGACCGCTACATATAGTTTCAGTCCATAAACAGCTACTGCAAGGCAAAAAAGAAATTTCCATAGGACGATATACCATAATTGTCACAGGGTTATGAGATCGCAATATGGTATAATGGTATGGTAAAGAATGCTGTTAGCTATTTCCTGAATAATTGTTTGTGAGTGTATAAAAATATAATTATTTTATTATAAAATAATAATTATCAATCCCATATGATTAAAATGTCAAATATATTGATATTATAAACAAAGTACAAAACGCATAATAAAAGTAAATTGACGCAGAAAGAAAATTATTCAATAAGCAAATATTTTAGCTATATATGATAAAGTATATACGTAGAAACTTTATTGAAACATGTGTTGTTGTGGAGTTTCTTCCTGATTCTTCTCCACAACTATAACACCTTGCAAAACAGAGTAGAGTCAGAAATAAAATAGATAAAAAATATTAAGTTGCCGATCAATAAGAGTTCTGTTAAAAGTTCTTATGTAATAAATTAATTTTATTTTTATCTTTAATGACACAAATTTCCTCATTCACCTCTCTTAAAATAGCCGTTACAATTAACCTAATTGGTTTATTTAATTTATTGCCTAGTGAACTGTGAGAAATACTGCTCACTTGTACTTTGTACTTTGGCAAGTGCGAACGATTCTTGGCCAGGAGCGAGTATTTTAGCTACTAAATTACTGGCTACTCGACCAAAATCAAAATCAAACTAGGCTTTAATGTGGTAAGTAATCTTAAGTTGTGGACCCTGTTTTCGTAGTCTTCGCCTTTCTTCTTCCTCTATTATCTGTACTTGCCTCAGGTCACCTTGTTTAATGATACAAGTTCTTAATTATTATGCACACTGTGTTGCAAAGAAATTTTATTTTAGTATCATTATCGAAATCTACTGGATATAGGCCTCTCTCAAATATTTCTAAAGCCTCTTTCAGTGACCTTAACAAGGTCGTCTTTCCACCTGTCCTCGTTGACCTTCTATGTCTGCTTGCCACTCAGTAGTCTTCCAGCTGCCATCTGATCTTCCCACTATGTGGCTGCCCACTACCAATTCAATTTGACAATCCGGTGAGATATGTTGTCTTTTTTTCGTTATTTATGATTTAACCTCGCAGAAATTTCGAGAACGGCTCCGACGAGCGACTTTGAGTTAAGAATGAGACTCAAAGTGAGCGATCACGTTTGCTGTCCCCTAATAACGGTATAAACGTATGTAAACGTCGAGGTTCAATGTATATTTTTTGTATTCCGTATCGCTTCACATCTCACGTATATATTTAAACGATAACCGATCAGCAGCTCATTGGAGAAGCGCGTATCCTATCGGCTTCCTTCTCACGTACCACTTGAAGATTTGCTGCGTAATGGAGACACATCTAGAGATATATGCGCGGCCCGCGGCGCCTTTATGTTCTGTTTATTGCCGACCCGGACCCCTGTGAGCTGTCTGATCGTATCGCGCGAGAGCTCATGATGCAGTGGAGCTGGTCACATCAAACACTCATAGGGTTATATAAAAAAAATGAAACAGCTTCTGGAATGTTCCTCTAGAAATATATATTTTATCTCTAGTGGTCTTGTTCGTTCGTGACCTAAAGTTTGCAAGCGTTGCTATAAGCATCGACATGTATTTGGATTGGTTATAATTGTATAAGCTTTAGAGTGGTGAATTTATATGAGAAATAGTAAATGATATTATGAAAAAGCGTTTTAAAAATTCAGATAATTACGTTTTAAAATTATATATTGTTTGCTATATATACGTAGACATTGTACTGCCAAAGATTATTGGTTTGTCGAATTCCAGTGGAAAAAATAAATTAATGTTACATATTTTAAGTGACCAATTTTTATAGGGTGATTGAAAATAGTTGTAAAATTTTCATTAGCTTTTAGTTGAAAGTGGGCAATACCTTTAAAAATTTTATAGCTGTAATCAAACAAACTGTATGTATCTATAAACCTGTAAAGATGATCAGGTTTTTAGTTAAACTTTGATGATACACTCTTCACCAAAATAAATGGCATTCATTCTGCAGGCAATTACTCATTAGAAGTTTTTTATTCTATATATTTTTAAAGTACGAGCACGTCATCGACACATATTTACTTCATTCAAGTTTAAACCTTAATGCAAGAAAGTCCAGATTTGGTAGTCCAGCGGTGGAGGACGAAGACTAACGTTACGCAAACGTTGGTCGCGAGTTCAATTCCCGAGAAATAATGTTTTTTTTTTTTTAATGACCCTCGCTATTGGGGGCCTCTCGTACCCCTATTTATGGTGGGACAGGGACTTTATTCGCAATTTAATTTTTCACATGATTTTTTTTTCTCTTCCTTCATATTTTACTTTCTCTTTCGGTCTATTATCTATCTTTCATGCTACATTTCTACTTTCTTACCCTTTTGCTCTGTTCATCTATCATTCTTTCCTCTTTTCTTATTACATTTTTCATTTTTATTTTACATTTTTACTTATTTTCTATAATACATTATATTTCACATTTGAGTTTTATTTTATCACATTTCTTATTGTATATTTGGATTTTTATTTTTTTGTGTAACGTTTTTAACTATTTTCTTGCAACAAGCGAGGAATTCTTTCCTAGTTTCTTTTTCGCCTATCAGGGAGGCTATTGTCTCCTCCCTGATTTCAACGCCAGACCGGCACTCGAAGCCGTGCCGGAGGGAAATAATGTTATATAGTTCACAATTTATACATATTTTATATGTGATTGCCGCTATTCAGTGATTGACAGCAGCGACCTTTGCGTACCATAATATCATACTGCGATCGTCAACCCGCCTGCCAAGCGTCGGGATTATGTTATATCCCACCATAGATATCTTTGAAGGATATCTAAGTTATGCAATAGAAGTATATAGGCTGAAATTACCACGACACCAAGATCTATGTGCCTAAACCAAATTATAAGCAAAATAGCCAAACTGGTAGCACCATCATGAGGATTAGCTTCATATTCATATATACAGTATGTAATATTTAATTTCGCTGTTAAAATATTATATAATTGTTAACACGTGACACTGATGAGCGCGGTAGGACATGTACGTAATTAAAACAACATTATTTCAGAGCTATTACGGGCACTCTGTATTCATCCGGCGTTCGTCTGTGTGCGTGCTCTTGTGTCTCTATTCAATTACACACACAGCTGCAATTATAAATATGAATAAAAAATTCGCAAATCGTATCAGCGTTATGCTAGCTTAATTACGTTTTGTGGCAATTCAGAAACAGCTGGTGGGAGCTACAAGGTTTTTTTTTAGAGTTTCCTTGTCTTATAATTTTTTACAACTACGTAAATTTACATTGCAGCTTGTGTCTGCCCACTTTGGCATGTGTTCCAACGGGATCTAATCTGTGAAATGCCCACAATAAATTTAGACGGATTACTTTGTAACAACTATCACAAACTTTTGTAATAGATTAAATAAAACAATTCAATGTCAAATAGTAAAGTCACTTAATTTTTATATACATTGTAGAAGGATTTTGAAAATTCTTTGGTAGGTAAATGGTACTACTTCACGTACTATTTTCGTAAATAATTTTTAAAAGGAATGAAAAAAAAATCGCCGCCATACGTGAGTATATAACGCCGTGTATGATTTTTCACAATTTTTTCATCACTTAATGTTGCCTTAAGACATATTGTAAGTAAATAACTTGTTATTGGCTTTACAAATGTAATAAATAGAGCAATTCAATCCAGAAATTTATTTTCAGACACGAAATATTTGACAATGAAAAAGCTTTTCCGAGCCTAGAACTCATCCGTGTATAAAATTTCTCGCTTGTGGAAGAGATTTTTTTTTACTCTTGTTTATTTCGGTTTTCTGTAGAAAGCTTTGGAAGTGGAAATATAAAGAGTTTTCAGGGTTTTCCGTGCGATTGATTGCTTCACTCAATTCGCTGTGGTCGGAGACGGGAATAATGGATTCCTTTCATCAAGGCTCCACTTTTGCTCCGTGCTAGCGTTGGCGGTGGTAGCACCGGATTTATTAGCCTTAGTTTTGAAGTTGTTGAGCTTTGAACTTAGACGATTTAATCTCAAACAATGAATCTGTATTGAGACTTGTATATTTCAAACAGAAAGCTACCAAAGCTTTCTTTATTTAAATAATACAATTACATATTTCTTTAAATCACGTGCCTATGTTTGTAAATCGTCTAGATTTACTTAGAAAATATTTAATGGTCTTGTGTGTTAAATGTGTATTCTGAAATTCATTTGCCCTTTTCGAAAGCTGGCAAGTTACAACGAAGTACTATTTCTGTAATAAAAAAAGTTTAAATTCTATAAAAATATTCTGTTTAAGTAAATAGACAATTTTAGGTTAACAAAATCATAAAAAAATTGAGAGCACTCTAATAAACGAATGTAAAACATTTATTATAAAAAAGTAAATTTTGACTGCACCTTCTTTATAAACAAAACTACTTTAATAATGTTAAATTATTCAACATAATAATTTCACCTGATTTTATGTCATAATTTTTTAAATGTACAAACTAGAAATTACAAAATCTTTCACAGCAAACTGTTTTTTCTACCAAGGAGCAAATCATATTAGACGTAATAAACATAACAAGGGTTAAGTTTCAAAAACTGCTATAACTAGATCATACAAATATCTACACATAGAAATAGTTTATTAACCTAGATAGGTTTATCTACTGTTCGGAAAAAAACCTGACAAAAACAAGTAAAACTTGAAAAAGCTAGATGAAAACTCATCGGAGAGTACATCCAAAATAAACGCGGAATATTTTTACAAATGCCACAGAAATCGTTATGCTTTTTTGTACTTTTAAAACATATTGAGATTTTTCGAAAGGATTTTTAGTCGATTTTTTCGTTTTTCTACATTCATTTCATTGAGTTCGGTTTCATTTCATAATGGCCGGCTTGTTTTTGTTTCACAGCACGCCGTTCAATTCCGTTTGGCTGGATATCGTTCGTTCTGTTTCGTTCTTAACAAAGCTATTCATGTACAACTTGCGTGGATGCGGTTCTTGTTTGTTTTTTTTTCTTTTGTTTTACCCTAGAGGATTACTTTTGCGTCTCATCATAGAAATCTGTAATAGACCTAAATTCTCTTTTAAGGCCTAAGATGAGCCGACAAAATATTCAGTAAGATTTTTTTTTCAGTGATTCTAGACGCCTATTGCAAGGTATAGGCTTCCCCTAAAGAAATCTGTGGGAGACATTCCATATTCGCCTCGCTTTTCAGGCGGGTGATACGCAGAGGAACACTACTCTGCCCGTCCTCTGGAAACTTGTCTGTGAGCAATGGCGATCCTATATAATAAATGCATAAAGTGCGATATTATATAAGATTGTATCACCGGACTCGAACGCGCGACCTAAGTTCGCAAGACTCAGTCCTCTGCCGATAAGCTACCACTGCTTGACTTCATACACATTAAATTGTTGGCATTAAATGGAGGCAGTTGTGTAATACGCATTGTTTGCCGCATACGCATTTATCAGCGGGCTGGCGGGCGGTGCACTTTGTTGCACGACTACCACTGCATGTGCGGAAGTGGCTAAATATTGGTCCTTTTCTTACTTAGGAAGGACTTCCACAAGGTAATGCCCGATTCCATTAAATATTAAATTGTTTCTAAAAACTTGGTATTTTATTAAATTATTTATAAAAAAGATACATATAATTGATAAAGCAGCTTGCCTTTGTTGTTACTGCTTACTGAAATAGTAGGAGCATGTAACATTTAAAATTTTCATCTTTATTTAAGGTTTCTATAATTTATGTGACATCTTTTGAATTTCCCCGCACGTTTTTTATATCTTCACCATTCCATTACTTTATTTTTAGACATCAGACTTGTGATAGGTTACATACTTAAAGTTTTATTCAATGTGTTGTATAAGTTAGCAAATAAACAAAAGGTTGCACAATACAGTACATCGTATCTCGAAAATTACACATTTGTTTTGAATGGCACCCATTTTAAAGGGCCTCTCGATCCTTCTACCAGACACTCTACATTATCGGGTAAATGTTTTTTTTTTTTAAATATTAAATATCATTCATCATTCTTCTTTCATTCTTCTCAAACGCGATTACATTTACACATTGTCTATTAACGGTTAGGCGCCGTTTTTCGCGCACTTGTGTCTGTAACACGTCAATGTATCAGAGAACAACGTGATGTGTCGCCGTTCTAAAATTGAATGGTGGCGGACTAGTCGGAGTTCAACAACAATTCCCTCATTCGTTTTTGAACGAAGGCTCGCGCCCGCGGCCGCGGGGTGAAATTAAAAAAGTTTGGAAAGGTGAAGTTTGTGTATGAAGCGGCGCCTTAATTCCTGCCGCGACTTGTTTAACGAGCAAATTTGCAAATTAAAGAGTTATTTCAAAACAAAAGAACAGAATGGCTCGAACTTGTTATCCCGAGGGTTCACGGGACGTCCGGAAGCGAGAAAAAGGGAAAAATGTTTAAAATTCGTGATAGGATATGGAAATTAAATGTAAAGAGAATTTAAATAGCGATCCAGTTTTGTTATTTCGAACAAGCTCTATGAAAAAAAAATCCAAACTCTGTACAGTAGCTCTACTTAATCAGAAATGTCATCACAATCAATCACAATGACAGTAATGTCAAAGTTATTATTATATACCGGTGATCAATACAGAATGGATAACATCTCTAATTGGTGTTAAGATGTGTCTACACGTGTTCGAAAATAATAGCCTTGTAAAGAACAGGCGAAAGAAAAAACTCGGCGAGGCAACATATTTTTAATGTAAGAGGACATATTATTTTCTGAGATTTCGATAATAATGTAAATAAATGAATAAAAATAAACTTAAACCACTTAATGTTAATATTTTATTAATTGGTGAAATAAATCTATAATTTAATTATATGTTAGATATGGTATATTAGTATTAAGTTGTTATAAAATATATTTGAAATAACTGTTCATGTCCCACGTTCTTCAGTCTTTGACAGCTCCGCCCCAACTTTCCCGACCTGTGCCTGTCAGTCTACATATGTTATATACTTAACTACAAACAACCTTCTCAGTATATTACTTGTATAAAAGTTAATCCGGTGTTTAAACCATTTTATAATCTGTATAGTTTTTTTTTTTCTTCGATACTTCATTTGTTTATTTTTAATTACAATTAGATACTTGCTGAAAGAAAACGAAGGTCTGCCAATGTGTTTTGCCAGTGCCATTAGTCCGAGATACAGTCGGTCACGCAGAGAGTAATGAAGAGGGCTATGTTCACAGCACCTGAGAAAGGAGATCAGCAGAAGAACCAAGGTCATTGATATAGCTCGAAGAATTGCTCATCTGAAGTAGCAGGGCATATCGTTCGTGTAACTGGTAGCTGTTGGGACCGAAAAGTTCTCGGTTGGAGACCATGAGTCGGTAGACGTGACGTGGGTTGACCCCCTGCTAGTAGTATTTAATGGAATCAGGAGTTATTTTGCGGAAGTCCATCCTAAATAAGAAAATAACCAATATATAGCTACTTCCGAACATGAAGTCGTAGTCGTGCAATAAAGTGCACAGCTCGCCAGCCCGCTGATAAATGCGCGTGCGGCAAACAATGCGAATTACACAACTACCACCGCTAAATCACTCAACACGTGTTTCACCCCTCCACGGGTCATCTTCAGGAGTTATGTTACACCGATTAGTGCCAAGCACAGAGTCCTTGTGGCTATGGCTTTATTGCACGACTACGACTGCATGTGCGGAGGTAGCTATATTTTGGTCCTTGTTCTACTAGGAGGACAGACTGAATAACTAAGATCGTAAGAACTCACAGAATACAGTTATCGTGGCGACCTTTGGAGAGACATGCCATGCAGTGGGCGTCAAGCAGTTAATAATAATGAGGAGAGAAAATCTAGAAATTGTGCGATCGATGGCCGTCTGTGTGGAGTGGCGATCCTATATAATTAAAGTAAAAAATAATCCGCGACCCATGATCGCAAGTCTCAGTCCTTAAAAGTAACTTGTACACTTTTTGTCCCAACTTGTTGTTTAGCTTTATCAATACCATATATTAACATACCACCCTTATTAATTACAATTTAACTTATAATAACTGTTGCAAATGCTATACAAAAGTGTTTGATACTTTATCTCAAATGTTATCTACAGAAGGTTCTCCGAATGATGTCAGAATAGATATCCTCTGCTAGTCTAGATTACACTAAATACTTCATTATCGTCATCTTAATGAATTTCCAAGTGTTGTTATATGTTTCCCGAAGTACCTACAAACTTTATTAAGGCTTTTTGTGTCGTACAACGCGTGGTAATGTTGAGTTCAAACAAATCAATTGATTGTGTGAGTTTATGTACAAGATGTGTTTGTTCTAATTCAATTCTCTCCCGTGCCTCCATTGTGTGCAGTTGGAAGGGCGTCGTCGCAGTAATTACTGGTTACAACACAATCTGTCTCACGGGGCCTTGTGCGCGTTGCCAGAGGTCGATTCAGTCATCTAGAGGGTCACCGTACGCTTTGTAAGGCGGAATAATAAACTATATATCTTTACGTAAAATCGTAACAATATATAAAAAGTAAGAAGACCATTTTGATCATGCATTTTTGATAACTTAAATTTTACATTTTTTTTATCTGAAACACGTCACAGTTTTAATGTAAGAAACAAAATAAAATCTGGTTGATATTAAAAAAATTCTCTTATTGTTAAAAAGTTCAAAATTTCTTTATTTAACATACGATAGGTTACATCGTGTTGATGTCGTTGAGGGGTCGATGGTGACCACGTGGCTGAAGCCACATGCGCTGGTCCTGTCAAGTCCTTATCACACTCGACAGTAGTCGAAGCAATATACACCGATGGAAACCGGCGCAGACAGTATAATATCATTTCAACCGAGAGACGACCACTCACAAGCTTCTAGGACCAGTCTTGTATTATATATACATATATAATGTTAAGTTTTAGCAGTTATATTTTAAACAATGTAATGACGTCTAGTAAATTTTGACAAATAACTGTTGTTGTTGTAATTAGCAAAACGACAATAAAATTTATTTATTTAACATTGGAACTTTTTAAAGAACTCTTATTGATCGTCAACTTGCTATCAATTTTTTTTTAATTTAATTCATTTGAGACTACTCTGATTCTCAAGGTGTTACAGTTGTGGAAAAGAAACAGGTAGAAAAACTCAACAACAACACATTTAATTAAGTTTAACACAATTTTTTACGTATACACTTTATCAGATATAGTCTCCATGAAACTAGCCTCTATGAGACAATGAGGCGACATCACTGCCAATTACACAGGGTGACAGACTTCAGTAGTGATGTATACACCACAAGGAAGAGAATGGAAGAACATAAAATGATTTATAAATGAATAAAAGGTACTGATTTTGAAATTAAATTTGTTAGTTTCGAAACTCAAGAATGAAGTTCGCCACTTCGATACAGTCCAGCGGCTAGTAATTACTTTAGCGCTTTGAGTTCGAGCCGCGCGACAGAACGGGAAAAATAAACCTCGAACATGTTCCCCGGTTCCGGTAATGGTCGCGTTTGAAAGAAATACACACAAAGTTCTCGCTGGCGAAAGGAAAAGCGGTTAACACAGTTTAGAGGCTTTCAAATCCTGTAAAATGAAATGTTGAAGGCAAGTAATCGTCAATAGCCGTCTGAAAATTGACGACTCTTTCGATTTTTGAGATTGTACAAAACACGACTGCTACTGTATGACCTTATCGTGGATTTATTTGTGAGGAACTTACAATAGACAGAGTAAGTTGGGGTAAACCCGTCAAGAAGGACGTCCTTCCTGTTACTTTATCAATAGTCCTAAAAAATCTGAGTGCTTGTGGCCTCTCAAAATATAAAATACTTTTATTATATATGGAAACTTGTAATTAAGCTCTTATTGATCGTCAATTTTATTTAATCAATTTTATTTTTGACTCTGTTCCGCTTCGCAAGGTCTTATAGCTGTGGAGAAGAACCAGGATGTAATTCAACAACAACTCATGTTTTAATAAAGTCTATCACAGGTTTATACATATACAATTTTAAGTAAGAAAAGGACCAATATTTAGCCACTTCCACACATGTAGTAGTAGTCGTGCAACAAAGTGCATCGCCCGCCAGCCCGCCGATAAATGCGTATGCGGCCAAAAATGCGACTCAAACTACTGCCACCGCTAAATCACTTAACACGTGTTTCACCCCTCCACAGGGCATCTTCAGGAGTTATGTTACACCGATTAGTGCCAAACACAGAGTCTCACTCTCACGCATTTATTTATATTTACCTATATATATATATATATATATATATATATATATCCTTATATCTCTTCTATATCCTATTCTCTGCTAAAAATATATATACATATACGGTAATACATCAGGCGGTCATGCGAGGCAATTTCTTTCAGAAAATCTTGAAGATAGATAATAAAATATATATAAACATACGTCAACGGTTCTCCTAGAATTCTAAAATAATTAAGTCATGCGTACATATTGGTCCTTTAAACTGAATCTACACATCTCTCTCTCTCTCTCCGGGTCGGTTCATTTGCTTGAACGCTGACAAATTCCTTTCATCAGCTTCTATCGGTTGCAATTGTAGCCGCGGTGTAGAGCTTACCGCTTTTGAATCAATACACATGCCCGCACTAGAGGAGGACTAAAGTCACACGACCCTGCATTTAGCTGACCAGTTCAAAGGCTCGCCCTCAATCCGAGCTGCGAGCAATTTGCCGAGTGCGTTTATCGACCTGGCGTCGACCGATTAGCCAAACTTGTGTTAACATAGCAACCATGTATGTATGTTTTGTGTAAACTTATATGACCTCTGTGTATAAACTTATATGTAATATCAGACCTCTGACTTATGTCGATTTTCAATCTCACCTTACTTAAATGTCCATATCGTTAAATATTGACTTAGAAACAGACAAAACCATAAATATTCTCATTCTTGAGGTTAAATTGCGTTTAATACTATTATAGATTTAGTATTTTTGATCTATTTTATGTTTGCGTAATTTTAATATATGTTTGGTTATAAATTATTCTTTTTAACACTATTTTAGATTATGCTACAAAACTACAATCAGGTTTCACGGTGAAATAAACTAAATACTAAGTAGTGACTCCAAGTTGTTTCTCAGTTTTATACATAATAAAAATACAGATATGTTCTTCTATTTTTTTACTTCAGTTGATGTGAAAACGGTTTTGTAATCTAATTTAGATAATATATTTGTTATTAATTTAAATATTTGTTAATGTACATCGCGATTTGTTTTTCTCTTATGTTGTATATTAACATTGAGATTTGTACACACCAACCAGCGTTAAGCAGGTGAATAAGAGTTTTTAATGAATATGATACAAGTGCCTCTGTTGTGCTTTAGCTGGTTGAGGTTAAGACTTTTGAACGCTGGTCACCGGTTCGATTCCTAGGATCGAATTATGTTATTAACACTCTGCATTAATTATGTAGGATTGCCACTGCTCACAAACAAGTTTCCAGAGAACGAACAGTTGTGTCCTTTAATGGAATCAGGCGTTACCTCGCGGAAGTCCGTCTTAAGTAAGAAAAGGACCAACTTCCGCACATGCAGTGGTAGTAGTGCAATGAAATGCACCGCCACGGGGCATCTTCACGAGTTATGTTACACCGATTAGTGCCAAACACAGAGTCTCTGTGAGTGTGTGAGCGGAGGGGTGAAACACGTGTTGAGTAATTTGGTAGTGGCGGTTGTGTGATTCGCATTGTTTGCCGCATACGCATTTATCAGCGGGCTGGCGGGCGGTGCACTTTGTTGCATGACTACCACTGCATGTGCGGAAGTGGCTAAATATTGGTCCTTTTCTTAGTTGTGTCCTTTGCATATCAGAACATCTTAATTCATCATCAAAGATCGATAACCCGGCTGTGAAGCGTGGTGATTGTGGTATCTCCCATATATATATTTGGGAGAGACCGTGTGCGTATATGAAATGACGACAGTGTAATTTGACCTAATTGGTAATCTATCTTTATATTTATATCAAAATAAAAATTATCAATGATGATTGTATAAAAACTCTTGAACCGTAAAATAAAAGCTTACTCATTGGATGCTTCAATTTGACTTCTGTATTCCGCAAGAATAGAGCACATCATTTGAGTTATAAAATTTCGTTTTAACTCAAGGGCATGAAGGGTCATTGATGAAGCGAAAAATGAACGCTTACTATCAAAACAGGCGGCGGAGGGACGCGAGGTGTTGACTCCGTTGACCTGAATTAAGTCTCGACTAACTCGTACGCGTATGTACCAGCTGTTCCCCGCCCGCTCCGCCAAGCTCCTAGCTGCCTTTTGTCGGTGTAACTTTATAAAATCTTTGGTAATTTTGAACACGATTAAAAGTATTTTTACTAAGTTATATACTAGAATACAGTTATTATATATCTTAGCATAGTTATCTAATATATAAAATTCTCGCGTCACGGTGTTCGAACTTGAACTCCTCCGAAACGGCTTGACCGATTTTTACCAAATTTTACATGCGTATTCAGTATGTCTGAGAATCGGCTACTATCTATTTTCCATACCCCTAAGTGATAAGGGCGGTCCAACCCCAAAATTTTATTTTTTAGACAATTTTTTTGGTTTTTATTTTATTATGATACAGCATACAAAAATACATACAAACCTATTTTCACCCCTCTACGATCAACCCTTATCTTACATTTGTTAATTAAAAACTTTAATTTTTTTGCAAAACAACGTTTGCGGGATCAGCTAGTATATATATATATATATATATATATATATATATATATATATATATATATATATATATATATGAATTTTTAAAGAACGCCAAATTCTTTCTTAGCTGACTTATACTTTACAAAAGCAATATATGTACTAAGTTTCAGGTCTCTAAAGTTTATGGTACCAGAGATATCGTGATGATTTAGTACAAGGTGAAAATCTCTTTCATAGGTGCACATAATTGTTGGACAGCAAACTATTGATACTTTTTAGTTTCTCTCTTTATAAAAATTGACTACTTTATAGTACTATAGTGCTGCCGAAAGTACTGCGAGTTGAGTGTTGAGAGCTGATAGATTATACCGATATTTCCCCCGTCTCGTCTCGTGCAATAAGATAACATAATTTTTAAGTTAAAGGGAATCTGAATAGTTTAAAAAAAAACCAATTTTATTTTAATTTAAACTTAAAAAACATATTCTGCCACCGGACACACTTTAAACACATCTAGGTCTAAGCCTTAAACTGGGCGCCTATCGCCTGACGTGAATGAATAAAAAAAGAGTACAGTAAGTAGTAAAATAAATAAACAGGAAAAATATAATTTGAAAAAATTGAAAGTTTCTGATTTATATTAGGTTTGTTTTTTTGTTTGGTTTGTTTGAATTTATCATTGGTACAGATTTGTAATTCATTTCAAAATTAGACAGTCTAATAAAATTTTACTTCTGTTCGCAAAATCTTCACTTGCGACGTTAATAACGCCGAGTTTACAGGGTGTTCTGATTTTAACATCACGTTTGTTCATCGAACCAATGCTAGCTTTCGTATCGTACAATTTATCAGGGCAGACGATAAAATTTAATACACGGTCAAATTGAGTTTACGCCTCAAAAACCCAATTCGGATTATCAGATTTGAGAGTTACACATAAAAATCGAGGTGTTCGTGCATCAAATACACCGCCGAGTTTATTTAGAAATACAAAAATCTCGATTCGGTAACAGAAAATAAAAATTTAAGTTCAAAAAGCTGTGACGGTACGATTTTATTTAATTTTCACATATTTTACAAATAAAACACTGGAATTTAAATTTCAAATGTAATAAAATATGATACATAATATTTGGTTTTTGAATATTAAATCCATAATAATTCTTTTTATACCGCTAAAGTAATAACGTTAGTGTACAGTAATAAAATCATTGTTTATCAAAGTATATATAGTATTACCATAGTTATTAAAATATTGAACACATCATGGAATCTATTACTTTTTTGAATAAATATAAAATGTGCACCAAGAATTGATTTTACGATTTTACACCTACAAAAGGCAGTACTGAAAAAGTGGCAAAAGTTACTAAAATAATATCACTGTTATAAAGAATAAAAACAGTTTTCATTGTTTTGCGACCATTAATATTTTTTGTAAGACACCCGTCTGAAGGATCTCTCGTACTTTCCTGCCTTGGGTACACGAGGAATATTTTTACAAAGTCTACATTTTTTTCATCATTTATTCTTTATATTCAATTCTTCGCAAATAATTTCGTTCCTTTATTCGTTCCTTTGTTTGTAATTTTTTCCTAATCCATTCATCACCTCACTTTAATTTCCTTCTCCCTAAAATACCACACGTTTACATTTTGTTCTGTTTTGCTTTATTTTAATTTAGCTTTTTATTACATTAACATTCCTTTATAATTTAATTTTACTTTCCTATTTTAGCAGTATGCTTATCACAGAAATTTAGATAACAATAATTACGGGAACATTATTTATTCTATATCATCGATTATTTATCCTGTTTCCTTTGTAGAAAGTCGGAGAGCACCCACAGTGATTTCCCTTAGTTTAAACACCCTCCTATCATATGTAAATTTCCTTGCTGTCCATTAAAATCTACACAACTGTTGTATTAATAAATTAATATAAAAATCCCGACATCTCCGTGTAACGCGATAGCGTAAAGTGTGTCGACTCAATTTATAAGCTCATTATGCTTCACTAAGCTGGAAGCGCCTCGTTAAAATCACTGAACGGTTATTTCAAGCTACTGACAAAGTTTTCACACCGACATAATCTTTCATAACTTCATCGTATTAAATAAATTGATTAACTTAATTTTTAATTAATAAAAAAAAATCTGACTTTTAATAACCCTGATCTGAATGTAGTAATTTATTTTTTATAATTAATTATGAGAGGCTTGTTCGTGGTTCAGGAAACTGCCTGTTTTATTCAAACTTGCCTGTCTTATTCAAGGTGCTCAATTAAAAAGTGCAATTGATGTAACAAAATAAATAAAGCAAATGTCTTGCTGATACGTCGTAAAAATTTAATGCTTTAAATATATATTTTCTATCTTATTAAATAAATTTTACTGAAAGGAACTCGAATTGTAACCGCAAGCCGTTGAAGTTGGATGACTAGCGGAGCGGAGATGTGGTCGCTATAAGAGCACAACTGCTCTTTGGGCGACCTTGAAAGAGCTATGCTAGGAGTTACGCTGCAAGGTTGAATCCTAAATGAGGAGATCCGCAGAGTAACCAAAGTCACCGACGTAGTTCGAAGAATTAATGAAATAAAGAAAGAAGAAGAGATAAAGAATTAATGAGAATGCTAGTTTTAAGTGACAGTGGGCGATGCACATCACTCGTGCTGCTGATGGCAATAGGAGTCGAAAGATTTTCGCGGCTTGGGGAGATTTCCCACTAGGTGGGCCGAAAACTTACACAATGTCGCGCATCAGGATTAAAAAAAAGAAAATTAAAATAAAATACATTTTTTTCGTCGTCGTCGTCATTTCAACACCTAGTCATCCTTTAGAAGGTTTAGAAGGTTTTTTTTTTATCGCCCCCGCTATTGGGGGCCTCTCGTACCCCTAACTTTTTGGAATCAGGGACTTTATAATAATTTTTTTTTCAGTTATTTCTTTATTTATCACTCTCTTTCACGCGTCACAATATCTTTCATTCTTAACTTTCGTCCTTCACAATATCTTTCGTTTTGCTCTTTTATAACTTCTTTCTTTCCTCGCCTTTCTTCCATCATCTTCTTACTGTAAGGTGGCTAGATACATTTTATATATTTTTATATTACAATTTTTTATCTTTATTTACACATTTATTTTGCTTTCTTATTTCTTTATTACTCATTTGTTCTATTTCTTATTATTAGTTAACAATTTATTTTGTGTAGAGTTTATTAGGTTTAGAAGGTTTAGACCTCACTCAATCGCCACGATGACTGATCTCGTACTGTCCCTAACCAGCGACTTCCCGCACCATAAACTATGAAGTCAGTCCACCTAGTGGGCCAACTACCCACTCCGCTTCTACCCTCATCTATATGTTTACTACTGGTATAAGTCGTTTATCGGTGAAACCTTTACTGTATTTTGTGACGCGTGATTTTGTCCGTTTCCCAAATTCCAATATAAATAAGATATTAATTAAATTGACGATAGAATGTTCAAGTACTGCTTTCATAAATAAAAATTTTCAAATAGGCTGTATATAATAAAAAAAATGAGAATTAATTTCAAAAAGAATTAATAAATGAATTTGTTAAAATCTGACCCATTAGGCAATTAGATAGTCACTTAGATAACATCGCATTTATAAAACACTTTATTTTTTGTACATCAACAAAGAATCGAAAAAAAAACATGACAACTGGGTCACATTAAGGAAAGCTTTCACTTCGATGTATATCGCGTCGGAATTAGTTCCAATTTAACGGCGATGTGTAGATGGGAGCTTTGAAAGTTTGCTTAACAAAAACGGAAATTGATTCGATGTTAATTGATTCGGGAAACGAAGGCGGGCGGTTGTACTAACGTACCGTTCATTATTTATTTTATAATTGAAGGCCGTGAGCTTTCGTGGCGGACGAACTTACGTAGACAATTATAGATATACATTAATTTTTATTTAGGGAGAAAGCTCTTTGTGCCCCATGTACATGATGACTAATTTAAAACACTAATTTCATGAACCAAGACTATCCCTGACGAACTGAAAATCAAGACTGGGCAATATACCATTATAAGTAAGAAAAGGACCAATATTTAACCACTTCCGCACATGCAGTTGTAGTCGTGCAATAAAGTGCACCGCCCGCCAGCTCGCTGATAAATGCGTATGCGACAAACAAAGCGAATCACACAACCGCCACCGCCAAATTACTGAACACGTGTTTCACCCCTCCACGGGGCATCTTCAGGAGTTATATTACACCGATTAGTGCCAAACACAGAGTCAACGACTACCACTGCATGTGCGAAAGTGGTTAAATATTGGTCCTTTTCTTACTTAGGATGGACTTCCGCAAGGAAACGCCTGATTCCATTTAAAAAAAAAACCATTGTGTCTTAAAATATTTTAGCCACATCGCCCACAGACAATTAAATAACCTTATTTTATTTAGTAAAGTAAACAGAATAAAAAAGTAACTATTCAAGGATATTTTTAAAAGTGTGCACAATGCCATCTATTCGTAAATAGAACGCACGCACACATGTATACGAAGAAAAACATTAGTAAGTTTGACATTATAATGATATAAGTTATTATATAAAAGAAAAATGATCTGAAAATGTCACAACTTCAGTAGATTAACAAAGGGATAGAATAACAATGTAATATAAAAAGGTAAATAAGATAATAAAAACAGGTCGAAAATAAAAATTAAGAGTTATAAGATAAATTGTCATAAAAGTAATAAATCTGATAAAATACCCTTTCATAAAACGACTATGCTATTAGGCAGTAGAGTTTTTTCGATAGCGGCAACAAAAAAAACAAATAACCTAGATTAAGTATTGGATGCGTGGAAGATAGACTATATTAGCGGGACCATTATCTACTCAAGTTAAAAATTAGACTGCATTGCTATAGTTCTGAGGAAAGCAAAGGATATGACGGCATGAAAAAAGTTAGTCAAGTTATTCAAGACGGACAAGGTCAAGAAACAATTGAAAAGAAAATTAATGCATAATATTTCCACCTATGTATTATAATATATGTAGTCATTACTTGCATATGAAAAAGCAGGGTTCAATTTGGAAAAACAATGAAATTAAGCTTTCCTGTGACATATCCCTAATGTTGAAATAAATTACAGTACCAATTAAGGCCTGATCTGAAAAATGTTTACAACGTATTCGTACGAATAGTTTTTATGCTTATTATCATAAATTTTCTTAAAATATTGATTTATAAGAAGGACTACTATATTTACGAAACCATAACAAAGTCTGTAGTAAATTTTGAAACAGGATAGCAAAAAGAAACTGACATGTCTTGAGTCGAGATTTCTATCGCAGTATATATACATACATATATGGATACTTAGTTTTTCCAGAACGTTGTAACACTGTGCTTCGCAAGAATTTCTAAATTTTTAAAAACATAATATAATAACATAACAAAAGAATGTGTTACAAAAGATTGGTTACAACACAACATTTAAAATGCACTGTTTGAACGTGAGTTTACTTAGAACGCCTTTGCCTCTTCAATCGCGTAAGAAAACCGCTTAATAATACCAAATTTTATCATTTGTTAAGAAGGTTGTCATGAATTTAAAGTTTTCTTGCAATTTTCTATTCAGAATCTTACAACATAATTTCAATGCTTTAATATAGTGTCGCAGAACGTAGCAGTCAAATGTTTTGTAAGGTATTCAAAACTTTATAAACTTAACTATAAATAATCGGATGAAGCAATAGTGAAAAACTCCAACAATGCTATTAAAATTTGCAATTTCCGAACCTAGGAAGATCTTTTTTGCTTTTTAAATTTTTTAGGAAGTTTCCAGAAGTTCCGGATCCAAATAGAAGGGTAAAACTAGACGGGAAAATAGAAAAGAGTATCATAGATTGATAGGATTACTTACGAAATCAAAGACGAGGAAAAATTATCCAGCAGCTCTTCAGAAAGTATATTAACCGAACAGATAATCAGGTCGTATAGTTAGTTAAGTTTAAACAGAAAAGATAGAAGGAATAAATATTAAATATTTAAGAGATATAATAGAAGCAAACGCTAACTAGCGAGCGTTGACAGGTCAAGATTTAACCAGCGCAGCTCAACCACCCTATATTGTCCACAAATAAAGTCTAAATTCGTCTTAAATCAATGCTTTACATGAATCCAGAACCGCAAGCGCGTAACAATTATACGTACTAAGTATAGAGAATGTCCAAAAACTATTTGCTTTAACCAAAGTTTTCCCACTAAGAATTTCAAGCAAGCCTCGTCAACTTGATTACAAACGAGCTGTAAATAGGTTTATTAACCCAAGGACCGAAGCTAGAGGAGAATTTGAGATCCGGCGATACGATTTTAAAATTTCATTTCAATCCGACAAAGGAAAACAGGAGCAAAAAAAAATGTTCCAGCTACATCATTAGTATAACTAGCTTTGTTACCGGCAGCGGATAGAGTTTGAAATTCAAATTTAAATCTCGAATTTTTGTGCTTTATTTATGACATTAATGTTTCTTTTTTTTTCCTTCTGTTATAATGAGCATGTTGTGGTTCGTTACAGTAATGATACTTTTAATGATAACATGATTTCGCTTGGCAACCTTGGCAACGGAAACATTGCAATGGTTTGTTTATGTTGTGTGATTGTACAGATCATTTTTGACGGATCTAATCAAATTGTTTAACTACGAGTACTTATTTTAGATTTCCATCTAAAGATTTCTTACGACCTTTATAATGTCTTCTGTTCAAGCTACGCTTGTCGGTTTGTGATCTTCACTCCAGAACTTTGAGTCCCAAGCGGCCATCTTTTGTGTCCGTTACATCGCTTGCCTATTGCTACTTTGAGCCATGTCTGTCACTATCATTTATTTTCTAACATCTTAATTACTGATTCTTTATCGTAGAAAAATCTAGTAAAACAACGTAAATTTTTGCAAAATTGGTGTCAAATTTTAATAAACCAATTTATTAAAATCGATATAAATTTACATAGAAATATATAGTCACTCTTTGAACTAAATTTAACGCTCGTGAATTCCAAACAGGCACTAAAGGCGGAGACGTCGATAAAGTTAGAAAATAGGAGCTTCGGCCATAAAGCTAGATTCTGAGCCGGTAAGTGCCTCTATAACTAGAGAAGCGAAAGCTTAAGCGATGAGCTGCTTCCGGCTTCCGAGAGGTGTCGATGCGAAGCATTCGTCTTCACGGCCGCTGTGTAAACATTGGCTTTACGAGATAACGGATGGCTTTTGTGCCTGAGTAATAATACTCCCGCTTCTTATCCCAGTTTACACACCAAACTCCACTACGCTGGCTCCATAACTCTTGTCTTAATAACATATTTTTATTTTTCTTATCTTTTATATCCACATCTTACTTATCGTATTAACCAAGACAATGCTTTGGAAAACAATGATTTGAATCCAAAATCGTAGAATATAATTAGCGTAATTTATTTATAATTTCTCTTCCGCAAGGTAGGTGTACGTATAAAATTAAGTTCATATTAATATAAGTACATAAATTATTACTGTATTACCAGGGTGAAT
This sequence comes from Battus philenor, assembly GCF_028537555.1. Lineage (NCBI taxonomy): Eukaryota > Metazoa > Arthropoda > Insecta > Lepidoptera > Papilionidae > Battus > Battus philenor. Next base: position 17,473,086 of record NW_027181682.1, read on the forward strand.
CAAAAAGTTCTTAGAAGTGCATATACATGAAATCTTTTTGGATCAAGTTCGATATTCAAAGTAAAGAGTGTCTATCACACTATATTTATGCAGACTGTCACTTGTTTTTGTCAGTTCGTTCGCATGTAATAAATTTTTTTGTGCAACGAGTTGCTAAAAAGTCAAAATTATGGATAAAAGTGAGTTACGTGCGGTGATAAAATATCTCAGTTTGAAAAAAATGTCTACGAAGGAAATTTTTTTGGACATTCAGCAGACATTAGGGGGTGATGCTGTACCCTATTCTACGGTTGCGTACTGGGTGGCTGAATTTAAAAGAGGTAGATCAAGCTTTAAAGATGACCCGCGTTCTGGGCGGCCTTCAACCTCCGTTACAGAAGAAAATGTCAAAAAGGTTGAGAATCTGGTTTTGGAAGACAGAAGAATGACTATAAAACATATAGCTAAGATCCTAAAGATATCTTTTGGTAGCGTTTAATCCATTTTAATTGATTCACTGGGGTTCAAAAAAGTGTCTGCAAGATGGGTGCCACGAATGTTAACCGACGAAAACAAAAAGCGACGTTTGGAAATTTCCAAGCGTAATCTCGAAATGTTCCAGCGTGATTCGGATAATTTTTGCCGTCGTCTTGTCACCATGGATGAAACGTGGGTCCACCATTTTGATCCTGAAACTAAAAGACAAAGCATGTCTTAGAAACGACCATCCTCTCCATCCATTAAGAAATTTCGAGTTGCTCCTACCGCTGGCAAAATTATGGCCTCTGTGTTCTGGGACAGTGAAGGAATCCTTTTTATTGATTTCATGCCAAAAGGCCAGACGATTACTGGACCCTATTATGCAAATTTAATCCCGAAAGTGCGTGAAGCGATTAAAGAAAAACATCGTGGAAAACTGTCGTTGGGCGTGTTGTTCCTTCAAGATAACGCTCCTGCTCATCGATCGGAAGTTGCGCTCAACGCAATCCGCTGTGCTGGCTTCAATCTCCTTGACCACCCACCATATTCTCCGGACTTAGCCCCAAGTGATTTTCACTTATTTCCAAAATTAAAAAAGGAAATTCGTGGAACAAAATTTCACGATAATGACGCGGTTATAGCTGCCGTAGAGGACTTTTTCGAGAGTCAAGAAAATAATTTTTTTTCACAAGGAATAAGGAAGTTAGAAACGCGTTATTCTAAATGCATTGCATTGGAGTGAGATTATGTAGAAAAATAAAATATTATTATTTAAATCTTTGCATTTTTTAATATTGATTCCAAGAATTTTTTGATTCACCCTCGTAAAAGAACATTTAAATGACAAGAACTTGCAGTGATGTCGCTTAATAATTTTGATTTCATGTAGGCTATGTCTGATAAAGTGTGTATATAAATCTGTATTGTTAAACTTTATTAAAAGTTGTGTTGTTGTGGAATTTGTTCTTGCTTTTTCTCCACAACTATAACACCTTGTGAAGTAGAGTAAAAAATAAAATAGACCAAAAAAAGATAAGTTGACTGTCAATAAGTTCTGTTAAAAGTGTAATTGTTCAATAGAACAATTTTATCTTTATCTTTAAGCGCTGTGGCTAATGGCTGTGCTATCTTTTAGCAGTTTCAAAGGATACCATAAACTTAAAGTACAAAATTAAAGACAGATTACGATTTTTTTATGAGATTGATGATAGACAAGTATATTTCTAACTTGCGCGTGAACTTTACAGTTTTAATGTTTCACAGTCGGGAGTCAAGACCCTAGTTAGAATGATTGGTGGACGTCACATGCCTTAAGAAATTTATCTTATAATATGCTGTAATTAAAAACTAGCGAAAATGAAAATGTAAATTCTTTGTTTATTCTTACAAATAAATTTCTTCGCCTTAATGTAATTCCCATCTGAATAAACTCACTTTTACCAACGCCTTTTCCAACCCTCGTAGCAGTCGTAGCAGTCTTTTTCCGGTAAAGCCTGTAGGATCTACTTTGATTCGGTATTGAAATGCGGTAGTTGCGGAACGACAGGAGTCGATTTTTTGGCAAAAAGTCGTTACGTACCAAAAAAAAAATTGAATGATTTTCACTCTAATCTAGACGACGCGTCTGAGACACATAACATCATTCAAAATCAAAATGAGCTGAGCTAAATTACATTCCAACATTTTTAGTGAAGTCTCTGATTGTCAATCGACGATTTCGAGCACCAAATTTTAATTGAAAATGTCACTTTACTTTTGGGCACAATATTAAAGTAGCTATGTTATATAGACGGATTATTTATTTATTTATAATATTATCAACTTGGATCATTTATTATCATCACTAGTGTATATGCCAGGATAATTTGATTTAATCGAAACTGTTATTAAATTATTTTTTCCCATAGTGTTCACCCTTTGATAAAGAAGTAGGTTCCAAGCGTGTTTTTTCTGTGATCACTTTCACAATTATCCTTAATCCAATAGATTGGACAATTTATTACAAAGCTTATTATCAACATTTTTAATAAAATTTAGTAAGTTTGCATAAGAACTTAATTAAATCTCATAAGAGAAACTGTTATTACAAATAACTACTTTAATAACAGATTGGTAAAGTTATTAAAATAACCATTAGTTCAAGAGCTTTCGAAGTTATGTTCGCTTATATTAAGACAATTAGATAAAACGAGGTCACGTCGAGGTAAAGCTAATAGACCATCGGAGTGACCTGCGCTTTGAAGGATCTGTGCGGACCAATAGTGGGTCGAGAGCCATTAAATGGGTTAAATAATAATCTTTAACTAGCTACAGTGACATCACTTTTTTCTACTGTGTTATAAAAACCTAATAATTGATTATTAACCTGTTTAATTTGAATTGCATGACTCATCTACTGGCATTCTATGTTTGTTTTTAAACAGAACATAAGTGGTGTTAATTTTATTTAACCTTATCTTGATCATATTGTCTTTCCAAAACACGCAGCACCTTTGTCTTCTTTATGTCTTACTTCTTAATCTCTTCTCGCAGTAAATGTCAACACCACTTTATCTTTTACATTATCCTTATCTTGCTGTCTGATTTGTCTGACTCTTAGATACATTTTCTTCACAACCTTGGGTACCTTCGTCTATCATAATGTACGTAGTCTCTTCTTTCTCTTAGACTATACCTCGATCATTTCTTATAAACGTGGTGCTTACTCTCTTTTACTTCATCTTCTGTGAAGTCTATCTCTCGCATGTTATTTTTGACCTTCGTCAGCTATTATACTCAGTTTACCTTTCCTTTTTCCCCCCGTAATAAATTCAACTAAATTCAATATTATTCTTCTTTGATCGAACCAAATTCTTCTTCTTTCTTCGAGTTTCTAACTTCTTAAACGCTATTACCTATTTTCGTTTTCCTCTAATTTTAGCAAAGATCATCTCTTTTATCTTTTGCAATCGTTCGTCAACTGTGTCATTTGTGGTACAAGTCTTTTTGTTATCAATACGAGAGTCAACATACTTTTTCTTTTATCTTATCTCTTTTGTGGTTAATATAAGTTTCCTTTGCATTCTGTGGTTATATCCTTCGTTTTCCACGAGATTCTCCACTTTTTTCATGTTCTGTAAGTTCACCAACCCTTATATTTATGGTGTACAACTCTTCTGTTTTTTTTTTGTACTATATAATAAATGTCATTACTCTTCTTTTGGATTAAATTTGTACAGTCGAGTTTTACTCTCCTGTCGCTTCCTCTTTGTAGTTCGCAAAACAAATTTTATGTCATTCATATTAATAATAATTTCACATTCAAACTTTATTTATAAATTAACTCTTTATTATTTAAACACTCGAGACCACTGAATGCGAGAATCGCTTTATGAAAAAACAAGTTCGATTTTGTTTAACAACTAGTACCTTTTAATCCTCGCCGATATGAAATGTGCTTAAACAAGGATTATGTTTTAATGAAAGCTTATTTATTTGCAAATGATTTATGCGTTGCATTAATTTTATTCGATTTCATGATCTGTTTATGTTTAATTAATGTCGCGTGTGTCGATTGTAATCGTGAAATATTTATGCAATCTTATATGCTATTCTTTCTTCCATGTTATTTCGGTTTTCGTCTTTGTTTGGATGAACCGGTAAGTCAGTCATACTATGTCGGACCACAAGTCGGAAAAATTATCTTATTAAAGTTATCGGAAGACGATTTATCGACAAGGAAATTGATTTTCAATTACCATTTTTTGATTATTTAAGAAGTGATGATATAGATTTGAAAGTATTGATTTACATTGCATAGATATAAATTTGAGCCGTAGGATGTACCTCGCAAATTAGACAGACATCCTTGTTGAGGACATCGAAAACGTTCTATATAAATATTTATAATTACTTAAAGATAAGGTCCTTTTATAAGTATTAACTATATTCCATAGTATTTAGGGCCCGTGTTATTGTATTAGTACAACATTTAACATTTCCGAAAAAAAATTATGCACACTTCTCAAGTTGCTTAAACTATTTGCTGCCTTAAATCGTAGGTTCTTAAATCATCGGTGTCTTGTATGTTTTTCACGACGCCATAACAATATCCTGTTTTTAAAATAAAAGTTCATGCGACTACTTTCTCATTCCTACTCCAAATTACCATCTTTAGGTTGTACTCCAGTATCTGTGCGATGGTTGCAATTTTCGCCACATCGATGAATCTTGCGATCGCGTCTTGAGTCTCGTCGAGTGATACAGTTACCAACGCATAATGGACACTGTTATACACCCTGAGGATGTCTGTTGTTCGACTAACAACGATGCCCGCCTAGCTCTTTAGTCCCCGAGCCTCGAGGATGATGAGCGCCACTGAACCAGAACACGCCACAATGTCGAGTTTTGTACTGCCCACATCCAGCGACTTCCAGCCACCCCCTTAACTGTGTCTATTATAACAATAATTGTTATGATGTTGTTTAATGAACTTTAATAACTTTAAAAATAATTGTTAAAGTTGTCACAAAACAAAACAAATATTTTTTTATGATGAGATTTGATCACATGAGAGTTCTTTCAACCTACGTATTTAATGTTGAAGTATATCATAATGGGCTATTTAAATATGATCCTAGTTTTTATTAAACTCAGCGCTCTTGGCTTTATTAATCTGACATATAAGTAAGTATGTTTAATATATAAACGTCACTTTTTTCTATTCACGAGGGAAAATAATATAAATAAATTGTTTTCCCTTGTAATGTCAAGGGTTACTTGTTTTGATAAAAATATTTTTTTCTGTGATCACTTTGACAATTACTCGTATCCACAATCCAATAGCTAGGACAATTCATTACAAAGGTTATTGGTCACTAAAATATTCTTAAATTGCATTATGATTTTCATTAAGATATTTTTGCAATTATTAATAAAATTTAGTAAGTTTGTATAAGAAATTAAACTTTACCTCGAAACTTGTTTGTTTTTGCAAAATACTCCCCCTATGGTAGGACTAGGGACATGCGACGTTACTCCACTCTCTTAGGTAAATTCTGTTATAGTGGGAAATGGATTCTGTAATACATCGACTAGTGGAGGATAATTTTGTTGAACATTGCCGCACTCCGCCAATACATTCGGGTCGGTCGAAACTGGCTTAATGGCTGGGCGGCCAGCGCGTGCGAAACTCTTTGATGTCAAATTGGCTATCGAATCTACGGGCCCTCGTTTCCCGACCGAGGTCAATATTTGAACAACCGGCTTGGTTTGCAGATTGTAAATGCCTCTTACCTTTGACTCTCATATTCGATCCTTTCTCTAATAATACCTTATAAACTATATTAGATTCTGGAAAATTAAATATTAGGAACATTGTCCGTTTTTTGACAAAATTTAATACTTTATCAAAATTGTATTCCTTTTTTAAAAATTCGAAAAGTTAAGTACAGAAAAAAAACTATATTTTGATATTAATTCGGTCCCTTGATTCATGTTGCAAAATTAAATTTAAAATAATTTAAGACAAAAAACCTACAATGATTTGGCCAACTAAACCCATGGTTGATATGATAAGTAACCAAGTAACTATTGACGTATAACCAGTTATCGGTATCGTTTAAGTATTTCTCGGAAAATTTGTCTAAGTTACTTCTTATTACATCAGCTTCCATCGGTTCGAACATTTCATATAATAGCCGGAACAATCGAACAAAAAAAGAATATGTATACACACGAGTAAATGAATAAATAAAAATGTATACAGCTTTACCTCAGATACACAATCATTAGTTTTTAATTCCTACGCTATCATACTCGTGTACTTTATTAATAACATTACTCCCAGTATTATTACAATGTTTGAATAAAAACGATAAAGTTTTACTGTAGTTTACCAGAAGCATTATTTACTGTAACACAATATCAGCGGAAAAATACAACATCGCCGACATTAAGGAAAAGGGGAGGAATTTAATAACTTGTTTGTTTACTTCTAAAGTTCCGGAAGCCGTAAACAAGTGGGCCGCGGGAACGGCATACAGAGAGATAAGGAACAAGTGACTGTCATAAAATATTACACAACGGAAAACACTGGCCCCGACCGTATCGTCGCCCTTGTGAATGGGCTAAAAGCACAGCTTTATAAGGTCTCTCGCATTTAGAGCTCTCCCTCGCAGGCTTCGCATGGTTTATGGGAAAGCTACGCCATGAAATTTTTAAAGAGGATAGCGTCAATATTTTCTTTCAAAATAAATTTTCATTTTTTTAAATTATCAAAAACCTTCATCATTATATATACAGTCAAACTAATGAAAGGTTTCCGTATATATCGAAATAAGTTCGTAGTAAATTGCTATGTCCTACATGAGTTAAACGTACAAGAATTAAATAAATATTGCAGTAGATAGTGTGGAAAATATTTAAGTGAAGAAGAGAAATAATTTACTGATAAAAATAAACGTAATGTCTTTATAAAACACGACTGAAGTTTATCATACTGACATATTGTGAGAACCACGTTGTCTTGTGAACTATGGTATAACTTTTAAAAATATCTTTATTGCATATAAACAACTTAAAATAACAAAGCCATATACAATATTACCACAGGCCAAATGAAATATAAGGAAATAATGATTTGACACAACTAAAACGCCTTTTCTAACAATTTTGTCTTATTTAATTTTGAGAAATATTTAGATTGTTTCAAAGAGTTCGCTACATTTTGTATTATTCAATTTCAATTTTAATCTTCCGTAACAAAAATATGCGTATAGTTGATTTTTATGCAGTGGAGAAAGATCTCGGTGTTTCGCTACAAGATCTAATCACAATTAAGGAGATCCGCACAAGATCCAGAGGTACGGACGTAGCTCGAAGAATTTCAGGTCTGAAGTAGCACTGCGCGGAGCCAGTAGTCGTGACGAGAGTAGACCTCCCTACTGAGTGGACGGAAGACATGGATAAAGTCACGGGAAGCTGCCGGGGGCGAGTAGCTAAAGACCTGTCAATGTGGCGATCTTTAGATGTAGCTTATATCTTACAGTAGGCTTCTAAAGGCTGAAAAAAAAGCATAATAAGATTTTAATGCTGTAAAGAAAAACATCGAAGCAGCAACCTCTCCGTTTTTACATCCGAAGCTAAATGAATTAAGCCGTAATCACAAACGCAATAGACGTATGTAAGATTTATTACCACCTATTTTATATCAAAATTCAAGATATTTTTATTCCCCGTATTTTGTTTAACTACCAACCCCGCTCCAATTTTTCAAAAGGGCAACAATTTTATCCATAACAGGTCAACCAGAGCGAACTTCACATTTAACATCGAAATTCCCGAACTGAAAACACTTGAACCAATTTTGTATCACACTTACTGATACTTCGTTACGTCCATAAATGTAGCAATTTTATTTGGAATTTATTTCGTTTTTCTTTTATGTGATGAAACATCAAAATGTTTCAAATGTTTTCGCTTATTTTTGTTTCAAAACAAACAAAACCATTATAACTTTGTGATTAACTGACAAATTAGTTGTTTTTTTATTTATTTAATACTCCGTTAATATATATTATTAAATATATTTTTTCTTTTTTGTACTCTTGACTTGATTAATAATATTGTTATAAAATTTTCAGAGTTATGTTTTATGTTTATATTTTTCGTTTGACTCTACCTTAACACGCCTTAATTGTTTTTGATTGATGTGGAATATTTGACAGTTATGTGATAGGAGAGGAAAAACTTCTTCATCATCTTGTAAATCAGAATAGAGTCGAAAATAAAATAGATTAAAAAGACGATCAATAAGAGTTCTGTTAAAGGTTTCAATGTTGAATAAATGAAAATTATCTTTAATATATATATATATATATTAAAATTTAATATATTTAGACAAAATGAAAGTTAAAACGAACGTTATAGAGAGAAGTTATGATATTTGAGACTGGCGACCCGCGTAACAACTTAATGGGGGACGCCTTCTAAACTCCCCCTAGCTTCAGCGGCTCTTGGGCGGACGATGGATCGATGTGGTCTCAAACTAATGGTTCACCGTGAGGATTTTGAAGGTAGCGGGGACTACGCATATCCCTGGACCGGCCTTTTAAAATAGTAAAGCGCGAGGTAAGAACACGTGGTGATGCCTGACCGGGCGATATAGAGGTCGCACACATCGCTATCACCGTGGGGGTTTGGGGGATTATATAGGACTCAGAGCCACTGCTCTGAGTCCTATATAATCCTGTCTTTCAGAGGCAGGGTATCTGGAACATTTGGAAAATTTCTACCACATAAACAATAAATAAATAAATAAATAAAAGATCTCTTTGTCATACATTAGCGTTCACCTTCATCGAAGTTCCCCTTCCGCACCTCGTGTCGCTACTTTTGTTTAGCATTTTATTTATTTTTTTATTCAATTTTTTTTTCTTATCATCTTTATCCCACTAAATTTACAACAGCTATTTTATTACCGTGTTTACATCCATTATTTTTGTTCTTTTTTTCTTTTTACCAGTGAGTATTCTCCTCCTATCTGGTATTCTGATTATCAATAAATCTAGTCTAGAAGACGTCAGTGCCAATTTCCTCATTATCATCATGACAGCGATAGACAAGTCAAGGTCTACCCCAAAGATCGTTACGTACCTAGCGACCTCCCGCGATCTTGACTACTTCAGTTCACCCATTGGTATCCTCACCTAGCCTACCCACACCTTGTTTACTGTCTTACCAAACGACTATATATATATATATATATATATATATACATACATTTAAATATATAGTTATGTAACAATTCGTAACGTTGATTTCAGTTATCAGTCAGCATGCATAGGTGGAGGCTCCGTCCCTCCGCGCGTCCCTCCCGGCACATGTGATCCCTCACAGCAGAGATGACGCCGCGCGTGGCGCTCTTTGTCGCCCTCTGCCTCGTCCACTGCGACACCAAGACTGTGCTCCAGGACAAGCTAGGTAAGTGATTTTGTAATTAACACAATTACTCTGAATTTGTAAACTGAAAATTACTAAAAATGCCACTTTTCTTTTTGTATCCATTATAAATTTATAAATATTCAAATGATGTACTGAAACTAACTCTAATTCATTGAAACTGAATAAAATTATATGATGAATGATTTCACTTTATAAATGCTTTATGCAAAATGTACGACTGCGGGAGTCAACTCTGTGCCTAGTACTCGCAATATTAATTATTATTTAATATTCAGAACTTCAAAGAGTATTTCATGAAACCGGACGCAATGAACATTTAAAACCGAACGACCGGCGAAGCGTGGAAAAAAAATGCGGCGTAATTAAAACAAATCAAGTGAACGAAAGGCGAAACGTAATTCCTTTTTGTACCAACAACGCAAAAGGTAGACCACTCCGGGGTAAACGCGTCGAGCTTCCTCTAAGAACTGAACAAAATAAACAGAGCACTTTTAGCAAGGCGCTTTTATCTATTCGTTAAAATTGTTTTACGCGGCGAGGCGGTCTAATTCGAAATTTACAAAGCGCTACCAAACTGAACGTTTCAGGCCGCGCCGATATTTTGTTCGTAGGAACACCTAACTAAAATTGCAATCGCATTTATTTATTCTTGTATTCATTCTCCTAAGAGTGCTTCTGGGGGATCGATTTGTAAACAATGATTTGTTTAAAAAATAACTAATAATTTTTTAATCAATGGTTATTTAAAATTAAATGAATATAAAAATTGTAATAGTAAGTTCATAAACAAAAAGTAGAATTGGTACAGTATTCAGCAGGGAAGGGCACAGAATAAAGGCGATGTATGATAGATTTTAAGGTATGAAATTAATGCAAGAGAATGAGAACGACAACAGAAGAATGAGTGAAAGAAAGAAGTAGAACAAAAGAAGATAGTGGAAATAACTAAAAAATTATAAAATAAAAGATTTTAAAATTGAAAAATATTTAAAAAGCTCGAGAGTTTCTTTAACAATGGGAAGTCGTTGACGAAAGGGTTCATTATGGAAATCTCCCTGCATGAGATACCGAAGTCAGGGTGAACCTGCTTGAGCATCTTCCATATGTAAATATCTTAGTCTTTCTTCTATTGCTTCTTATTTTTCTTATTAAACTGTAATATATTACTAGGCTTTGACAGATTTCTTTCCTTGTTCACTGTTCGTTTACAGAGGCATGTGTGCAAAACTAGTAGCGGGAGTCAGCAGGAGAAGTAAGAGATGTGAATTTATCGTAAGTTGAATAAAGAATTTTGAATGATCTTGCACTGGATAAATAAAAAATCTAAACTAAAGATATATTGACATAAGTACAATTCTTTATAAGAATATTATTCTGATGTTATTGCGTGGAATTAAATTCTGCTGATGCTCGCAGGAAGCTAATTATCTTGGACTCGTTAAACTATATTTGAAGAGAGAGCAACTTTCTTACAAGCTAAGGTATTTGTAAGACTAATACTGTCATTTTATCTTGATTGACGTTTCGAAAGTTCTTGTACCAGCCTGCTTGAATAAAGAATATTTTGATTTGATTTAAACTTTGGGTATAAAGTATTATAATGTATGTATATATAGAGTGTTAGTTTGTAGGTAATTGTTTCAAAGTGTCATTGACTACACAGTTCGCTGGAACAATGGCCGACTCGAACACCCGGCGGTCTGATGCGTCAAGTGTGACCCGGTTGCTTTGTGGGGCGGCCCATTGATTCAGATCAGCTTAAAATATCGGCGTCGACGTCCTTGTAGCCTTCTCTTGAAAACTTCAAAGTCCAATGCATGATAACTGGGGTATTTAAATTGTAATGTCTTAATCCTAAAACTATACGTTTTATTGGTTATTCAGATGTAAGTTTATTTTAAATGAAAAAATGCACTTTGGTTACGATATAGCATGAGAACAATCTGACTGATTTTATTATTCTTTTTTAAAATATTTTATTAAAAAAATTAGAAATTTTTCAAAAAAGTTATATTTTCGTGAAACTAAATAACTAATGTAACTTCGCGTTTGACAGTCCACGAGATATAAATGTTATTGGTCTAAAGTGGCAGTAGGCAGAGACATCGCTCGTGCAACAAAAGTGTGCGGAGAAAGAGAAAGAAAGAGAAACAAGAAATAATTTTATGTTGGTATTATACATGTCATTCGAATTTAAAAAACGCTTTTTCTTCCTCTATTACCATTACGTTATCAATTATTTCTGAAACTATTAATTGTTAGATAAGGTGCACTAAATATTAATTACCAGTAAATAAGGTGATGTAAATAAGGTAATGTGAGTGAATGTGTACTCACATTTTTTTTAACCTATTTCCAATAAATCTGCGTAATAAAATTATTAAATATATATCTATAGACTCACAGTTTCAAAGTTTGATAAGGTGAAGGCAAATATATTTGCAAGCATCGATCTTCACTTCCGTTTCAATGCTTTCCCGCTACAAAGGTGTATCGTAGCCATCGTAGCAGTCTACGTCGTAGCAGTCTACAATAGCAATACACACATTTGTATTCACGATCCGGAAACAGAGACGCGGAGAGATCCACCCTTTCATCCGAGCGGCTGCCAGTTCTAAGGTCCTGTCAGTCTATTGTCCTCCGCCGCTTTAAGCCCGATAATAATATTATGGTATCCGTTCATATTTTATTCATGGGTGCTATTCAATCCTTTGTTCACTATTCGGACATGATTTATTTACTTGCGCTTTTATCCGCCGCCCGACACGGGGAGCGAGTCGTGCGGTATTGTTTTATTATCGCATACATCGGACGCTATCGAGCGGCCGATACGAGCGTTTGTTAATGGCAATGCGCTAATGGGGGCTGCCCGACAATGTTATATTATATTGCTCACTACTAATTTGAAATGTTTGAAATGTTTCACGCGGTTTGCTTTTTATGCAACTCCTATTATATTTCTATATTATTCAGACAGACTCCTTTATGAATACGATGTTTTATTATTCAATATGAGTTCCTTATACTTTGAAGTTGTCTAAAAGTGTTTGAATGAATATTTAAAAACTATTATAAATCATTCGCTATAATTTCTTATAATTATTTTGTTTCTTTACATATTTTTATTTACGTCTATCACCAAATTAATATATGCTGTACGATTTATTTCAATGAAAGTGTAATTATTTAATCGAATCAGGTGTTACCTCGCGGAAGTCCATTCTAAGTAAGAAAAGGACCAATATTTAGCCACTTCCGCCAACTCTGTGTTTGGCACTAATCGGTGTAACATAACTCCTGAAGATGCCCCGTGGAGGGGTGAAACACGTGTTGAGTAATTTGGCGGTGGCGGTTGTGTGATTCGCATTGTTTGCCGCATACGCATTTATCAGCGGGCTGGCGGGCGGTGCACTTTATTGCACGACTACCACTGCATGTGCGGAAGTGGCTAAATATTGGTCCTTTTCTTACTTATAATTTTTATCATTTTATAATAAACTTTTAAGCGAAGTAATAATAAACAACATATTCCATTTTTAAATATATAACAAATTTTATTTACTACTGTGTTCAGTTTGCCTGTTAGTTCTGTTAGAATTTTAACTAGTGAACGGAGTTGTTTTAAAAATTTTAAAAATAAAACTAAAAATCGTTTAAATGAGTTATTGTTTTTTTATTTTTTTAATATTCTTTATTGTACACATTAAGATACATTTAATAAGTTTTACAATAATATACAAAAAAAAGTACAATGGGCGGTCTTATCACACAAGGCAATCTCTTACAGACAACAGCTTATTTCAAAATCATCCCCCTGGCAGTTTATACACCGATTCATTTAAAACACATGTGAGAAATAGAAAGTCGATCCTCTTTTTGCGGTCTTAGACGTCATGAAATCTTATCCCACGAAGTTTTTCATTTATTTTGAGAAAAAAATATCTCGTGGTACGATTCCGAGGCTGTAAGAAAGTTGGAGAAATGCATTGACGCGTTGCTCTGATTATAAAGTATCCTGCTGTGCGAAAGTAGTTTAAGAACTTTTTCCATAACACCACGTAAAAATAATGTTTGTGCCGTGTGCTATTTGAGACTTATGTTCCTGGAATGAAGACCAGACTGGTAAAAGAAGTAGGAAATAAGTCCACAAGGTAGACAGACGACCTTGTTAACGTCATTGGTGGGACGTCTATAGGGTATTTATTTATTTATTTACTTTATTGGAGATAAACAGTAACAAAAATTAGTAAGAAAGTACAAACTAGAAGCATAGACATATAAAATTAGTTACAATTACTACCTTATAACTATCTCACTGAAAACATTTAATGATTTATGGTCAAACAATGACAGAACAAGTAAAAACATTAATAAACAGGGGTCAAAGATTATAGTTTATAAACTTATATTATGTTTGTTTATATATCTATATCATATATTTATGTTATGGTTTAAATTGTATTGTGTTTGCTCAATAATTTCGAACGAAATTGTCCTTTAAAAGATACAAGAGAGCACGAGAATATATTTCAATATCGCTAATATATGAATTGTGTAGGTCACAAATTCTGTATAAGACCTATATCTAGCAGTGGATATCCAACTTCATAATAATTCTTTATCATTTACTTTTAATATTACATATCGTTATATTTATACGACTTAAATATTATTTTTTTGTAATTGCTCACTTCCACAGGCTAACGAGGCTTGATATAAATATATTTTTTTAAATTAATTAAATACTTTAATAAATCTCTTGTGCGGTTTTATCAGAGGCCTCTTCTCGTTTGCAGCGGCCAGTATCAATTTGTTAATAGATCCGATGAGCCCGCGCGCTGCCAATATTACTTTGTAATAAATTTAATAAAAACATGCTGAATTCGTAGCAACTTTTATTAAAGACGTTATTAGTCGAGCAGATTGTTTCTTGTTTCTTTTATTTTTGATCACACTATAATAAAGTTAATAAAAGATTTTTTTGGTTTTTATTAATGTTGTTCAAATAACTATATTTATGTGTTAATCTTATAACTTTACAATTTTTAAAAAATCATACTTATATCAAAGAGTTTGCAATTCTGATGAAAATGTGTTGCACGTTTAATTGAAATTAAATAAAAAAAAATGATTTTCAACATTGCGTCTTGTTTACAAATAATTGACGTAATTTATTTCTAAGTTTAAAAATAATTATATACACTTTTATTTTAGTAATGTTTAGTGTTTTCTTTAATGGTTGTTTATAGTATTGTTACTAATGTCTTTTTATTTAATTTGGACCCCTCTTTGAGTCTATGCCGTCTCAGTGTGTTCCATGCATCGTTGTCTGTTGCCTTGTTCACCACTTATTTATCCTTTGTGGGCGAAGTATTTCACCTCTGTATCATCTGATCTAAGCAAATTATCTGTTAAGCAATGACGAGGTCTGAGCCCAACGAAACGCATTTTTGGTACCGCTCTTTCCCGTCCTCAAAACAGATGAAAATCTCTTTCCAGTATAGCCTTAAGAACCTTCTATGATTTGGTTTTTGTCTCGTCAATCGTTTCAAAATAGCGTCATATATGAGCTAGTAAGGTGAATACGGTGATTGCGGAACGATACGATTCTAGTTTTTAATACTTTTTTGATACTAATAGAGAGATTAGATAGATTGATATTCCAAATTATGACAAACAGACGCCGGACAAATGTTAAAGACATTTCAACCAACCTAGAAATAAAATACCTGCATTCCTAGTGCCCGAGAGTTCTAAATGACAATTTCACCTTACTTATTGATATCAGTATTATACTTTTCGTAAGGCACCTTCGTATAATTTTAATACGTATAGGGAATCACGGTAGCGCGTCCATATTTTCGTTCATTAATATTCGTTAAAACTTAAAAGCACGCTAAAGAAACATCTCGTTATATACCGACACATAAAGCACGGTGTGATGTTGAGATGGAATACACTCTTTAATCACGCCGGTTAAATTAGAGAAGTTGCTCTAGAAACTATCAAAGTGCCGGCTTCCGGAGACGCCGTGTCTCTCGGTGTATAATCTGCGGGGTGAGCGCTGAGTTTCGGCTTTGTCGCTTGATTTCCGGGCGCGTCTTTAGTGATTTATTCAAAGTAACTTCGGCTTCTCTAACCGGTTCTAAGGACCCGTACCCCAAGCATTAATTTAATTAAAAAGGGACGCCATAAACAGGCGACGAATTGTTTATTATTTGTTCGGTAATGAATAAATTAAAAGCATTCAGATCGGGGAACGACTAACGTTCAACTCCATGCAAGTTAAATTACTTATTACAGATTAATAGATTGTAATGTCGCATTAGAATTTCAAAATAATGTTCGTATTATACTCGGTTTAATGGATGTTTTATTTCAAATAATCGTCTATCAACAGTCAAGTTTAAGTGACTGTGGATAGGCAACATAATGACAACGAACAGTGACCACAGAGACCAGCAGGATAGGAAGTCAGTCTACACGGTTGACGGACCTGGTAAAGGTCGTCTAAAAACTCAGGTTCCTGTAGTGGACGTCTTATGGCTGAAATACTGAAGATAATGTACCTTGTACTTTTCATATTCAAATGACAAATTAAAAATCTGCACAATCTGATTCCGGTTTTGCTTCTATATGGACTTACTTAAGGTAACGTAATTATCGATAACTTAATTAAGCTTTAATGTGGCAATGTTACCTTTGATAAGTTTCCTTTGTTGATCTCACCGACGTTCAACTTATATTAACTTGACTGGACTTAATAAATTAAAGATTAATATAAAAAAACGATAAAAGAAATCTGAGATTACAGGTAATTTAAAGTGATATGCAGTTTAGTTAGAAGTTGTAGCTGTTGTATTAATAATAATTGTTAAAGTGGTCACAGAGAAAGGCGACTAAGTTATACAACCACCTCTCTGCGTTCTAAAAGGTGTTCAACTAAAACCAGAGTTTGACTTTGAACAGACTAATACAGAGCACGGGAGCAGTGGTCGAGAACTGTGACACAGAGATCACAGGTTGGATTCTCGGGACATAATCATATATAATTAGCCCTTTGTGCATTGATTATACAGGATTACTACCGCTTACAAAAAGCTTCAAGAGAATGAGTAGCAGCTTCTTCTGCGTACCATACTATAGCACTACGATCTTCAACACGCCTGCCAAGTATGATGAGTATGATATGTCCGCCCACAGATATGTTTGGGGGAGGCCTATGGTATGCAATGGGCATCTATGGGTTGAGACTACGAATATAGATCAGGTCATAATAGGGAAAGAAAAAAAATCGTGTTTGGTAAATTATGTTGTCCTGGTCTTTGAAAATATTCTTCGAGACGACACTGTGGTTTTTGAAAAAACGCCATCAAGTTTCAACTATTGTAATTGCCGCCATATCTTCTAGAATATCTTATTCAATTCAGTTTGTATTAGGAGAATCACAGAAGATTCAGCTCTTGAAAAGGTTCTACAAAAAAAGAACATACTTTTTCGGTTTCTATGTTGGCATCAGATATAGGACACGTTGCATTGTGCTATTACAATCGATTTGATTATATGAAGTTATTCAAAGAAACGAAATTGAATTTTATTACAGCCCGACCTTTAACACACTATATAACAATGCACACGGTCCTCGAAATAGTAGGGCATCGATTTAACTGAGGCCTGTGAAAAGTGTGTTAAGTTGAATGATTTAGGTCGAAATCTCTGCGAGTCTATTATCTATATGAGTTCCATTAGCCTTTATACATGTGTGCATGTGTGGTCTCTCATTCGGTATTATTTTTTGTTGGTTAAAATATATTTATTGCGTGTTTTAATGTAAATAAAATAGACAAATTTTCTGCTAATCGATAACATATAATATAATAAAATTTAGAAGTAGAAAAAAATCTTATAAAATGTTTTTACATTTCATATGTTGTCCGTAGTGTTAGTATCTTTAACTTATTTATAGCATTAATATGGCTAGTCGAATTAGTAATGCGATATGATGTTATACTTTCATATTTCCCCATCTCTACCAATCAATTCAATTCTTCACTACAGTTTGAACAATATCATCAGTCCACAGTTTGTGACATTCCCACATTCCTGTTACCTGTTACTGTCTCTTGGTTTTGTTACTATCCTTGTTCATCTGTTGTCTCCATAGCGTAATATCATACACAAACGCAACACATATTTTAAGGAACAATTTCAGTTGAGGAAAATGTAACGCCACTCATTTTAAAAAGAAGGCGTGTTAGGATATTTTGAAACAAAAATACCATGTGTTTTAAAGCATTAAACAATAGGATAGAGAAGAAGGACTACTAGAGAAGCGTGGAGGTGAAAGCCGGTACAAGATTTTAGGCATCCCAAAACGAAAAAACCAGCAAAGTTAAAAAATACTTTAAGAGACAGTAAATACTGGCAAGCAGAAAGGCGATCAAAAAAAAAGTAAAATACGGAAATAAAAATATGTAATTGTAAATACAAGGGACAAAGGCTAATGTTTATGGAATATGAGAAAAAAGCATTAAACAAAAATAAGATCATATTTCTATTAATTTCTTGTAAGGCGCTGTGACCTTGGGGTACCGTAGTAGAGACCACGGACGTGCAAGTACAATGAAAAATGTCCTCCGACGAGGCGGTTAGGCGACCATGTTAAGAAAGTCAAAAATGTTGTATGCAGCTGGAAGGGGAGGTCTATGATTATATATACCAGTGCAGCTAGTGGTAAATATAATTATACATTTTTCTAGTGACTCTTTTTTTACGGAGTATCCATTATCGACGTCGTTTCAGTCTAAATCGCCCACTGCAATAAAGACCAATTAGGCTTTTGCCAAAAATATTTAGGGGATTTACCTTAATCACGACGCGTGGCAGGTGGCTTGTCGATCACAGTTTGATGTTATGGTAAGCAGAGGAAGTGCTGCGTACCTGAAACTTGTTTCTGAGCAGTGGGCATCCTATATAGATGCACAAAGTGTGAATTATATAACACTTTGCCCCAGAGAACCAACCCAGGGACCAATGACCTCTGCTCATAGTTCAAGAAAAAAATATTTTATAAATTACGTATCCAAGCGCAACAATTCTCCGAAAGCCGATCTAATGATAGTGTTAAGTGAAATAAATAAAATATCAAGAATACATGGAACATTTTCCGAGCACGGGCTTTTATTAAAGTATTCACGGCGCTCGAAAAAAAAAATCATTACCGAATGTTCGGTTACCTGCCTTTTGCTGTCAGGATTTGTGATAACCACGCGACCCTTTTCACCACCGTCCTAATTCTGACGTAAATTGTTTATTTCTTACAACTCCCACTGTATTATATAATCCAGTATGTACGTATTTGATTGTGTACGTAAAACCCATTTGTTATCAGATCAAAACACAAAGCTTTATATATCACTAACGAAGATATTATATATGGACATATTCGCAGCGGCGTTATCTCGTGGTACTCCTGATTATATTTTATTTTGTGTGAAAAGTTTGTCGAATTTATTCAGTTGTCCGGATGATGTTACTAAAATAA
This sequence comes from Battus philenor, assembly GCF_028537555.1. Taxonomy (NCBI): domain Eukaryota; kingdom Metazoa; phylum Arthropoda; class Insecta; order Lepidoptera; family Papilionidae; genus Battus; species Battus philenor. Next base: position 17,492,032 of record NW_027181682.1, read on the forward strand.
CTTAGGAGAGAGAGTAGAGTATTGTAGAGAGCATTGACGTTTGTGAATTATATTCATAAATTCATTAACGTGGAACGGAAGCGGTACGTAGGTTAGCACACGTACGGCTGGCGTCGCGCTCCAATAAGCCGCGGCACAAAAGTGCGCCGCCGACCGACGCTCGCACACCGGAATTGCATTTCGAAATGCACTCGTAGTGGAAATATTTTTATACTTACGTGATAACTCTTTGAAGAAGTCGTCACTTTTTTAATTTTATTTATTCCATTTAAATGAAAATGACAAATATTCTTCTTTCCAATTTAACACTAATTATACCAACACTTATTGGGTCCTACTAGAACGTATGGAATATGATAGTTACGAAGGAAATACAAATATTTTTTTTACAAACGCAAAATTGATCATTTATTTTACAAACGCAAAATACAAAAATATTTGATCCATAGCTCATCATATTGTTTAAATTTGCAATGCAAAATATCAAAATGGGTCATTTGACCCGTAATGGTATATTTAGTGTTAAAATTTGTGTTTCCATTTAGAGATCATTTTTGGTAGTTAATAGCTGTGATCGATTTTACATCTCATTTATTTTAATTTAATATTCTTTACTATACACTTGATCTTATCACTTTTTATTTAAGTTGGAAAAGGACCAATATATAGCTACTTCTGCAAATTGGCGGAAGTAGCTATATATTGGTCCCTTTCTAACTTAGGATGGACTTCCGCAAAATAACGCATGAATCCATTAGACATCTTATTTAATTTATTATTTTTTTTCTGATATAAAACTTTAAATTAAAAAGTCTATAATTGTTTTGTGTCAGAAAAAATCTTTTTAATATTTTAAAAAAGAATAATGTCAGCAAATAGAACACAGTTTCGGACGATTTTCGCGTATTGGAATGACCCGATGCGATGTTTTGTGTATACTCTCCAACATGACTGTCAACTGTTCATCAATTCTAAATAATAATTGTACTTTGTTTATTAAATTTAAAAGACTTAGTTACACAATGTTTTCCCTGTCATTCCCAACGTAAATTTGGATACTTAAAAACACGTGTATATGGAATCCGGTGACAGAATTCCAAATTCAAATATTAAAAATATGATTATGCAGATTTCATATCATTAAAATAATATCACGTCGGGGACCCTCTTCAGTATTTCGTGGTTCGCACTTTAGAAGTACTCGTGAAATAGCACTATGCTCGCTAACTTTATATCTATATACACTTTTATATATACATACACCTTCAAGAATTAACACATGCGTTATTAAGTCGGTATTATTTATAAATATTGCAATTGCTCACAAATAAGTTTTCAGATGATGGGCAACATACAGAGGCATGTTTATGGCATGACATTAATCGTATAGCTTCGTGGATATAGAATTATCGTTTTACAGATTGTTTATAACCATCATTTCAACTGAGAGACGTCCATAGTTGGTCAAAAGTTTCTATACATTTATATTTATATACGATATTCCAGCGACCTAAACTAGGTCATCTGTCGACCTTATGGATGGATATCCTAAGCTGCGCTTGCCGGTCTGTGGTCTCACCGATCTTAAAGAGAAGCCATTTGTCCTGCGTGCCATGTGGTCTGTCTACTGTCACTTTCGCTCTCCTTTCCGCTTTGGTATTCACGTTTGTCTTCAGATCTCATCATTCTTAATTCGAAATATAATCCAAATTTATTTAAGAAAACTTGTTGACTTATCATTTTACTTTAAAAATAACATAAGAATGAGACATATGAAGGTTCAGCAATTGAAATGGATAGTGATAAGCTAAGGATCAGGATCCTCAGCAATGTGACGTAACAGAGAGGAGTAGAATTTATTTGTAAGTGTTTAGAGGAGCCAGAACTAGGTTGAAGCGTATTGTCTAAGGCTTAAAGTACAAATCATATTATATTGTAGAGCTAATGGAGTGCTATTCTGACGTCCTAAAAGACGAACGCTTGAACACCAAACCATTAACATATTCATTTTCGTCTCGAAGATAAATGTGCCCGCGGCTTCACAGCCGACTCGGGTAATTTACTAGAAAGCCCCTGTAAGTGAATCTTAGATATTTTCTTCGATTCAATCGCATTTATAGTGCCTTGTAAGTTTTTTATTTTATCTTCAATTGTTTTTAGAAAATCTATACCATTTTTATACATTTTAAGAATAATCCTGACATCAAAATCAAAATATTATTTGTTCAAATAAGCAGTTATAAGCACTTTCGAATCGTCAAGCTACCAACGTCTCGGAAGGCAGTTTGCTGAGTAGAACTTGAGAGAAACTCAACAGAAAACATTACCCACCTTTTTGTAAAATTTGTGACCAAGTGTTACTGTGGCATCGAGTGTGGTTCGGAATTTCTTAGACAGACACTGGGGCCTGCGGCCTTGTGGCAACCTTCCATCTATGCATCACACCATAAATTAAAATAAGTGTCAACTTATATGTGATTCATCATTTTTCATAACAGTATTTATCAATGCACCCTATTAAAGCATTGGGAGAACCAGCTGGTTCACTCTTCTTTGACGTACTTTTGCATTTCCCAACGCAGAATTAAAGAACCATGTATATGCAACAGAATTTTCTGTATAGTGGAAATACTCTTCCTAACGAACAAGAAAATTTTTGACTATGGCAGATGTGTAGTTTAGTTCCTGTCTATTATGCATCTCATTCATTTTTTTAACTTATTTATTGTAAAAATTTTGTATAAACTTCGTGGAATACTGTTTAAATTGTGTGTGTATATAATTTAAGTGTATGCATGTTTGGAAATGAACCAAAAAAAGTCCATGAAACCACTAAGCTTTTGGCGTCACTATTGCTGGTAATCTATTTGTGTCTGCAAATTAATATATAATTAATTTGTAAAAACCATGCGTCGTACATAACAATTACTCGGTTACGTGCTAGGAAATCAATTGTTACATCAAATGTTTTAAGTAAATTGTAAAATCACTCAAATATACTCACTAGTTCGTTGTGTATTTTGTTCAAAAGGGAATGCGTTTTGAACCCTCGCAACTTTGTTTTAAGTTGACGGTTGCTTTAAAAGGGAGTTTAGTTATTCGTGTATTATTTATTTGACACACCAGTTATCTTTATACATGATCTTAGGTGGAATATACTGTAGACGAATAATAATAAGTTCAGAAAATCAACTGTACAACGTCAAAATTTTTTAACAGAAAAATATTTGTTCTGGTGTCAGTCCACGTATGCAATAGGCTGTTTATATTGGCCACCAACTTGTAAATTTAAAACTTTTATATTTTTCTCGGACCAGGAGAGGCTTAGAATTCTGAATTTGTTTTACTATAGTTTGTATCTAATTATGCTTTTCTGGTAAGTTTTTCTTAGCTTACGACACTTTAAATAATCAATACGTATGAAGTTTAGTATTTATTTCTACTGCTGGAACTAAATATATCTCCGTTATTGAGAGTGGCGTTAATGAATTTACGAAATGGAATTGAAACCAAATAGAAGTTTGCAACGAAACGACCCCGGCGCCGGTGCCGTCACAAATCACTATCGGTTTAAAGAGAACTCTAAAAAGGGATCGAATAAATTTACAAGACAAACGCGTGTCGCGCTGCAGTATTTCATTTCCCCAAAGAAAAATATGACGACCCAACCTCGGGCCCGAGTATATTTCCATAAATAATAACGGAGAACATTGTCGGGAGATTTTTATTCGCTTCGCCAATTTGCATGTCCTTATCGGTACGAACAGGAGTGCGATCACAAAGCGTGTGCTTCATTCAAATAAATTTTATTTTCATATTTCCCCGATCGTTATCCCGCTCGGCGGGGGCGCGGCGTTTCATAAACTTTGTACAGTACAAATCTAATCCTAGTTACAGTCCAATAAACATAGCCTTTTTATTTTTATCTTAGACTTGCAGCAAATAAGTGACAATATTAAAAACTTGACATAAACAATGATTTTAAACAGTAACCATTAAAATGTTAATACATATTCGTAGTAGTTGATTCCATCCTTCTTCTTTTCAACTGATGACCGTCCATTACTCGTAATAAGCCTCCGTCAAGGATCACCGTGATGACTGTTCCTGCGTTGCCTGAATCCGATGACTTCCTACGACCTAAGCTATGGATAGTGCCAATCGGTGTAACATAACTCCTGAAGATACCCCGTGGAGGGGTGAAACACGTGTTGAGTGATTTGGCGGTGGCAGTTGTGTGATGTTGTTGTGTAACAAAATAATTTTTTCATATTTTCTGGTTCAATTGGTTCAGTTTCGTTAAATACTTGGCTTAAAATAGTCATTTTACTGGGTAATAGGGCCGGATTCATAACTTCATAATACTGCTCTCGTCACACTGAACACAAAGTATGGTCTTGGTAATTTTAATTACTTAAATTTCAAAATTGTTTTTGGTTCTAAATATGTTAACCTGATGTACGTCATGCATATTGTCTACATGAAAGTGGTTTATTTCTAAACAAAAATAAATGTTTCTTAGTGCTTTAAGAAGCGAATAGCTGCCGTTTAATTCTGGCTTTTTACCGCTGATAATGCAACAAAGAGCATCAAAGTGCACTTTGTTGCACGACTACCACTGCATATGCGGAAGTGGCTAAATATTGGTCATTTTCTTACTTAGGATGGACTTCCGCAAGGTTACGCCTGATTCCATTAAATATCTACGCTATGTAGTTGCTCCACCTATTGGAGTTGCACTCATGCCGTGTTTATCTGCTCGAAGTCACCATTCAAGAAGCTTCCGGCCCCAACGGTCATCGATTGCCAAAAGCAATTCTTCGAGCTACGTCGTTGGTCTTAGTTCTTTTGTTCTCCTCATTTCTGTTTGGATCTAGCAATGAATCTATGAGTTCATCATACTCATTAGAAATTAGAACAAATAATTTAACGTAACACTTTTCAGAGCGATCACTGTATCGTTCACGTTAGGTGGTATTGTCAAATAATGTATTTTATTAAGCGATATCAAAAGATCTCTATTTAACGGAGAACATGGTTGGTACATTTTTAAAGGGATCTTTGAAAAATCTATTTTTAATTGTCAATGTTTTGTAAAACGCGTTTCAAACGTCTATTCAGCTGAGCTAAATTTAGTAAGATCCTTAAAAGAATCGTTTAAGTAAATAAAATCTTTTAAGGCATCATTTTGTATTCTGATCGAAATCAAAAAGGTTGTATCATTCAATCAATTTATTTCAGTTTTTATGATCCTTTCAAAGTCGTTTTACTTGCACGAATTATAACAAAGTTTAATTTTACGACCGCATTGGATTCCTCGTGCTAAATTTTTATCACTGGTATATTAATAAGTTTATTTTCTCTATGCTTATCTGCGATCAGTCTGGTACTATGAGTTTTGTTCGGAGCATGTCAGGATTGGGGTGTCTTCGTTGGAAGTTACCCCCTATTTGCACAGAGCTATATACGTTCATGCAGCTTTGGAATGTCATGCTCCCTCAGACTTTAGGCATAATTTTCCGATGTAATAATTCGGACTGCTAACTATTTATGATGATTAGCAAGTCGATCTCTTCTTTGACCGCTGCCATCTTTTTTTGTTGGCTCCCGCTATTGAGGATGTTACATACTCGTACATCAATCATTTATTCACATTCGTTTTTTTATTTCTTCACTCTTATTACGTCCTTCTTAATATCTCTCACTCAATCTTCTTTTACCCATCATATTATCTTCCTTTTTTCTTGGATTGCTACTTTACAACTTTCAATTTACTTCTTCATATTTCGTTCCATTCATATTACTTATTTTTATTATTCAAACGTATTCTTGCTTATCAAAGTATTATTACTTAGTTTCTTTATAAACATTTTTTTTCGATTATTACTGTATTATTTTTCCTTTTATAGCTTTAGTTATTACCTTCTGGCAGTAATCCGATGTTGCCATCTTTAGGCGTTAGTGGATTTCAAAGTTAGATATGTATCACGCGACATTAGATATTCTTCTGTGTGTCATGTTCTCTATGTAACAATTTATATTTTTATAACTTATTGTCCATAGACGGCTTGCTATTTCTAATCATTAACCATAGGATACTTTTGTATTTCAGATAAAATTTTGATCTTTCTATGTTTTCTTTGTTTGTATATATATATACATGTTAGGCTATGGTCCAAAGTGGAGCTGAACCTAGTTTTGGGCCTACTCCTTCATTAATTATTTACATAATTAATGACATTTAATTCCTGTGAGTAAAATATGAGGATGTTAAATTAGTTCATGCATAGCCAACCTCCAGAATGTATATATATAATATATAACATGGAAAACAGAGGTGATCAGTAATCATAGCGATCTTTAGCCAATGTCTATGCCTTGCAATGAACATCTGTCGGTTTATATGATGATGATAAAATAACATGATGATAAAAACAATGAAACAAACCATCATACATATCTTAGAATATAATTTTGGTAAATTTAACTTTCAGGACGGAGAAGGTAGACAACAGCTATACAGTTTATTCTTAAATCACTCGTGTGCGTTTCGTTAATTGCAACTCGTGTTTGGTTTCGTTGTTCACGTGCTTTAGGCGTTTATTATAATGTACGTGCAAAAGGCAGCCAACTTCTGAGGTATTTGTTCGACAGGACGGAGGAGGTAGACAAACATCGTATGAGCATTTTGTCAATCTTACTTTCCCCGTATCTACTAGAAGACACACTATACACGTGTTTATCAATTTACGCCAGGCCACTCTATCCTGGGTTGTCTCTGCATCAAGTTGTAGGGTTTCCAGTTCCTTTCTGATATTAGACCACCACGTAGCTTTTGGACGCTCTCTCCCTCTTGGGAATTCTGGGCGGCTTAAGGCAGTTTTTACCACATGGTCATCTGGTTTTCGTTGAATGTGGCCAACAGAATGCCAACAATAACCAAAATGAAACCTCTCTGTATGAAACATTTATTTCTCCATTTACATTTCTTTCTAAGCTCCTGTTCGCCGGTGTACAATTTGTATTTGACATTGAAGTGATTTCACACTCCCTTGGGTTTGTTTGTCGCAGCCGCGTGTATTTGGGACACGGCGTTGATTAAATGCCCTTTGAGCTTGGCTCTTTTGACGGGACGCCATTAGAGGCGAACATTTTTACTTTCGCGTCTGGTATTCAAGTATTGAAGTATTGAAATAACGATATTATACTTTCATTTTCTTTATAAAGAAACATTTATGATTGCCGGCGTGATGAAAGCCTTTAAGGGAACTAATTTGGTAGAACCTTACTTTATTACTATTAGAATGAAAAGTTCAATCTGGAAATCGTCACAAAATAAGGAAAATTACTTCTTATTATATCAGCTATTTGGCAACATATGTCTCGTCAAAATCGGTTCAGCTATTTCAGAAATTAGCTCGCGAGCCTTGAATTCGACAAAGTTGTAACAGCCTTGCACAGCTAACAATAAGTTTCAACGATCGGAATAAATAGAGATTACCCGAGACGAAAACAGGGACAAAAAAAATTAAATTTGGTTCATGTACCGTATATATATTCATATATATGTAGTAAAAAGCGGTTATTTTAATCTTACTATCGGACACTTCAATTTTATTTATTTGTATAAATTTAAACACTTCTTATACACATTATAGTTAATTAGATCCAATAGTATTTTGTACCAGTTAACCATTGGAGCAATGCAAAGATAAATTAATAAAAGCAGATGAAATATATAAATTTCATTAAAGATAAAATAATGAAATCAAAAGTAAAATAAAAACCTGCTATAAATGTAGTAAAAATATTACCAACTATAATTGCGTATATTATATATATATATATATAAATATGCAATTATAGTTGAATTAAAAATTAAAAAACTTTTAATAACATTTATTGGCCTTTCATAGATGCATGTGTATACGATTATTTGGTTATGAGGTACAGTATGTCGGTCAGCATGGACCATATTAAACACTCTCAGTACACGAGGGAAGCCGGCGTCAAATTAATTTGTACCAATAATTGGAACCACATCGTCGATGCTTTGACGTTGGTGCTCTTGTCAACGGGGTAATGAACATGCCCCCCTTCAGCCTTGCTTTAATAATACCATACACTGGTATACCTGAAAATAGATTCGCATAGAACTACATACTGCTTAAAACTACTCAAATCATTACATTTATTAGTACTGCTTGGCATGGGTCCTCAAAATATTTGGTTACTTGGAAATTAATTTTATTTTTGTGATGAAAATGAAAGACGATCTTCGTATAATGAATAAATATTTAATTCAATTATACTGACCATTCTGATGCAATACCTTTTGCCATCTTTCTGGTAGTGGCAAGATTCCACGCTCATAAAATGTTTGATATTTACTGCCAAAAATAGATCCAGGTGATTGTTAACGTTTTCATTTGAAGGTTTCACTATCCAAGCTTCAACTGACCTTCTAGAACGTGGTGCATCTTCGACATCAAAATTGCCAGATTGTTTTTTTCAAACCAGTTTTGACACAAATCGGTTGATTTCTTTCTGGCCTGAATAACATTTTTACCTTTTCTATAATAAAAAAAGTAAAATATGACGAAAATGCTGCTTATTGCTCTCCATGTTTATAAGGGCACCGACCAAAAACTACTGCGTAACATTAATTGAACTTATTCACACACAAGCCTTGCTATATTAGCTATTAAAACGTATAATGGCAATGCGAGTTAATTGTGAAAAAACTAAATTACTTTCCGAACAACCCAATAGAATAACATTTATACTGCCTCTTATTGTACTAATCATAGACAACTGACGCCAATCTACAATATGTGCCTTTCATTTAATAACATTGAACACCAAATCGATATATTTCCCTAAGTAAAAATCTTGGGTTTTCTATAACCATTTCATTATTTTATTGCGATTGGTGTCAATTTCCCATTAACCAATCAAGCAGCGTTATTTTTCTCACTCAAATTGCGAAAATTATAGCCAATAGTTGAAGACCATTTTCGATATTTGTACGTTCGTCAAATCACGGATCGCCTAAATCTAAAAGATGGCGCCCCCCCAGTGATGCGAGAATGTGCAACTTGAAAATCGATTTATATCGTTTGAAAAATTCGGACTCTTCATTGAAAAACTCTGATATACATTAACTTACATATATCGCCTCGTGTATACCATGTGAACTTTCTGGACCGTATGCGAGCGATGTGGTCACTATTATCACGGACTTACCTCTTTCGGTGTTGGATCCGCGAGCTGTGCTGTGCAGTTGGCGTCTCATCACTGGCTTGTTCTCCTATTCGATTTACTTTGAACGAGCGTAATAGCTGGAGTTAAGATTTCTGTTGTTTTATTAGGTCTTATAGGTCTGCAACCCATTCTATATAATTTTGTTATTTGCTTTTGTTGTGTTAAGGTCTAACGCTCCGATAGTACACAGTTGTTTTATATTCTGTATGTTAAATTACGATATAATAAAATTTGTATGTCTCATTCGTCATTTCAGGCGCCCACTACAAGGCATAGGCCTAACTAAAAAATATCTATAGTATATAAACTATAATCGCCACACTTGGAAGGCAGGTCGGCGATCACAGTATGCTGCTGTTCATTCTCTGCTAAATGGTTTGTAAGCAGAGATAATCGTGTATGATTAATAAAAAAGTGTAAATTAAATAAGGTTGTATTCCATTCCGACAATCGAAACAGCGATCTACAATCGCAAGTCTCCGTTCTCTACGACTGGGCTACAACCGCTGGAAAATTTAAAATGTTTACAATATGCATCTTATAGAAAGGTGATTTTAACTGGAAAACTCTTCCTCTCGATATTAAATATGGATAAGAATCAAAGCGAATGTCGAAGGCTGTTGTTATTCCAGCTGATGGAATCATTCAGATCGTTGTTCAATTCATAGACATCCATTGTATGGCATAAGCTACCCCCAAAGGTGTTTATGAGGGGATATACCGTATTTAATGGAATTAGGCATTACCTTGCAGAAGTCCATCTTAAGTAATAAAAGGACCAAAATTTAGCCACTTCCGCACATGCAGTGGTAGTCGTGAAACAAAGTGCACCGCCCGCTGATAAATGCGTATGCGGCAAACAATGCGAATCACACAACTGCCACAGCCAAATCACTCAACACGTGTTTAACCCTTCCACTGGACATCTTTAGGAGTTAGGTTACATCGATTAGTGCTAAACACAGAGTGACCTCTGCACGTGCGGAAGTGGCTAAATATTGGTCCTTTTCTTACTTAGGATGTATCGTAATCGCCACTTTTGACAGGCGGGTTGGCGATATCGGTGTAGTATTATGGTACGCCGCGGACTCTGTTGCTCAACCTCTGCAAACTTGTTTATGAGTAATGGTAATTTTACATAATTCTTATTGCATCGAGGGTATCGAACCCGCGACCTACAATCGCAAGCCTCAGGTCCCTACCGCAGAGTTGTCGATGCTAAAACTTCCCATTATTTAGATTTAATTCTGTTTTACATACATTATATATTTCATTCACATATTTTTATATTACATTTAAACTAAGCTAGCACAATTCGTCTTTATGTTGTTTCATATTTTAACGTTACTTATTCTATTTGTATTATTTTTAATTTTTGTCTTTTATTATGTTTACATATTTGTCTATGTGCCGACTAAATGTTTATTTTGCCGTCGTATGTTATATGAGCGTTTATATAAAAATAATATAATATATTACTTATAATACAATTACGAATATTAAATTGAGCAACGCAATTCCGGAGGCTTTGACGCAAACGTCGATACGCATTAGGCGGGCGGATTTTTTTCCAATACTGCCCAAACATTCTGACAGATTCCCGTTTTTATAAACGAATTTCCATGAAGCGAACACAAAGGGAAAACGTTAACTAAGTAAGGCGTTGACATGATTCCGCTTTATATTTGCCTTCAATCTATTGCTGTTAACACTTAATTGCTTTGATCATTCTGTAGTTCAATAGCACGGGGATGATTTTAAAACAGCATTTTAGTCCCAAATTAATTAAATTTATATGAATACTTCATTCGCAAGACGTTCTTGCTTTTACCTTTTTTTTTTTCAAGGCAATTTCAATAGTAAAATAAAGATAAAATATCCTTACATAGGAAAAGGAAAGATTAATATTTTTTTTTTATTATTTCACTACCTTCTCAACTCTTTTACAACCTTCTCAACAAATTTCCATTAGCGCCGATAGAAAAAGGCTTTAAGCCTCTTCGCACAACTTTAACAAGATCGTGTGTCCACTTTGTGTCGATTTGTGCCTAATCCAAAACTTTAAGACACAACCTACTTTCTTTCATTATTAATTACCGACACACCATCCATACGTACTATCTTTCATTAAGAGTTTAAAGTGGCGGTGAGCAAGTTGGGGAAGGTTATAGACAGATTTCAAAAGCATCTATATGTCGTGTTTATAAACAAGCTTATTATCACCATACACCGCACATCTATTCGTAACTCATACGTTGATTTAAAACTTGCACGGACGACAGGCTGGTGAATCCGCTGAGCCGGTACTAAAGAGGCAACACTGAATGTTCAAGTTGCTCGTGTATTTTCCGTACAGATAATGGGCTCTTTGAAGCCATTATTTGGGCGAAAGTTATTTTGATTAAATTCTCGAGCCATGCCCTGCGAAGTTCAAGCGAAGGGACACAATTTCGGGACGGAATTGTGGAATTTCTTTGTTTTGTTACCATGAAACCGTTATGTTTGATGATATTGTTTAATATAGTACATAATGTATGGTCATAGAAATATGAGCTAATTTATTTAATGGAATCAGGCGTTACCTCGCGGAAGTCCATCCTAAGTAAGAAAAGGACCAATATATAGCCACTTCCGCACATGCAGTGGTAGTCGTGCAATAAAGTGCACCGCCCGCCAGCCCGCTGATAAATGCGATTAGTGACAAACACAGAGTCTCTGCGTTTGGCACTAATCGGTGTAATATAACTCCTGAAGATGCCCCGTGAAGGGGTGAAACACGTGTTGAGTAATTTGGCGGTGGCGGTTGTGTGCACTTTATTGCATGACTACCACTGCATGTGTGGAAGTGGCTAAATATTGGTCCTTTTCTTACTGAGCTAATTTAATTATCGTTACAGCCTCTTTATATAGATCGACAATGGTAGCCCCGTACTGACCGTACTGACACTTGCAATCGTATGTCGCGGGTTCGATGCACGCGGTACAATCTTATTTAGTTCACACTTTGTGTAACCATTAAAAAGAAATGTCACTGCTCACACATAAGATTTCAGAGGAGCAGTAGTGTCCTATGTGTACCATAATACCACACTTCGATCGACAACCGGCCTGCCAAGAGAGACCATTATGGTATATTCTTCAATAGATATCTTTAGGACTTATTCCTAGTTGACTTCTATGGGCTGAAACGAGAAGATATTACATTAAAATTTAAAACAAAAAAAATAAATTATTAAGCATTGGAACATTTAACAGAACTCACATTGATAGGCAACTGTTTTTTAATGTATTTTATTTTTGACTTTTCTTCGCAAGGTGTTATAGTTGTGAAGAAGAAACGGGAAGAATATTTAATTGACAGTTCAAAAGTACATATGGCGGTTTAAGAAAAATACTCTGACGCTACATTTTGTACTACAGTAAGTGATATAATAAGATAAATAGATTTACTATTCGATCTTTCAAATTTACAAATAGTTAGTTTGTTAGTTTTATATATTATGATCTGTTATATATTTGCGCATTATTTGCCAAATGCAAGGACAAGTAACGACAATGATTAGTAATAGAATTATAAATGACCATTATTTTTTAAAAATATATCTGATTCGTCAGATAACAATCTACACAATTATTGGTCTATCGTAATACAACGAAGCGTTTACAAATAAAATGTATTTTAGAGTAATATTTACTGTTACAAAAGAAGTTATTTTCAGCACATAGACGCCCACGACAAGGTAAAGACTGCCCGTATCGACTTTCCACAAACCTAACTATGTTTATTATTTAAATGCTTTAATATTTCAAACAGCAAAACTTTAATAATCACGTGAATATATTTTCATACCGAGGCTTAACGGTATACAATAAATTTTCAACGCCATAACAAATCTGTTTTGTTTTTATTTGACTTCAAACTTATAAATGACGTGTAGTATTTTTAAATTTAACAAATGAGCGACTAAGATGTCGCTAGGAGTGTTAAAAAGGCAATCCTAGAGCTGTCTGCAGTCGAATGCCAGCCCTACTTGGCTCCGTGTATTGCGTATTGTTATATACATTACCTTATTTTAATTATTAGGCATTATAGTTTAGTTTGTGACATTTGTTACATAGTTCTATCAATATATGTTTATTTACATTATCCTTTTAGTTATATTAAATTGGTTCAAAGTTAGAGCCTTATACAGTTACTTTAATTTGCTCCGTGGTTCGTGGAGAAAAATGCGTTGTTTTTAGTATTTGTTCATTTTTCAAACAGCCCTTCTCTGCTTTGTCGATCGTGTCCTAATTTCTCTTCTCTTTGTAAACCGTTTCACCGTTAAGCAATTCTAACAAGAACGCACGATAACTGCGGGACATATTTTGTCTTGATGTTGTCGAAAAACAGTCTCAATTATTTTCGTGTTATGAAGAATCAAGAAACAAATATTTATAAAAAGAGAACCAGTAAGAACACACTATATTCATTCTCAACAAACAACAGATACCGAAATACAGCGCAAAAGCGCTGCGTCGCGGTTTTAATGACACAAAAATACAGCGATTTTGCTCCGCGTAGCAGACAAACACCGGCTACCTTAACATGCCAGAATTTTTAGTGAATTAGAAAACATACAAAAGCTCTGTAAGCGAGTGTGAATATGTTAGTATGTGTGTGTTTGAGGTTGGCTTTCGGAATATAACTATGCCTACTACCTTTAGCCTATAAATTTTTACGTGGCACTGATGACAGGCCTCGGGAATTGGGCAGATGAGGGAGGCAGGAGCGGGGTCCCCTATAATTGAAGTAAATGCACCAATCGATCCTTTGATAGCAAATCACTTGTCGTCGTTATAATTAAACAGCGGACGGACATCGACTATTAATTAGTGCCGCCTCTGCGACGCGTTCTTGGCTCCCGATATAAATTGGAAACGCGGCACTTAATTTGGACACAGTGTTACACTGTGCCGTGTTGTGTCGCTACACGCGGCGTTAATGATCGAACAGTAATTATTGTGTTTGCGTGCCGGGCGAAGCGGACTCATACCGAGCCGTCGTTTCATTTGAACGACGTGGATTTAATTCAGTTTCTATAAATCAATAGCAACGTTCTATTATTGACAACGCCTGGCTGCAGTGTGCGTGGCTTGAGGTATGACTCTCGAGAGGTGAAATGATTTTTTAACAGGTGTTTATTACTCGTAAGGTGTCGTAATATTTAAAAATTTCATCAAATTCAAATTCAAAAAATGTTCAGTTAAGCAGGCATTTATGTTAGATAACTGAAAACGCACCCATATTTAAATATTATATGTATTGATAAAAATATATCAATAGCCACACTGTCACGTTGGCAACACTTTTCACTATTGTCATATTAGTTATCATATTTATATCTCTTACATTATTTTTATGTAGAAACTCAATATATAAACTTGCATTTTTCGGATTTGATTTAAATATTTCAACCATCAAAATATTAACAATTTATTACATTACATGCGCTTTAGAATCGTCGATTATTTTAACATTATAAGCAGCAAATTGCCACCGGCTCCCAACGCTGATCTGGTCAAAAAAAAAAACCGACCAGAAACTCAACCGTTGATCTTTTAAAAGAAATTTTACAATTTTTGATGTGCACATTATAATATCAACCATGTAAACGAGTCAACAAAACCAAGTTCGACACATTTCGATCAAATAAAAACTATTGAATGCTAAAATAAGATTTATCTAACAATATGCTTTTAGTTTTAGATTTAAAACTAAAACAGAAGGTCCAAGATACTTGTAAATACATCCAGACCGATGTAGGATGAAGAGTGATGAGAGACCGATGTGAGATGAAGGATTTGTTTACTTTTTTAAGACTGAAATTTAGACGTTACGAGTTTATTTTTTATTAAAATATTAATGAAGGTAAAAAAACATCAAATTACCAAATTTATGAGTCAATCCAACTGCGGTATAAAGGAATACTTTAAGTAATAAAACTTCTTAAAAATGAATGTGATTAGACCGCTGTATAGAGAAAATTTGTGAAAGTAATCATTTTCTGTAAATGATACTCGTCTGTAAAATGACTTAAGTTAAATTAGTTAAGTTAAATTAGAAAATATGAGTAAATGAATATTTAGACGATGAAAAAAGATCATTTAGAAATATAATAGCAATTCTAAATAAACCGAAATATATCAACTCGTACACGAACTCTTCCCAATATCTCTGTTGAGTCGCGAAGTTTCGACGATCTCAGAGTTTCCTAATTGGTAGGCGGTGTCCAAAGTGAATATTAGCAGTAAAAAGGAAAACAGAATTATTAATAGAACAATTCTAAATTTGCTTTATGCCTTACGGTTTCCCTCAAAGTTGTTGGCTTTCAAATTTAAACAGTATTTTCATAATTTTCCATCTAAAAGTGGAGTCGCTCGTAAATTTAAAATTTTATTACACCGCTGTGAAAAGGGGGTAATGGGTATTGTAAGCAGATCACGTTCAGCATGTCGCGCGATACCTCCTGTAAAGCTTTGTGGACTTTTATAACAGAAGCTTTAAGCTCGTGACTCCTTACAAGACGTTATTACATAAAGATATCTGCGGACTATACAGAGAGACACGTATTCAACAAATTATTGGGACATCCTTTATAATTCAATTGGTTGTCACTCCACAGACCTGTTATCTCACAATTAATATAAGTAATTTATTAATAAGATCGTACACATTTGTTTTATTTTGTATAGTATATATTTTACAGACATTAGCTTCCGTGCTTGGTTTTTACAAACAGACATAATTTTTCTGAATTTTTTATTCACGTTTTTTGCATTATGACAACAGTGTTTATTAAGTCTGTTAAACTGTTTCCTAACTTAAATCGTATACCATTTTTATTTAATTAAATTCAACTATTAATAATCAAATATTTGTAAATGATTAGTGCCTTGTTTGTTTTAACGACACCCTGACAATGTATAGTTTTTAAAATTACAGTACTCCATGGTAACTTTATATATAACCTTATATATTTTTACATGTTAGGCGATTTAATGTCCCTCTTGTAAAAAGTTATGTCAACGATTTATATCGCCGGAATTTATCATCACCTTTCCAGCCGAAATATGTGCATTAATAAAATCCATGAAGAGTTCTCACTTCAAGGCAAAAGCCTCCCCAAAGGTCGACATGACCGGTGCTACGCTGCCTGTATCCAATGACTTCTTTCCTTCACTATGTCATTGGTCCTCCTAGTGAAGGATCCACCCACGTCGCATATACCGACTTGTGGTCACACTTAAACCTTCTGGACTCAACGGTCATCGATTGCACCAGAAATTCTTCGAGGCACGTTGGTGATCTTGGTTCTTCGGCGAATCTCATTTCTCAATTTCGCATCTAAACTCCGATAATGGCCCTCTAGATTGCTCTCTGGGCTTTTTGAGACGTTGTTTGTGTCCAATACACTAACAGCCTTCCATAGTTTTAAGAAAACGATCTCTTAAAGCGACCTGCTTCCAGTCTTCCTTACGATCTTATCAAAGTCGTGTATCCTTGTGCGTGGACATGTAATATTACGAAGCGCTCAGCGAAGCGGCCATAGAAGTACACATCTTTTTAAATATTTCTTTATCTAAAACTAGAGTTAATTTTAGACGAAAGGGTTTCTCTGAGAACGTTTTTAAACACGGAAAAAAATCCTGTTACATACTGTGTACTCTTTATATTAATACAAAGAAAAAGATACTTTTATTATGTAAATGCAAATTTAAATTGATTTTATTTTTTATTATTATTAAGATGTTATTTTTAGGGTTACAAATATTGATCTATAATTTCACAAATATACTGAAGAGTAAATCTGCTTCTAGGTTAAGTTTACGTTACATTTCCGGGCTTAGTTTTATTCATTATCATCGAGTACGTGAGTAATAGAGAAGATACGATTGGATAAATTAACAGAGTCGAGAAATAGGTCACAGTGTGAACTGTAGAAATGTTGGCACGGCGTGTCGAGTGTACTTCGAAAATAAAGCAATCGGTACTCTAGTGTGTAAAAAAAATATTAACCCAATTTTAAATGTTTATCCTTCTAACCGAGAGTGGATTTCTCCATATTTGTCGAATGCACAGCGGGGAAGGCGCGGCAAAGGCATCGATCAATCTTAATAAACGCCGCGAAGCCTTATTTTTCTTCGTTCCAAGCGAGGCGTGTCAATCAACCCGATAGACTGCTATTGTGCCCAAATAGTACGTCGCATTGACGAATTTCCGCTACGGAACCCGTGTATTATCGTAATGGACGCCTTACATTGCGGCGTCGGTTCGGTTTTTTATCTCGGTGTATTCATTATTCACGAGCAGGGATGCGTGATTGCGACAATGTCGCGTGCGTCGCACCGCTCATGATTACCGGACGTGAATGAACTTGATATGGGAGACCGTATTCTTATTTGGAAGGATCATAGAAGAAAAAATAAGATGTAAGGAACTTTGTTATTTAATAATTCTTAATACACAAGATAAACTCACATTGAAGTTACTCGAAAATTTACAATCAAATGTAGCACGTAAAGTTGAATACATTTAGTGTAACTTAAAAACATAATGAGGGTGATTGATTTGCTGTCAACTAATGTAGGCTTTACTATCCAAAAAATCATTGTTTTCACAGATAACGTATTGGTGACATAGTAGGAAATAGCATTCCAACATTTAGATTATTACTTTATAAAATTAATAATTGTTTACTGTCTCTGTCGAGTTTGTGCTGCCAGAAGTGTTTTAATAGAAAACATATTCTTGTTACATATTTCAGAGAGATCTTTTTCTACATGGTGATTATATATATTTGTAAAAACTTTTAAAATTATTTTTTAAAAATGAACTTTGCATTCACGCCTTTCAAACTTTAATATCTTAATCCAATCACTCCGTATATATATAAAGTTTTACTCATGGTATAGGTGCCGTCTGCAAATACGCCAATATCTAATTGACTTTCTAAAAATAAGCGCTATTGCTTCGAGGGGCAAGTATGTAAAGAGACGGTGTCGCTTTTATGCCGGAACGTGAATGTATCTCTCTGGAATGTACAAATGTATATTATCATTCACAGAAGAACAGAAAATTAGCAATAAATTATAATTTTGCCTCAATTCTAAGGTATTAAAATCAACTATTCCTTAAATAAACAGAGTAAGGCTTAAAAGTGGGTAATACCCATTTTCATACAGTACATACATCGCAGATACATTGTTACGGATAGAACTAGATAATTGAGGAGAAGATGAAAGGCGACGCAAAGAAGGAAATTTAGAATGAATGAGAATATTGGATTGTGTGATAGATGTTAAAGTGAATACGTGAAGACTGGAAAAAGAGAGCGGAAATAAGACACGTGAAAAAGTAATTAAAAATGTAAATTTCACTTTCCCACAACAAGCTAGAGGCGTAAGAGAGGCCTTAAAAAACGGGGGCCTTAAAAATATATACATAGCTCAAACAAACGATGGCCGTTCGCTACGACCCGGTAGACGCGGTGTGGCCGCCCACTGCGTCGACCGACCACATAGTTAAGGTTTTTTTTTTATGGCTCCCGCTATATGGGGCCTCTCGTATCCCCTATCTTTTGTGTGACAGGGACTTTTTGGGCAAATTTATTTAATTTTTCACAGAATTTTTTTTTATTTTCTTTCTCTTTTTTTATACTTCACATTGTCTTTCGATCTATTCTTTCATTCCACAATTCTACAGTCTTTCCCTTTTGCTCTGTATCACCTTTCATTCATTCCTCATTTCTTTTTACATTTTCTTAAATTATTTTGTTATTTTATATCACAGTAATATATTATTTTGCTTTTATTTTGTCTTTATTATCTATTTATTTGCAATATTTACTTCTTATTTCTTTCTATAGCATTATTTATAATTTTTTTACAGAGGGTGATGAATGAATTTTTGGTCTCTTTTTCGCTTATCAGGGAGGCTATTGACTCCTCCCTGATTTTTACGCCAGCTTAGTTAAGGTTGTGGGTAGTCGCTAAATGCGAGCATCACAAGACAAGTCATTGTGGAGTTATTTAGGAAACGCCTGTGCTTTGGGTGTCTACGGGCTGAAAAGAATAGAAAAAGATTGCAGACGAAGTTGTGAGAAGATAGGCTGAAAGTCTTCAACATCTCTATCCAACGTCCTCAAGTCCGTCTATTTTCCGGTCGCATCTGCTATATCATTGGTCTTATTGTTTGTCTCTCCGAGTGATGAATAGTAGAATAACAGTCTAGACCCTCTCTCTCCCTCTCCCTCTCCCTCTCTCTCTCTCTCCCTCTCTCTCTCTGATAAACTTGTGAACAAATATATAGTAATAAGTCGACATATTACTGGTGCGAGTAAGTAGTGTAGTAGTTAGTAGTAGATTATATGATAATATATATATATATATATATATATATATATATATATATATATATATATATATATATATATATATAAATAATAATCATAAAATAAATAATATATTAACCCCACGCATCTTTGGCTGGCTAACGGTTGCCCAATAAATTTAATGTCTTTAATTTAATTTTATTAATATCGAATACAGGATAAAAACAGCCCGTGCTTCCTAAACGCAAAGCAAAGCTACCAATTGCGTGGGAGGCAACAGTTGATGAATCAAAAATTACAAAAATAGTGTATATCACTTTGTACGCATTCTAGGATACAATAAACTAGAGAGTCGGTTCTCCAAAAATGAGTACTAATATTTTAATTGACACATTTTTGTTGGGTTATTGTTTTTTTTTTTAATTAATGAAGAACTAGTCCTATTCTGAATACGAAAAAGCGACATTGGAAATCTGCGAATACTATACTGTAATTTACCATTAACACCCTCAGAATTCACGCCGCGAAATCGACTTCAACCAACTGTATCGTGGTATCTATCGCTTCGTGTTGCCCCAAGAGTTCAGACGAATAAATTCCCGCCTTCCTCGAGACCGCTGGCAGGTAATTTCTAGACGGTTCGACGGCGGATGGGGAAACGAGGTAAAGAAAAAACAAAGCCAACTGAAGGACAAGCCTCATTCTAGTTCGTGCTTTATTTCATCTCACCTAATAGCAGCAGTGAAAGGTGCAATAAAGCGAGAGACGCAGAAAATTTCGCATAATTTTATTGCATATATTACCCCACCTGCACCTGTTCAACGCGCGCCATCAGCCCCGACTGGCTCGTTCGTGGAATTCATCGTTTGGTCAGCAGTCTCCTTTGGGTCGAATATTTGACCGATCATATGTTAACAATATGACGATTTCTTTAGCAAGACATCAGAATTGAAGAAACAGTTCTTCAGGATTTCTACATCCTAGTATCTTCAGCTATGTATAATATATATGTATCATACTAAAATACATAACGCCTGTCTTACGAAACAATCAATTATCGAATTTATTAAAATTAAAATACACTGTGCTTAATTAAATGACATTAAGTACAGGAGTGTCAATTATTCATAATTAGCGGTTGACTGGGGCATGCCTGGAATGCTATAGCCGATGGACAACTGAAAGCTATACGAGCAAATAGTCGACCTCGACCCAGATATTCCCAGTGCTCTGCGAACACGACCGTCGATGAGGATATTGATTTAATTACGTATTTATATATCGGTCCATATGAAACTTAACATAATTTGTCTTCAAAGGTTCAGCACTAAGCAACTGATGTCATATATAAATATATGTGTTATAAGTTCCTCAACGATTCTTAAAACTAATAAAACTTTTGTAGAAATCTGTATTACTGCACACATGTAAAACAATTTATTATATTGTGATGGACTTTATACTCGTAAGTAAAAAAAGTTTGGGAATAAATTGCTCAACTTTTGTATGTGATCTCAAAGTCTAAGTTAACTTCTTCTCTCTTCTCGCTTCTCTCAGTTCAAGCCTATTAACTTTTAATTGAAAGATATCACTCTTTTTCTTCTTTTTATCAAATAGATGACCACTGGAAGACATAGGCCTGTCCTAAGAGATCACTTTGATGAGCGGTCTTGCGATGACCACGACTCCCCCGCGCCTTTAACTATATCGAACCACCTAGCGGAGAGGCTATCGACGCCGCAATATAGAGCTCGATTTGCTATTTAGTTTCTACGAAATTGTAATATTTTAGCATTTCTGTACATTCGTGTACATAAGTGGTCACCGTAAATAATCCTGTGAATGTGAATTATATGTGGAAATAAATAAATAAATGAATAAAGATCTTACACGTCTGTTAACTATATTCCATAAAATTAACGCTCGTTGCCGGCTAGAACTTTATTAAGCTAAACTGTTGCGTGATCCGACAGGACTATCACATCTTCGTGTCGTGTCGACACGTGTTGACGCGTGTCGAATCGTGTCGACACGCCGTGACATAATGACCGCTGGCAATTAATGAGCGCCTCGTTAAACATTCACTGGTGTCGCGACGTGAACGAACACAATCACGGAACATATCATTACACTGTGTCATTGATATCATTAATGGGGAAACGATAACAAATCGACGACACTGCCTTTTTATTTATATTTTTTTAATATTCATCAGTCGGATTCTTAATTCAAAACAAAGACTAATTATTAATAAATCTTATAAATGTGGTACTCTATTGTTAAAGATATCAAAGTCGTTGAAGAACGACAGCACTGTACCTGATCAAGTATCGCCAGTCAGACTTGCTCCCGTGCTGCTTCTACAAAACCATTAGTTTATTATTATTGCATTAAATAAAACGTAAGAATTTTTAAACTTAATAACATCAGAATTAAATTTAAACTAGATCTTTGAATGTACAGTAAACAGAGCGCTGTCCGTTTTGTAAAGTGAATTACTTTGAAATAACACTTTGAACTGATTTACTGTCTTGGACGAAATATTAAATAGATGTAAAGATAGATTAAAATCAATGTAGACAAAAGTAACGCGTTGCCATTAGTTTCTGGAATTGTATAAGTAATATAATATATAACTTTTCTCTGGAGAGTGACAAAATTATGTAGAATTCCTGCCCACTAAAACTCTTTCGGTGATGGCATTCTATACGTTTAGGAACATCAGTAATATCTACGAAATACACTGGTTGCATTTTAAAAGGATGTTATATGCACAGATGTACATTTAACTACACAAGGCTGCTATTTTAACTTTGAAAATACTAAATTTAGAACAATCTCTTTTAACGTTTTATACGTCGATGTGATCGCATTGTTTCACCTAATTGTTGTAAATTGATTTTTGTCCAGTTGACACATAGTCAACTATTTTTTAACATCAAAAAGTATTATAGTCATTGGGGTTGGTAAACAATGGGACTGGCTTATTTCCAGTAGTGATGTTGATGAAGGTGCAATAGTAAAGCCCTTTATTTAGATTTAAACAATACATCACGAGCTAAATAGCTAAGAATAAGATCTATAACATATTATTTCCTGTTTATTAATTTTTGTAGGTCTGTTTGTCAGTTGGCAAAGGGCTCCTCCAACTGCTTTCATCCCATCCTGTTCCAGGTGACCCCCTCCACTTGCCTGATACTTGATGTCATCATCCCACCGCTGTGGTTAGGCTCTCTTCTTTTTACCTTACCCGATACCATCTGGTGACTATTTTTTCCATTTATTGTTATGTCATATGCCCTGCAGCACGAGGGTGTAAGAATAATAAGTTTTTAAGGCAACCTCTCGTTCCCCCCCCACACGTCGGAAAGTTAATTTTTATTCTTTCTCTTCAAAGCTTAATAAATAAAATTTTGTAAAAAAAATCTATAATAGTGTAAATGATATTGTCATAGTAAACCTTGGCAATAAATATTCTCTTACTTTTGTAGTAATGTTAGTATGAAAGTGAATAAACAACCCATCTGAATTTTTTTCGGAAACTTTTGAGATATCTCAAAAAGCTGTCATTAGAGGGAAGCTCAATCTGATACATCTAGTGTCGTAGGTGAAAGCATATTAACTCAACGAACAACCCCACTAGTGTACAGTGATGCTGAATTCAGAAGTATTAATCTCCTTTCACCGCGTGCAGCGTTGAGACTAAACAGCGTCTCGGCTGTCAGACACAAAGAACGCCCTGAGTGTTCTTTGGAAACTTTAATGATATGAATTACCTTGCACAATAGCATTTACACTCGCAACACCTAGACTTGAACCCCAAGGGCGGGCGGGTGTCTGAGAGGGTGCAATTTGCTTTTAATTTACGTCATTTCACGCACACAACGCCGGAGTTAATTATCACTTCGCTATACGTACCCGTCAAAGGCCACCGCGCGAACGGAACTCGAATACTTCACGACCCACTCGGTATTGTACAACCCCACCGAGTCGGATTTCAATTCCTCACCACAGATTGTACACACATAAAGATTTGTCTCTAACGGTTGAATTAGTTAAATAATATAACAATCCAATAAAGTAAACGAAACATATTTATTAAGTTCGCAGTTTTATAATAGTCACAAACTAGACGTGGCAGTTAAAATTAGTAAAAGTTCGCTGTACGCGTGCCGAGCAGAACTAACGATGGGTAGATTGTCCCACAAGTCGTGCCAAAAGGAACGTACCATACATCTGACGCTATTATACGGAGTAGATGTTGAAGTAATGGTTTCTATAATGGTCGTACGGAAAGATAGTCACAGTGTACTCTTCCGTCAGTCCAGCTAGGCAGGCGCACTGGTATCGCTGTCCCCAAATATATTTATAATATTCAGAAATCGTAACTTATGAATGGAATTCTGACAAGTAATATTTTTAGGTTTTATTTCTTGAATTCAACGAATTTTGAGTGGCATTCTTGTAAGAGTCTTTACCAATCAGACTCCCTAAGTAATCAATTAAAATGATGATCCTTTCAATGTTTTTTTAGCCGCCCATTGCAAAAATGAGCTGATTTTTGCTCCTAAGACATCTAAGTCCTTCAGCAGGATATTGAGAAATTTCGCTGTTGCTGTTGTAACTCCAACACAGACGCTTTCATTGTGAATTTATTTAGATCTATTTGTTAGACTAGATCATATTGCTTAAACCAAACGTTTTGAGCTGCCACCCCATGTAATTTGGTTAATTTGATGTACAAACGCGCCTGTTCAGCTAGGCATGGTAATCTTAAATATTTAATGGAATCAGGCGTTATTTTGCGGAAGTCCACCCTTAGTAAGAAAAGGACCAATATTTAGCAACTTCCACACATGCAGTGGTAGTCGTGCAACCAAGTACACCGCCCGTCAGCCCTCTGATAAATTCATATGCGGCAAACAATGATAATTACACTACTACCACTGTCTGACTCAACACGTGTTTCACCCCTCCACGGGGCATCTTCAGGAGTTAAATTACACCGATTAGTGCCAAATTTATTAGTGTCACTGTCACAAATACATAAGTGTCACTCATATTGCTTAGTCACCTTCGTTATTTAGACTTTGAGTATATTTATTTACCAGGGAAGAGAAACTTCTATTAACACTACAGCTTTCATAGACTCGCAATTAGACGGAAGAACTCGCGTGTGTCCACAAATTGATCCTCCGTTGACTTCAGAGGTCCGTAGAGCCTACGCATACCTAAAGCCGAGTGAACGCTGTGCCTTTTTTAACTGAACGGAACTCACAAACGGAATATTGATGAAAAGGGAATTTCCATTTTCCGTGAATTTTATTTTAACAAATTTTCGCAATTCCGAATACGAGTAGAATTAGAGAGAAATCATTTCTGAATATAACTCGATGACATTTTCGCAACAGCGTAATAAAGATTTAAATACATTAAATGAAAGTTACATTTTTAAAGCTCTCCACGGCCTCTTTCGTTTTTAATTGAATTAAAGGTTCTTATATAAGTTCTTTTTCAATATTAGTTACTTAAGTTCCAATATAACTTAATTAATAGTAATTCATTCCATGATTTACAAAATTTCAAATATCCACTAATTACTCTCTATCTGATGTTAAATAAATTATGATTATGATAGTCACAAAAGTGAAGATAATTTTTCGGGTATTTTACAAATAAACGGGAGGATTAATTTTCCAAATTTTCGTGTAAAATATGTTAATTAGAATTCCTCAATAAATTTTGTCCTGCGTTCGGTAGGTCAGGCTTGCTGTCAACGTATTTGGTTAAACATTATTGGACAGAGAGTACTTTGGCGCTAGCGGAATATAAAACTTAATTTTTACGGAATTGTACCATGAAATTTCATGGCTAGAGATGATTAAAAACAGATGATGATACTGCATAGGCAAGTTCATCATCGGTGACAAAAAATAAACTTTACTGAATTTGTTATGGAATTTTGCCAGATTAGGAAGCGTTGGGGACATTTAGCTTTATTTTAAGGATATCACAAATATTCTATCTAATATGGCTCATCTGTGATTCTACGTGTGGACAAATGGTCACTCTAAATCAGAGTTCCCTAAACTTTTTTGTGTCGTAGACCCCTTGCCATGTTTTTCCGTGTTGAGTAGACACCCTACTTACCTGATGAACTTGATGCTTTAATAATAAATTATCAACATTTGGCGTCAATTTTGTAAGGGTTAATTTTAAATCTCCTCGGCTAATGATGTCCAGTCTGTTTTTTTTCTTCATAGGTACTTTTATAAATAATGTAAACGTTTTGATATTATAAGATAGTATGATGTAAGTAAATAGGTACTATCAGTGTATGTTTTGAGATCCACTATCGTAGACCCCCATTTTCATTTCATGGACCCCCAAATTTTTTTTCGCTGACATAGACCCCTTGCAGGTTGTCATAGACCTCTAGGAGTCGATATAGACCACTTTGGGAATCACTGCTCTAAATGAATCTAAGTGCAAAGCCATATAAGTGGTAGAAGCTACAATATATCGTCATCAGCGGTGTATCTTATATATGTTATAAAAATAGCATATATGTGTTATAACTAAAATCGACCTAACTATACCACATCAACACTGTTTTAGTTCATAATAATATTAATTGTAACTGTTCTTTCCGAGTGACGTAATATATGACTGGCGCTGTGTTTGGGTCAAACGGACAAAGCCCGGTGGCTAGGCCTGTATTTAATTAATTATATTCGGAGCGCGGGCGGCGTGTATCGGGTATGTTTCCTTCGATTGCCTAATTACCCTTACGGCCTTTCGATAATACGTTGCGTCTCCCCTGACATTAATAATATGTTCTAACTAGTTTGCGGCCTGCGGCTTCGTTTCTGCAATTGTTTTATTAAATTTTCTTAAGGAAATATAATTGTTTTAACACCGCTGGAAATAGGACTCCCCCTAGATTTCTAATATCGGTTAAAAGGTTTAATCCAATATGTGGTCTCCACTAATATTAATGGAAAAAATTAAAAAAACCCTATCCAATCAAAGACAAACCATCTTAGTTAGCGAGTACGATTTAGAACTTATAGGGAAAACAAATCCCGATCGTTCTAGATAGTAACAGGAGTTGAGTTTCTTTCGACACTTCTGCGAGCGCTATTGTCTTTTGAATGAGTAAGTTAAATAGGCCAGACAAGTCAAGGTTCGGCTCTTTTGGGCGCCCATGTGTCGAAACGCTGAACTTGAAATGAGGGAGAACAGAAGCCAGGAAATCCAACTTGGGACCTTGTGGAAGGTCACCATTGAGCCACACCTAAAAATTCCTTGGTCTGCCAACTCAATTATGTTACTGGTAATGTACAGCCCGTAACAGCACGTGATTTCTCAAGGGAACCCTTAAGCTAAGGTACGTAATGAGATATATGCTAAGTGTCTTCTGTGCCTTGATTCCTTAGGCCCGCGGGTCTACTGAGGCAATTGTATAGATTCAGACAGATATAAAAATATTTCAAGTGTCAAATATTACACTGGTATTAAACATTAATACTGATGGGGTCCTGTGTAGAAATTTTACCCAGGATCTTGAAAAACTTTTAAAAATTTGAAATATCTATTTGGCTGTTCTGTTTGAAATTTGCATTTTATATTGCTCAGTATTTATTGACCACAAAATTCATTAATATATTTCACATTAAATCACAACACATAAAGCAACATTAGAGCAAGGTCTGCAGGGATAGATAGTATATGAATAAATCATAAATAACAAAGAGAAACCAGACGATCATGCAATTAAATAGAAATTAAATTACTTTGAATTAGAAGAATTTAAAATAATATTCTCATGTTTATGTACCTAAATTATATCTTTTTAATGTTAAATTTACATTAGTACTCATTTTTAAAAACGAATATATTGGAAGTTATTTTCTGCCTGAAGAAAGTCCAATGGGTTTTTTTACGCTAACCGTATTTATCTAATGAGGCTTGTAAAATAATTTAAGTGATTATTAAGAGTCCTCCATCCTTAAGTAAAGGCATCATGGCGAAGTTATAGTTTGATCAATTTTAGTTAAGATTTTACACCTATGTGTTCTTTCTATGCAATAAACGTTATATTTATTGTGGCGCTGTGCCGTTATCATTTTCAAGACCTCTTTCTGACCTCCGAACATTACACCTATAAACTATTACAAAGGTTTTTAAAATTATATTAGCCAATACAGACAGAAATTTAGTATCGTTTAGTTCATAACTCCGGTAAAGTATCAATAAATCATTTTTAGAGGCAATACGTCGGCCCATAGGCAGTCAACGACCACAGTTAATCCTCGTGTTAGTGCTTTGTTTTTGGTTTCTTTATGAATGGAAGATACGATGCTCTCTAAATAAATAGATTATATAGGATTCCTATCTACTAAATTTGCAGTGGTCGTGTTCATTGCAATGATACTCGCCCTCGCGTGCTTTCCTTGTTTCTCTCTAGTTAGCAATGGAGGTCCATAGATCTCATCGAGGTTTTATTACTAGCAGAGGATGCTTTTTCTTAGAATAATAACCGTAATCAGAGTATAAAGGATTGTTACGAATTAAGCCCACGTCTTTTGACAGGTTCATTAGGTTAAATATAGGAGTCCGAGTGACACCAATCTCTATACACCCCGCATTATTAAAAGGTCTGAAGGCATTTTATTTTTCCATCGCCCAACACAATACGCCTCCCCATTAAGAGCCACAAAAGCAGATGCTCCAATTCTCCGAGTGGTGAGCGTATAGCGCTTCATTTAACCGCTTTAATGATTCTGTTTACTGAACGTTCGCCTATTTTCAAGCGCTAGTTACCTAAATTGGTATAAACCTTTTTTGTTTATTAGCAGCGAACCGAGAAGTTTCTAAAAATAATTTTAACTTTATTATACAACGAACAAGACGTAAAAAAGACAATTTCATTTGTGGTTTACTGACTCAGTTTTCTATTTTAAATAATTAAATGTGAATCAAGTATGTAACAGATCCCATGAAAAAGAGTCTATTTTAATAGAAAGTAGATTCAATCTTACCTTCATTATAATAACATCGTTCAATTAAAAATATTGTTACGCAGATTTCAAACTGAGATTAGTCTAACACAAACTCGTTTTATGATAGATTTCACAAATATCTATTTATTATGCAGTATTTTCACAACTATATTGTAGTTAAAAATATATTTTAAAAGTGCTTGTGTAGGTTTTAAATTATAAAGCAGATACAAAATGTAAATAATTACATATTGAATAAACATTGAAATAAAAAGAAGCAGGATAAATAAAAGAAATAAATATATTCTCGTAACGTCTAAATTTTATTTAAAAAAAATGAACAAATTCTTCATGAATTTGGGTGTACGCATACATAGTAAAGTTCCATAAGATATCACAGACTTTCCGTTTTTAGTTTTAAATGTAAAATTAAAAGTTTATTAGTAAATCAATATTATATAGTTCAAGAGTTTTTAATTGAAATATGTGGATCTTGGTTAGTTGACTGTTTTAAATGATGAACATAATAAGGTATATGAAAAAAAATTGAGTTTTAGTTCGGGTCTTCTCTACAAATCATCGTTCCGAGCCAGTGTTAAAATAATCTATGATTCAAAAGACATGTAAATGTCTACTTGAATAAATATATTTTGAAAGAGAAATATAACGAACGAATACACAAACGAACTATGACAATTTTTTAAAAATTAAAAAACTGAATCTTTGTGAACATTTTCTGGGATCCTATTGTAAATATGTACATAGACCAAAATAAAAATAAAAAAAAACACTTAATGAAATCGAGTATAGGCACAAATCAATTTTTTTGGTCCTATATATGACACACTTCTTAAAAAATCGATATTGTTTTTGTGTTCAATATATTTATGTGTTGCGAAACTACAGGCATAATTTTTAATTTATCTTCAATTTATATTTCAAATGGCTACTAGCACGATAAGCTCATCTGCAGTACAAAACTCGTGTACATTGCATTGGAGCAGCAGTTTTATTTTTACAACACGGGGACAATTCTGGCTGGACAATTTTTCCACGTTCTTTTTTATTTGCTCACTCTTCTCATATTCATTTTAATATCTTTTAGTCATTCTTTTTTTTTCCCTTACATTATCTTTTATACCATTCCATTCCTTTACCTTTCATTACATCTACTGTTTTCCTTCACAGTTCATTCCGGACTGCTACATTACAATATTTATTTTGTTTTCTATATATATATTTGACAAATCTTTAATTTCTTATTTTTTCTTTTATTGTCTGTAACTTATATCTTTATAACATCAATGTAAGATTACCCTATAGCAATATAGCATAAGACATAATGCTGTAAAAGTAGTTAATGAAATCTAATGTTTTCTTCTGTTTGTTAGCCAGCCTATTGATATTTAGTTGGAATCCCGCGAGTCTAATGTTATATTAAGGAACTTCATACATTTTACAGGTTTACAGGAAACTGATTAATTTTTTTTACTAAAAATACATAAGTTGTTTGATATAAATATGATAGACTTTATATTATTAAGTAATAAAATCATTTAATTATGATGTCGATAGTGTATTTACAAGGTACCTTGAAAGACTGGCTGTACCAAAGCTTGAACTGCACAAAGTCTATGATTAATTTATTATAAACGGAGTCAGATTTTACAACAAAATTCCCAAAAACGTTATTGGACTACCACTTGCAAAATTTAAAGCGCATATTAAAAGTAAATTGAAGGTAAATAAATAAATTCGCTGCAATTTTGCTAGATCATTTTGATTTCGTTTAGGCTATGTCTAATAAAGTGTATATATATAAATCTGTATTGTTAAACTCTTAAGAGGTGTGTTGTTATGGAGGTTCTTCCTGCTTTTCCTCCACAACTATACCTTGCGAAATAGACTGGGTTAAAAAGTAAAATAGATTAATAAATAAATAAATAATGAATAGATGGTCTGTAAGAATTCAGATAAATGTTCCGATTTAAAGCTCGAATATTGAATAAAAGTATTTTATCTTAATCTTTATATTTACTAAAGTCGACAGACGACATTATTAAAGTCGTCAGAAGATCCTGGATGCAGTCGAATGAAAACGCTTTAGAAAACAAACGAAATTAAAAGATTGTTAATTTTATTATTTTGATCACGAGCAATTTTATAAATAAATCAGGCATTAAAATAGATAATAGATAGACTTTAGAATAGATATACTTGTTTAACACAACCTTGCTAATAACTGGCAGTATACAACTCCGGTAATTGTTACTACAAAATTCAGGATCCACAAAAAAAAAGTAATTCACTGATTTAAATTTTGTCGAACAACATCTCAGGAGAATTCTGTACATTTTCCAGTATGACTTTCGCAGATGCCGCCGATTACATTCAAAATTTAATATAAAAAAGTGTTTTCTATTTTTCAAAATGGATACGCTTTCCGCGGGAGATATTTCATTTTCAGCGAATGTCATTTGTTCTTCCCTTTGCGCAAGAATTACCACAGCTCGGAATTGAGAGGATTTTTTTTTACAATTCATATTCTGTTCTATTTTTATTTTATTCGTTATTGGTGGCTTAGGTACAAATCTTTTGTACATTAATTAATTCCTCTTACCTAATAACAATGTAATAATTTACGAATCTTTAACTAACCACTTAAAAGCGAACGAAATTATGTCTATTCTTATAATGTTATTTATTTTTTAATTATTTACAACTTTGATTTATTTGTTGATCAATACCTGTATACGTGAAAAAAATGCTAGAAAGCTCGTTTAGATAAAACCATGGATGAATATAAATAATTATTTATAAATTAACAGTATTTATTTAAAATCATTTACAGTTATCACTTGTGTGTATTAAGAAAAAACGGCAAAAGGGTCCAATTTGACAGAAACCAGAATTAATTAGCATTGTTTAACTCAAAGATATAAGAATTCCTAACGCGCTCTGATATGAAAAACGTCCAAAATTAGCTAATGATAACTTCCACAACATCCTGTATACAATAGGAAAGTAATTCCGTTGTTCTATTCTTTTTCTTCTGCTTTTCAGCCGACAGGTGCCGACTGCAAGGCTCGTGTCTGCCTCGAAGATCGTCGCGATGACGCGTGACTTCCGGCGACCATAGGTATATCGTCGGCTCTTGTTCGCCGCTCGACAATCTTTCGGCTCCAACCGCCATCGGCTGCACGTGTCATGTGCCTAACTAACTGCTACTTAAGACAACTCTTCGAACTATGTCAGTGATCTTGGTTCATAGTTGGATTTCCTTTTTTCTTATTCGATTTAGCAGCAAAAGTCCGAGCATAGTCCTCTCCATTATCCTCTTATATCACATTAAGATACTTCACACTGTTGAAGAGTTTTATTTAAAAATTATCATTTAGTAAAACTTTCAAATTTATTATGTATAAATACATTTAAAAAACTTTTAAGTTAAACGGTTTTTTGATACCCATATTGTGGTGGTTGTGGAAAAATATGTACCTATCTTGAATTTTAAATTTTGACATAATCATCGTGTTTTACTAGTGTAGCCCTTTCATTTGATACCCATATTAAGGGAGTTAAGGAAAAATTTGTAATCCGCCATTTTGTATCGGCGGCCATCTTAGATTTATAATGTTATTGATTTTATTATATTGTATAGTTATCTAAATTAAATGTGTGTACCAAATTTCAGATCAATCTGACAACGGGTAGGTGCTTACATTTCAATTTCTAATTTTGATCTAAATAAACAAATTTCGTACGGGTCGAACTAAATAAAACCGTTTAAAAAGGTGTAAGATATATTATATGGGAGCGCAAAATAGGTCATCGAGGCTGGCGTCATGATAAGGAAATGAGAGTGTATTGTGAAGAGTTACTAACTTTTATGAAGCCTTGATGTAATATAGTATATATATACGTAATTTGACCTGAACTGCATAGCAAATGTATTATACATGTGAAATTTTTATCGAGAAACTTTTACAACTGGACGTCTAATGAATACCTCGTAATACAGAAAAAAAAAAAACTCTTTTTTTATTTGTAGTAATTTCGCGCTTTCGTGTTCCAGTTTGTGCGCAGTCAGCGTGGCGAGAGGCCGCTGGTTCCATATTTGAAATTCGAACTTTCATCTGTTTTATTTTTAATTAATAAAATGAACCCATTTCAACGGCCTACGTCTTGATGTTCTAAAATTAAATACAATTAATTGAAAATTCCTTTACGTTTAGCTGCTATGATTCCGCTGTTACGGAGAATCGTAGACCTGTGGCTGCTTTAGGTTATTTTTAATTAAATACTCTAAACATTATATTTATTAATCGATGTTTTAGAGCAGGCTGATTTTATACAATCAGATGTCAATTATGTTAATTCTACCTGTGTTTAAAGCTGTCAAACATTTAACATATCAAAACCAATAAAAGGCTTGTTATGGTGGAATCAAACTAAAATAATCGTGTTCTGTATAACAGTACAATTCAAATATTACCACTTAATCAAAATATTTCATATTAAAATATTTAATGGATTAATAAATACTTTGTAATGTTTTCATTTGATTTAATATTTCTTTATTTAGTGTAAATCTTTTGATAGAAGTCCGTTGTGGCAGCTGATATATAACAATAAGAGCATTTTTAAATCCAATTATTGAATATACTTTACGCATCAAAATTTTTTTTATTCATGCTATAATCTTTATATCTATATATAATCTATATATGAATAGCATTTCTTTTCTTTTTTAGCCATATATTTTGCAAACATTTCCTTCTGCAATTCATTTCCATTTCCTTTGTCTTGCCCACTTCTACTTTTATATAACATATTAAGTGTTACTGTCCAATATATCTATTCATCTGTTCCATTTACGCTCTTGCCTATTTATATTTACCAAATTATTCCTAATTTTAATTAAATTTATTCTTTATGTCATCATAACGTATTAGTAAATACACTCAAGTTATAGTTTTTGGGTAATTTTTTCTGCATTTTTTCGCTATTTCAACACAAAACTTTATAAACACCTCGCCTCTTTTCATCTCTGATGTGTTCCGCAAATATCTTAATTTTTAACTTTCTATCAATTTTATTCCCTAGGTC
This sequence comes from Battus philenor, assembly GCF_028537555.1. Classification (NCBI taxonomy): domain Eukaryota; kingdom Metazoa; phylum Arthropoda; class Insecta; order Lepidoptera; family Papilionidae; genus Battus; species Battus philenor. The sequence continues at coordinate 17,525,783 of NW_027181682.1, forward strand.
GTACCTTTCTTGTCCATATATGGAACACTGAGAAAGGTTGTGTGCAACTGTTTTCTTTCTTTTCATAGACGCACGGACAAGCTGGACAATCATTGTATTTACATCGGTTATGTTATAATATAAAAAGTGACTTTAACAAGGCTCGAAACGCTTATCTGTTTGCCGATAAAAATAAATGATTATTACATTTAATTACGCATGCAAGCATTCACCCATTTTGTTCGAGCATTACAATATTCATTTATAATATTAATAGTTGCGAATGGATTGTCTGTTTAACGCAATTGGTCAGTGTTACAAGCCAACATATCGCATGTCGGTAATGACGCCGCGGTTTAAATCGTGCGGAAACTACTTTTTAATACCATATTACCTGTTATCATGAGTCAGTGGTTATGTAAATGCAGGCTGTGTATTCACTTAAAGATTCAAACTAAACATAATTATATTATTCAGTTTTCAAATTCAAATATTTTTCATCCACGTTCTGATAGACTAATGTAATCTTTCGCAAACTTCTAAGTAGTGTCGCTTCTTAATTTCAACAGATATATTAAAGACCTAGATATATTTTTATATCTGCTTAGAAACATAAAGGATTGATATGAATGTTTCTAATTTGAAATTAATAATAGATATTGGTTTTTATGTGCGTTATCTACGGTTTATTTTGTTCACTGACCATTTTTGCTTCATATTTTGACTATTTTGTATCGTGATCTTTTCACTTTTCACACAGCTTTTATAACGTACAAAGAAAGCTTATTTGTCTGCTAAAACTATAAATCTATTATACTTATTTGTAATCACAAGATATCACTACAGGTTAATGTTTTTTTTATTGAAATTCGACAGACTGACCATAAATAATTTATTATGTTGTAATCTGAATTTTTAAAACGTTTTATCTTATTGCATCACGACTTTATTTATTTTAAATAGTAACTATCATACAGTAATTGAAATAAAATGAGCTATACACTAAGACTAAAATGATTTAACGCGAGTTAAACTTATTTATTATAAGATCGATTCGTAATTAAAACTTTACACAGGTATGTTTTTCTCCTTCGTCACATATTTGTTATCTTATTTATAATTTCTGAAACTTTTGTTTTTCGGAAGATGCACCATGCATTTATTAACAGGCTTTTACGTATATATATATATATATATATATATATATATATATATATATATATATAAAACAAGATCGTGTCGTGTGTATCGTTAGTTTTGTAAATTTCATATTTTGCATAGACATATCATGTGTTCCTTTCATATTCTTCTCATATTAATTTTCAAAAAGGTTTTGATGCAAACAATATAGACTGTGGTAACAGTTTTCATAGTTCAAGTCCGTCTTGATTTGACTTTCGTTTTAAGCAATAACAACTAATTTATTTAAACAATTGTTTGTTACCGTCGCTCAAGTCAGTTTTGAATGCCCGCAGTGCACAATACGCGTCGACGTTCACAAAAGTTTCGCTTGTAATAGCCGGGTACAAAATTTACGAACAAGCACTTCGGCGCGGACGGAAGTCGGCGACCCTCCGCTCGCGGGCTCCGAGAGCCGACTTCCGTATCTCTTTATCGCGCTAATGGCTCCTTCAGGGGTGTGTATTATCGGAAGTCATGAACTTATCGACCAGGTTACTTAGACCTGGCGTCGCTTTACACTTTATTTATTTCGTTAATAAAAGCTACGACTTTACGCATTAAAGTATTGGCGTCTTTTAAAAATATTAATGTCAGTTCTGTCGACATAATTTCGATAAACACAAGACACTTTCAATACAGTTTCGTATAAACATATATTAAACAAAAATGTCCCCGTTTTTTTACTAGAACACTTTCAATATTGGTAGCCAGTGCAGTGGTCGTGCGTTCGATTCCCGAGATACAATATTAAACAATTCACACTTAGTGTCTTAATAACCTTACAGAGGATGTGTACAGTGTCCTTTGCGTACTATATATATCAGACTGCTATCATCAACTCTCTTACCAAGTGTAGCGATAATGGTATATACCCTATTGATTATGTTTGGTGAGACCTATGCCTTGCAATAGGCGTCTACAGGATGAAACGACGACAGCTTTCAAAATTTCATCTGGTTGCCGTGTACGCCCTGAATATGAAATATGTAAGCAGTTGTGGAACTTCCTGAAGTATTATCTGCCTTTTTGTAATTTCGACGAATCTCTCGAGGCGCGGAGTAGGGTTCCGTGTATCGCCGCTCAGCGTAGCTATCCGTCCGTAACAGGGTCAGTGGGACACGGCCTGAATCCGAAGTCTTCCGACGACTTTAATAACATCATCGCACCATCTTTTGGGTTGATGTCCAACGGTGCCGGTCCGAGGCTGTAGCTTCAGAACGTTAAAGCCTTTGCAGTCACCTGTTCTGCGCACTATGTGTATCTTGTAAAGAAATCCCGAGCATGGTTTATAAGCGAGTCTTACTTTGTGCTTCCGTTGCAGCCGGCGTGCGGACGGTAGACGTGCAGGCAGTGGAGGGGATGGTGGCGCAATTCCCTTGTGACCTCGGCACGGCTGCCAACGACAAGGTGTACATGGTGTTCTGGTTTCGCGACGACGCTGGCATTCCGCTTTACAGGTATGTATTTATTATACAGTAATACCCCGCTTTACACGACCCCGTTATACGCAATTTCACTATAACGCGAATTGCAAATTTCGCGCTCAAATGCCTCGAATTACGCGAAGGAGTGCGTATAAATATAATGAGTCATCAATTTCTCTATGGTGTCTTGACCATCTGTCAAACAATTAAAAACAGTGTTAGGTGTTATGAACGTATTTTACAAGAACGGAAACAAAACGTTACTCAAAAGACAATAGATGTATTTTTCCGTAAAAAACAAAGAGTATGTATTGCATAAAGTGTTCCTGGAATTAAAGTGATTGATTAATTTGCATTTTTGCATATGTAAGAACAGCATTATTAATTGACGTATTGCATGTCACAGATAAAACACAAAAATAAATAGATAAATAAAACGTAATTCAAAATGAAAATTTTATTGATTTAATGTTAAAATAAGTTTTACATTTCTGACTCTATAAGATTATTGATGAGAGACGAAAGACTCCTAAGTGGCGACTACAAGGCGGTAGGTGGCGTAAATAGGCACCACACTAAGTGAACCGAATATTTAGACAAGTAGGTTAGCGCAGTGATCTTTGGGAAAGGCTTGGCTTGCAGTGAACTTCACCGGCTGACATGTTGACTTTAATTAATTTTGTGATTAAATTCTTATTGTAATGCTTTATGGTCTTTGATATTTTTGTTCATTTTATCCCATTCGGTCAAGTTTTTAAGGAAAAAGAAATGTGTTATTTTAAAGATGTTTAAATTTCTTTTCGTTTGTAACACTTGTTATGAAAACTAAAATTTAAACAATAATTGGCGAATCGCTTGAGGTGTTTCGAGTTTTAGGCTTAAAAGTTTTGTCGATATTTATTTATATAAGATTCCTATTTGCTTTCGTAGTTGGATTGACTGAAAAAAACTTTGTTATTTAAATATTGAAATTTCGTCAGCGGGAAAAGCACACAAGGGCTTGAAAAGAAGAAAGGCTAATCCCCAAAGACCAATAGGTCTTTACGGATTAGCCTTTATCGTAAAAGAATACTATTACTAATCAAAATTTAACTGAACTGAAACAGAATTTTTATTGATCGTCATTTTTTTAATCTGTTTCATTTTTGACTACACTCCGCACGATGTTATATTTGTAGAAAAGAAGCGGAAAAATACTCCACAACAACACATCTTTTGATAAAGTTTAACACAGATTTATACCCATACACTTTCACAGATATATTCTGAATGAAATCAAAATAATCAACCGACATCATCGCTAAGGATACTTGTCGTTTAAATATTCGTTTATTGAATAAAAAGCCTTTTTCATCAATTTGCTTTTAATATGAGTTTTAAATTTTGCAAATGATAGTACAATAATGATTTGTGTAATTTAATTAAAAAAATCTGATTCCGTTTATCACAAACGAATAAAATACTTTTGAAGTCGAAACTTTGGTTCAGCCAGTTTTTCACGTTGTCTTGTAATACCCTATTTTCTATTGAAGGTAAGGTTTCACATAACTCTGCCCTCTGGGGGGGAGGACGGGTTATGTGGAGTTTCTACTCGTTAAAATTTCCTCGGCGCCCGTCTTCTGGAAATATTATTAGAACTAAATTTATAGGAACGGTAAAAATTTCGATTATTATCTTTTTAAAAGACCTTCAGGTTTTCATAATAAAATTGTACAAATGTGTTAACATAAACTAAAAAGGAGGTTTTCGTACAGTGTAGTTGGTATTAATTTTTAAACAAAATGTGTACAATGTATTCAATGGCAAACATGAGTACACATTTCAATTTTCACAGGTCTTAAGTTATAAAGCCTGGGTCTTGAACTCGTAATTTTCAGTATCTTGTACTAACAGTAAGAACACGTAAGGCTGATACAAAACCCCGACACTGGTGCACGTATTTTACGAGATATAAACGTAACAAGTCAAAAGTTTTACACCGAGGTACAGTAATGAATTCATAATACCGCCCAGGACCGCGTCTCCGACCCGGAAAGCTGAAAGTTCACAATTTCACGCTCGGCGAGCTTTGCCTACATTCGACTGCAGCTGTTTACTTAGATTGCTTATTTAATTGTGACGTCACTGCGGCGTCACCCAACTCCGTTTGTGCTGGTGCGTCAGATTCTCCGTGCTCATTTTGTTACTTTACCTACAAATCAGTTGAATATTGCTAGTCGATCCAGCTCTCGGGAGAGATATATTTATATAATGTAATATACTTCAGTACATTTTAAGAAATAAAACCTCATAAGACAAGTAAGAAAAGGACCAATATTTAGCCACTTCCGCACATGCAGTGGTAGTCGTGCAATGAAATGCACCGCCCGCCCGCCCGCTGATAGTGATCGTGCCAAACACAGAGTCTAAGCACTAATCGGTGTAACATAACTCCTGAAGATGCCCCGTGGAGGGGTGAAACACGTGTTGAGTAATTTGGTGGTGGCGGTTGTGTGATTCGCATTATTTGCCGCATACGCATTTATCAGCGGGCTGGCGGGCGGTGCATTTCATTGCACGACTACCACTGCATGTGCGGAAGTGGCTAAACATTGGTCCTTTTCTTACTTAAGATGGACTTCCGCGAGGTAACGCCTGATTCCATTAAATACTCGTAAGACAAGACCAGAGGACTGTGCGTGATCGTATCTTTCTTGTGCTGTATCCGATGTACGACAATCTTCGGCACGATCAATACTGATGTATAAACAATAAAAATACATATTTGTAGTATTTATAAGTAGATATATGTTCAAAACTATATGTAATTGTATGTATAATTCATTGCTACTCTAGTGAAGTTTGTATGGATTCTGAATTATAACTTTAAGTTGGCAGAAAACTTGAAGCGATAAATTTCGCCCGTCCCGGATGTAGAGCTGTGATAGAGACGGCACATTTGGGCGGCTGTCGCGCCGCGGACGCGGGATTATAAGCTCTAACGCAGACGACACAAAGAGCTTTACCCCAATAAGCTCCTACACGGCTGTTATAACAAAGGATATGTGTTAGGTTTAAACTTATCTCCTTCATTGCAATCTTAACTATAAACTACGTTAATTACCAACGATTGGAGTACATACAGTGATTAAAATTATACCTTCTTCTTGAAGTGCCTCTCCAACTAGTGGAGGTTGGCTATCAGCTTCCTGCTCTCTTCCTTATTTTTGGTTCTGCGTAATAGCTCAGCAGCGCTGGCGATTCCGGTCCACTCTCTAATGTTACGAAGCCACGACTTCTTTCTCCTACCAACCTTCCTTTTACCAGCGACCTTTCCCATCATGATAAGTTGAAGGAGATTGTATCGTTGGTGTCGAAGAACGTGTCCCAAGTAAGCGATTTTCCTTCGTTTTACTGTGAGCATTAGTGCGCGTATATGGCCGATTCGTTTCAGAACTTCGACGTTGGTCACCTTCTGAGTCCAGATTATGGACAGCATGCGTCTATATGTCCACATTTCGAAAGCCTCTATACGCTTACGAAGGTCTTCCTTTATGGTCCAGGCCTCACATTCGTACAGTAAAATTATACCACACGTATGTAATAATATAGAAATGAGTTCAAAATCTCAGAACTTCGAAAGAATTTTGTTGAACCTTCACTATAAAATGTAAAAAGGCTTGATAATTTGTCAGGCGAGTGAACTTTCAACGTTCGTATTTACTTTGAAATATTTTAACCTCTTTAATATCATTGTAATTGTTAATAATATAATACACGTGAACATACATTCCACGCCACTCTATATTTTAAAGCCAGGCTATATCTCACTTATTCTAAGTCATTTAGTTATATTAGCTTAAATTATTATTTGTTCGAATTATATTACTTTAAAATAAAACAATAACGTCATTAGTGATCCAAGTTGCCCACACTTATATAATACATCTTTGTTATATCTTGACTCTGGTATAAAGATCGCCGATATTTACTCTTATGGGTTGTGCTAATACATATATTTATTTATTAGTTTAATACTATTAATTGTAGATGAGTCATCAGAAAGAAAAACAGATTTTAATAACATAAGAAAGTATAGCAGGCGATCTACCTATTCGAGGTAATTTCATATACATGACCACAGAAGCGGGTAATCGGCATGTACTTTGAACATTATTAGCTGAGTATTTAAAAAAAAACCATTGTTTATGGTAATCATTACTGGAGAAAAAATATATCGATGTCATAACTTCACAATACAAGTGCCAAAAATCCCATTAAAATTAGTTAAGCAGAAAAAAATAGTGCCGATGCAAAAGGAAGAAAAACCTTTTTTCAAACAATAACACGTCTTCATGAGAAGCTTCGAGTTGCACGCGGGCTTAGTTACCGGGAACACGTGGAGCAGGTAATTAGTTCAAAATGTCACTTCGCTGTGTTTGCTAAGCAGACTCATGGAACTTGTTAAACCCGACTTTAATGTCGACTCCAGCTCGCGCCGCGTCCTTTCATGCTGCATCGGCGCAGCGAAAGTTTACCGGCTCCGCACCGGGGGCGCCGGGGCTAATTTAAATGTTCAGGTCGTGTCGTAAGTTTAATTGGAAAGACGGGGCGATGCAATCACAGAACCGGATTAAACCAGATAGAACCGAACCAGGTAGGCGCGGAATAGACCCGGAGCGCATGATTGTGCCATTTGAATATCCTATTCACGAGGGATTAAGATTATTGGGCCGTGTGTAAACATTACGTAAGTTGCCGTATTCAAAAAGGCTTTTGGCAGGCGTTAATATATTTACTTGGGTTTTTTTGCAATAATCGAAGCACTAGTCCTTAAGCAGTATTGCGTAACATTTCTATTGTAACAGTGAATATATATTTATGAATAGACACACTTACAAACATATATACGTATATACATAAATATATACGCCTACATAAACATAGTTATTTTATGTTTTAACTTTATTCATTTTAATTGAAAATCATAACTTTGTGCCCTTATTTAAACCCATCAAATAGCATATTACTTATATTCGCCCACTCTCAATCTAAAGCGACAAGAACACAAGTAGATGCGTACGAAATGGCGGGGTGGTATGAAAGAAACAGATGTCAGCCTGTCATTCGCAAGCTTGGTTCCAAAATTACCTTACGCTTATTATAGGAACTTGATGTCATAACAACACTGAAATCTAAAGCAAAATAAAACATAACAGGAACAGCGGTGGAGGACTGAGAATTGCAGTACCCGCGGGTTCGATTCCTGGGATGCCATTTTACATAATACACATTTTGTGCATTAATTCAGCGTGATCTACGTGCGTATAAATTCGAGCGCCTTTTCACCCTCACAATCGTAAAATAGATTAGCGGAAGTTTTGGCGTATTCATACGAGTATAATGTCCAGGTCTACAATGGAAAGCCGGCTGTTCGTAGCAATACGTAGCAGTATATAGAACGTATACGCTCGTAGCCGTTCGTAGCCACCCGTAGAGCGCCTGTATATTCTTCGTAGCTTTATTCACGCCTCTCTAATTCGCGTGCTCGTTAATTGTTGTCACGGTGGCTCCGTAGCAGTTGAGCCTCGGCCCATAAATCTTTCAGCGCGGACGTGCGCCGTCGCAAGCCCTGCTTTTATTGTTGTGTTGAATAGAATTCACAATTACACGGATGTGTTTTAATGAACGCCTTCTCTTTGTGCTGCTGCTTCCGGCCGAATGGCTTATTTAGATGATAGCGTAGTAATTGTTGTTATGTTGTGAAAGAATTCCGTACGGTGAAAACCTACTCTATATGTGGCTACAAAGTGGTCTAATTAAAATTTATAACTATTGAATTATATATAGACCATAACAGTGTAGTCATGTTGATTCATATAATCCAATGCCCTATCTACGATATCTCTTTATAAAACTACACGTATTTCATGTTAACACCTCATCATTTATTCAATTCAATGTTCTCGAACAGAAAAATCGTAGACTTTTAGACAATATATTTTATCAAAGCTCTACGAAAATCCTTTTTTATTTAATTCAGTGTTTTATCGACTTAAGTAATATTGTGATATTTATCAACCCATAAACCATTTAAAAGGCTTAGCCGCTCGCTAAATCAAGTTCAAAGGTACAACTTAAGCATAAACAATTACAAGTACTTCAATTTGTTTCATAGCATAAGTAATTTAATGTTATTCTTGTTGTTTGTATTTTAATGTTCCCACTGGAACATAAACCTCCTCACTCGGTTAGAGTAATCCATCATGCTGACCTATATATTTTAAATTTCATATAAGATATGTCAGCAAAAAATGTTATATCACAGACTCGGCATTGTATCAATGACTATTTTTAGGTGCTCAATAAAAATCTACGCCTTTTATCAATCGTTTTCTTTTAATTCCAGTTCAGTGGTTACAAAACTTACGAACGTCGATCTCTACAGGAACCTTATGGAGGAACAGACTTCACTATCATGTCAATATCGAGGCCATCCAGCTCTTTGATAGTACAGATATATTGAGATGACTAAAACAGACAAAACCGTTTGACTTAGTATAGCGAAATGCTAATGTGACAGTGACTTAACTAAAGATGAACTAAATTACAAGTTACTTCCCCTTAATAGGTAGTTAAGGTAATATATTGTCTTGTAGGAAATTAAGTTAAATTTTAATTACTTATTAGCCTATAAGGTAGATTGTAATTTCTGTGAAAGTATCTAATGATGTAGATACACCATTTCAAATTTAACGGCCACGTATATAAGTATAATTTATGTTATATGTAAAATATATATGTCAATACATACATTTACACTATCGTGTTAGTTATATATTTATTTAAATTTAACTGTGAGATGTCTGCAAAATGAAGTTTATTTTAATGCCCGTGGTTTTTCGTTAAAAAGATAGAATATTTTTTTATCGCAACAATCACGTACCTTCTCTTGACATGACACGGGTATTCACATAATCGTGATGCTTTAGTGAGGAAACAAAAGCACCACGTTTCCGCCGTCGCCTATAATGTAGTACGTGTCATTAGCCAAGAAATTCCACTTGACGCAGCATTCATAAAACCGGAGCGCAATAATGCCTACCCACTCACTTTTGGCCACTTAAACGGGCTCCGCTTACAGCCTTGCAAGGTAAAATCTACAAATGATATAAACTGAAAAATTAAGTATAAATACAAATAATGTAATTGATTTATTTTTGTAACTTAATATGGATAAATATAATAAGCTTATTGAACTGCAACCTCTCTGGTGTTTTTGTACAGGCCTGTTAGCTAAGTGAGATCAAAAATAATACATTCCAATCATGTATAAAATATAAATAAATAATCTTAAATGAAATATTTGTTATATGTCGTTTTAACCCATAGGCGCCCACTGTAAAACATAGGAAAAGCCTTCATTGAGATAAACACATCGCAACACTCGGCAGGCGTATTGGCGATCGCAGTGTGGTATGATGGTATGCAGAAGACGCTTCTATTCATCCTCTAAAATCTTATTAATGAGCATAAGATGATTACATAAAATTGTATCCTCGGAATCGAACTGATCACTTCGATCGCAAGTTCCAGTCTCCTACCACTGCGCCAACACTGCTCCTGTTATGTTTAATTTTACTTTAGGTTTCGGATATTTTATTATTTCAAGTGTAAGGTAATTTATTCTGGTGCGCAAATGACAGGCTGACATCTGTCTCTTTTATACGACTCCACCATTTCGTACGTGCTATGTCTTATGTTTTTACTGCTTGTGATACGAAAATGTACTGGTTAGGATGCGCAATTAAACCAATAGGCACATATTTTAAAAATTTTGGGGATATCAAGTTCCTCTATATATACAGGGACTTTTGTTTCAAATAATTCTCGAAGTATAATTTTTTTAATTAACTTTCTCCTCTGTCAACCTCAGCAAGTAATTTTTTATATCTTTTTTCATTCTTCAATATTTTTATAATAAATAGATCTTAAGAAGTAACTTATCTAGGTCGTACACGATGATACTTTTGTCTTACTGATTCTAGACCCGCACCGAAACGGTAGCAGCCATACAAAAGCTGACAGTCGACCTCAATCTAAAATACACAATGTGAGACTCTCATAAATATTTGGTTATATTGAATGGTACATAATATTTTCGTATGATAATATCTTAACACGACTTTATTAGTTTCAATGGATTTTTAATATTTGACAGTAGGAAATGAATATTTTCACTTTAATCTGTGGTTTGTATGGAAATAGAAAATTGTCGTTTTTACTTCTAAAGTCATTTGTCTTTGTACAATAACCCACATAGTTTTAGTACTGATTACCGACGTTCTTTTTTCTCTTTAAAATCATTAAATATGCGTGTAGTACAAGTTCAAAAAAATAAATATGTATCATTAAAAAATGTGTTTATGTCTTCCTGGTTCTTAAATAGCAGCCTACCATCGCTTGCATTTAAGTTATTTTAAGAATTAAGTCAAGGAAGTTAACGCCTGTGGAATATAGAAAAAATTACAAAATAATTTTTATTGATTGCAATTTTAAAATGTTGGGGCATCACATTTACATATTTCCTTTTTGCAAGAAAGTAGTCTATTATGTTAATATTAAAAAATGTAAATTTAGAGTGTTTTTAATTGAATTCTTTATATGTAGCAGGCATTCTACTGTACTTGGTGTTCCCTAGTATACTTATATCTCACAGAGACTGGTCAGTGGTCGATCATGCTACTTGTTTCCTGCAAAATAAATCCGCATACCGACGTCACGACCTCGCAAAAGATATCGATATTTCCCGTTACGTAATTCGAGAGTATAATGGAAAAGGTAAATGGATTCCTACGCAGGGTTCCACTAGTCCGTTACATCGTAACTTCAAAACTAATCATACCGTGAGTGGAGTATTTTCTCGTTATTTACTGCGTCTTACCTTTGACTTAAGTTATTAGGATGATCTTTTGTTGGTTATTAAAGTTTTAATAGTATGTTTTACTAGACACACGGTATTCTTAAAAGAGAGTTTTTTTATTATTATTAAAATGTATATACCACGGACATTAGCCTATGTGTCTTAGCTATTACATTTGCGTTTATTAATTCCGAAAAAAAAAAATTATTCTCGTTATCACTATGACCACATCCTCATTCCTACTCCACATTGGCGTCCTCAGGTTGTGCGCCAGTATCTGTGCGGCGGTTGCCATATTCACCACAGTGATGAATCTTACGATCATCTTGAGTCTCGTCCGTGTATTGTCATATCGCTACTACCGCATGATGAACACTGTTATACAGCGCGAGGGTGTAGATGATGAAAACCCACGAACCTGTCTCTGTATCTTAGCCTTGAAAGTAATTTTAATCAATGGAGAGTACTATTGATTATATGATTGGGATATCACTTTATTTATTTAGAATCAGTTTTGCTTCAAAGCTCAGTATATGTTTATCCACGATTTATGTTACAGGATGTTGAAAAACGTCGTTATTGTGGGAATAGATCTGTTATTTTTTGCTGTATATAGCTTTATCAATTTGATTCCAATTTCTATCAAATTGGGCTCGTCACGTATTCTTATAAATGATTGTATGACGTACATAAATGATTTTAAATGAAATATAATATGAAGAAACAAAATAAACGAAAATAAAAAATTCGATTATTCTAGAAAGCCCTCGCACGAAACCGTAATATGTCGCGTTCTGCAAATGGCCCAGACACATTTGTACGCGGCGAGTACGAATCTATTTAACATAAAACGACTGCCGGCTTCATTCGCTTTTTGATATTCCCAACTTGTTACAACAATTTTTTACGAGGCTCCTCCGCTGACGGAGTGCAGATATCTGTCAGCGCTGAGAAGGGTAACAAAACTTTTATAAGCGAACTTATCACCCGCGCGCGGGGAATGGAAACGTACGGGTCGCGACCCGTCACCACAGGCTCTACTCTTTGAGTTCAATAAACTGTGTGATTTATGGCGAATGCGTCGAGTTGGACCTGTTTAGAATGCGGCAAGCTCTGGAGTACTTTGTAATTGTGACGGGAAAGTGAAAGAATCATGACTGTATTTTTAAACAAGTGCTCTTGAAAACACTATTAAAGTCCAAGTATTTTAAGTGACATAGCCTTTTTATGAGGCTTTTGTCAGATCAAAATCAAAGTGAAAGCTTGACCTTCATAGATTTTTATATAAGTTCATTACAGTTGTCTATAATCGTCAGCTTAAAATTAAATTTTCGTTATTAAAACACCATCTACTAAGATGAACTAATAAGAAATACAGTGGATTTTGCGATTTTTTTGTGATTACATTAAGAAAAAGTTAAAAATTAGTTTTAAACAATTAATTTTTTGACATTTATTTTGAATATAGTCTGAAATAGAGTAATATGCTTTATACCTGTTATTAACAATTTTTTTCAATTAACCAAGAGATAAATTGACCGCGTCACTCGGTAGTTTGTTATAAAATCGTATACATTCATCTAGAAACGAGTGAGACATTGTATGGAGCCTAAGCGGGTACTGCAATTTATATTTCTTAGATTACATTTATTAAGATAACTGTTTGTCTTAAATTTATTAGCATTTATAATTTACTAAGATTAGGACGTTTCTGAAAATCTAGCTTTAAGTGGACGGACGGCATCATATGGGAGATCGATTTGATTCTTGTTTGTATCCAATTGTGTTCTTCTATCATTTTTCTAGCATGAAATACCGTATTGCCAATTCCTGGCAATTTTGACCTCAAATATCTGGTATGTAGGTTGGAATTTTCTAATTCAAATTATATTTCAAATTAAAGATAACAAACACAATGTTTTTACAACTGAGTTTATTGTGAAGTTTTCTTAGATCACGAAGCGTTTGGAATGCGATCGAAATTTTATATGAAATTTCACGATGTCATTAAACATTAAACAAAAATTTTAATTACATTTGCCATTACTTTAAGTGGAATAACATCAATAAACATATAAATTTACTTCTTTTCTCTTCACTTTTATACTTTGTAGGGATATATGTTTGTACTAGATATAATCCAGTCAAAGTCTATATACCATTATTATCGTCCAATGTAGGACATAGCCCTTACTCATTGATGTCTTAAAAAAAGAAACAAAGGTTTTTTAGGCCTCGTTTTTGGGGACCTCACGTTCACCATTACATGTGGGACAGGGACTCTGTTTTTTTATTTTCTTCATTCGTGCTTCATATTCTCTTTTGTTCATTATCTTTCGTTCTTCGCAATATCTGTCACTCTTTTTATTTCTTTCAGACTCTCTCTTACATTCCTCTCCCGCATTCCTAAGATATCACATATTCGTTTTAATTATCACATTACTTTGCTATCACAGACTTAGTTACTAATTTACGACTTGCGTCCATATCTTGTTCATATTTTTGCCTTTTTAGTAAACACATACATTAATTACAAACTTTGTTTCGGTTTTTATTTATGAATCACAGTATCGAAGTCTTACTCAACTCTGCCTTACGAAAAAGACGGGCTGCAAGCGGCCGGCATTCAGAATTTTCCGACGATATCAACAAAGTCCTGTGTTCACCAGTCCGTGTAGATCTCCTATACTACGCTTGCCGCTTGGCTGCCCACTGTCACATCAAATTCGAGCAAGTATAAGGTAATTTTACGGGTGGACGTCGTTTTCCTTGCTTGTTCGAGAATTTTCTATGAGATAGAATTAGAAATGGATATTCGTAGATGCACGAAGGTAGCCAATATAGACAAGCGGTTTACGTAGCGTGCAGAACATTTGATCGCTGGCGTCTCAAGGTTGAGGAGTAGATTCCAAGAAATAGACCGTAATCTATTAATAAAGGAATATCACTACCTACGATCGCGGTGGCAAATTTAAAATTACGGAACACACTTTGTAAGTAGCTTTCGTAGTTTTAAAAAAAAATAGGTTTCTTTTACCGTTTATATTTGGCGATGTTGTATGTTTAAATAAAACGTCTATTCAGTATCGAACTGGCCTATTATCATAAATAACAGTCTTTAACCGTGCAAAGGGTCTCTGTATCTTTTGTAATATAAATCACGAATACTTACGTTATTTTTTACGTGAGCAATAAAAGTGTTTAAATTAGCGTCCCGTGTAACAGGCACCTATAGCTTCCTCGAAGGAAGAAATAACAAACGGCTCGGGTCCATATTGTATTTTTATGTTAATGGTACGTAAATAACTTGACGCGTAAGAGTTCTTTGTAATTTATATGTGTAATTGTCCTGTTGGTATGTACGAACGCCGCGGCCGCCCTTTTTTATCCTACTTTTAAATAGATACATTACGAAGAGAGAGAGAACATAAATGAGTCGTTTAAAAGGTTACAGAGGTAACAATAGATTGATACGGAAGATGCGATATTCGAATCAAAAATTGTAATAGCATTGTTACTCTACTGGATAAAGCGAATGTAATGCTTTTGCAAGACTCCCTCTGAGTTTTGATTTGCTGAAACTATAGTAGAATATGATAGAGCAATATTCGAGGGAGCTACATTCGGAGTTTCGCTGCGAGATCGAATCAAAAATGAAGGAGATCCCCGGAAGAACTAAGATCACATTAGCTCGAAGAATTGCTTGTCTTAAGTGGCACTGGCACATTTCTCGAGCATATCTGATTGTACCGAAATCCAGTCCTGAATTGAATGAGAGTCCTAAAGCGTTTCTCTTGTTAATTTGTAACACATATTTGGACCGAATTATTGTTGGTAAAGCATTTTTATTTAACTGTCACAAAAAAGCACTTTAAAATATAATCGTTTAATAGTTAAAGTATAATCGTTAGCTGCATATAATCGTTTGTGTCTTTGAAAATTGAGCTTGAATCCTGTGCATGACTACCACTGCATGTGCGAAAGTGGCTAAATATTGGTCCTTTTTTTACTTAGGATGGACTTTCGCAAGGTAATGCCTGATTCCATTAAATATGGAATACTAAACTTTGTAAGTGACAGTTCAAGCCACCCAACAAAGCATATTACACTGGACAAAAATATATGTCAAGGAAAAATCCATATGCAGCTGGATTGCGCGGCTAAAAAACTATACAGATTAAACACTTCGGACATTGCCTGAAAGCACAGCCAATACCAACAATTATTGGTGACAGGAAAAGTCGAGGCAAACATGCACGAGGTATTAATCTCATCGGTTGGTTGGAATGAATTCACTTGAAGTTCTATTATGCTAAAGACAAGAATAGATGATGGAAGATATAAACAATTAGTAATAAATTTATAATAAATTTATTCTGTTTCTACAGGAACGTGAGAAACAATGCGAGAAAGAGAGAAGAGCCTGGAATTTGTCCAGTAGAGGATCCCAGATATTACCAGATGTAATTCTGGGTTACTGAGATTCCTCAGAAAACTTGAAAGACTTAAATAAGCATAGTCTAGTGCTGCCGTTGCAGACACAAAGAAGCTAACTGAGAATTTAATTTTAGATCGCGGAGTGATGAGTGGTACATCAAAAGAATTCCAGAAGCGCGTAATTAAACAGATAATTCAAATTATGTTCTCAAATAATATAATCGTTAAATAGCAAAAGGTACGAGGTTTCCTAATGTGTTTTAATCTAAATAAAGCCTATAAATTTTTTTAACACTATCAGAAATTTAGTTATTATATATTTTAAGAGCAATTTATTACAAAACTGTATTGTCATTGAAACATCGTTTACGCTATAGACTTTTGATATATTATATATATATAATAAGTATTTCAACAGTGTTTCCGGTTCAAGCGCACGCGGCTGTTATGTGTTAGTGTTATATTTTTGATAATTAATGTCCCCAATAAAACTGATTGATAAAGAGACGCTCCGGCGAGTAGGCGCTCGCGTGTTAGTTTTACATAACTTGACGCGATAGGCAGCGCCGGGGAAAGAGACAGATGAACAGCCGCGTACGAGAAATGAATCCATTAGTGTGAGTGGGTAGGCGAGTCCGTACAATCATCATGAATTGTTTATGTCCAACAGAACAGTCGGACGAGCGCTCGTTCCTGAGCTGAAGGATACTGAACGGTTACACTGATTAGATGTCATGAGATGTAATTGTTTTGTGGTGAACATTAAAACAAGGTTAACAAGTGTTATCAAGTAAACTTTTTGCGACGAGAGCATTTTCATTTGTTCTGTTCGTCCGGCAGGTCTTTGGCCCTAGTCATTTGTTGCTAAACTTTTTGTCTGTGACCTTCTTGTTTTTAAACAATTTAAAAATATCCGTTTAGATGTCAAACCTTACGCTATCATATTATAACCCAGTAAAGCAGGTACAGAGAAATTTTAAATTTAAAACCAAATTCTATCACCGGACACCTCTCTCTGTTCCAACCAAACTCTGTATCTTCCTCTCGTTTGGCTATCATTATATATATTAAGAAAGATACAAAACAATATTTATGTTCACATAGTTATAATGAATGTGAATAATCTTTTCCATTCAGATAAACCTTGCTTAACACGCCCTTGTAATATATATATATATATATGTGTGCATACATATAATAAGGTTTTGTAAATACCTAGAGTGATGTACATTGATAGAGAAGTACAATTATTTTTTTTACATGTATTGTCATTAAACCTGTTAATATGAATTGGTTGTAATTGCCAAGGTCATAGGAAAAGGACCCCATGATAGAATACTAGCTGGTGTTACCACTGTACGAACAAAAAAAGCGGTGATAGAAGAACATGAACGTATCATGAGGTAAGAAATTGTTAGTAAGACGAGAGGATACATAGAATAATATGATTAGCAGAAATAAAGATGATAACTAAAATGGATTGTGCGAATAGTTTTAATGAGCATGGAAATGGTAAAATGCGTAACGAAGATTTTTCACAAATAAAATATAATCGCGCTCATAAAATAAAACAATATGAGAGGTAATCCTCGTGAAACATTGTCGTTATTATGCCTGCGCGGAAAATTCTCGGAAAAATCAAATTACGGGACGCTCGTAAGATTAAAATGAAATATTTGCTTCGATACAATATCGAGATCTAAGCTGACTCGCTTATAATGCTAATATACTTTCCTCGGATTGCTTGCTTTTTTTTTTTCGTCTTTTTCATGGCCCCCGCTTTTGGGACCAATCGTACACCCCCGCCGTGTGTAAGGAGGGACATGATTTACAATAAATTTTTCACAATTTTTCTTTTGTTACTTTTAATTTCTTTTTTTCTCTTCTTAAGATTATTATTCTCTTTCGTACCTTTCCATACCTTATTACCTATTATACACCACCTCTCTTGTTCTGCCTTCCCTCCAGAATACTGTAACAATTCTTAATTTTTGAATTTGATCTTTGTTTTGGAATTTTTATTTTGATTTAAATTATCATAATCGAAGATCTCAATTTGATTCTCATTTAAATATAGGGAAACTCTAAATATCAACCATCCAATACGATTTATCTAAGACAAAAAAAAATTAGATCCCACCTTACGTGCCGGGTCACAAAACCTCACTGCACTTTTCCACCACTTCATAGAAACACAAAATAAAACAAAGGATTTTAGTTAGCGGAAGAGATATTTTTCTGCCAGACAAATGGACACACCTGTCGATCGTATACTGTGTGTATTATTCTTTATTAAATATTTACATCAAAAGGAAAGTTTTAACAAGAATACCTGGTGAAAACATATAAGTTTCCAAGGTAGTACCAGCTAATTGTTGAGCCTGTTTTTGGGAGTATATGTTCCACCGTTAAATCGTTATATACTCTGGAAGGCTTCTTAATTACTTTAAAATGAAAATATTCTTTATTCAAATAGATTGTTACAATCACTTTCGACTCGTCATTTAACATGGAATATCTGTACTATCAGCCCTACATACAACAAGCTAGTACCGACTCGGAAGGCAGTTTTGTTGAGAGCCAGCGAGAAACTCAACAGTTGCTCTTTACAAATATAGTTTTAAAACGATTATTAGCTTTCTCAATGAGCACCAATAAAATTTAATTCCACACATTAACATCAGTATAGTATTCTTGAATATAAGAATATACTTTTTACTATAATGTATTTTTAATATTGATTTTAAATTTCTCTAGTGGCAGATCTAAAATTGTTCGTGGAATTTTATTGTGTACGCAAACAAATTGTTTTTATCCATAGAACATCAATAAATATGCAATAAATTAGTATGATTTTTTATTTAAATGTTATATGTTAATGATAATATACACACAGGGTAATTTTTTATATGTATAAAAGCTATAAAGGCGTGAATTTAAAGTTCATATGTCAGTAAAAAGCATTAAAGGTTTTACTCCGATCTCCATTCAGCCAGTGTGAAGCGATCAGTTTAAAAAAAATTCTTTTGGAATGCGACAAGTCAATTACTTTTAACAGTACAGAGTCTGCATGAACAGATAATAAAGAAAAAATTATTGTAAAATGTAGTAATCAGAATCTTAAAAACACTCTCTAACTGTACTATGATTACATTATTTATTATTTCTGAAATCATTACTTTTTGGATCGATTTATTAACTGACGGTAAATAAGATAAAAATAAAAAAAAATCATTTATTGAACATTGTAACTTTTCACAGAACTCTTATTGATGATCAACTTTTTAATTTAATTTGTTTTGTACTATACTTTGCTTACGAAGGCGTCATAGTGGTGGAGTTGAAACAGGAGGGAATTTCACAACAACACATTTTTTGATAGTTTAACAACACAGATTTAGCCATACACATTTTATTAGATATAGTCAAAATAATCAAGCGACATCATTGCCAAGGATTGAAATATTCGTTTATTGTATAATAATCTTTTTCCGATAAACATATTTTAATGTGCGTTTTGTATTCTGCAAATGGTAGTCCAAGTACATTTTCAGGAATTTTATTAAAAAATCTGATTACGTTTATAACAAATGATTTAGACTTTTTTGCAGTCGAAATATCAATACAGCCAGTGTTTCACGGTGCCTTGTAAATACACTATTGATATATATATATGCAAATATATATATAAATAAATATATATTTGCATATATATATAATTATATATAATAATAAAACATATAATTATATATATATATATATATTGGCATTTATTTGTAGTTATTGTAAATGAACGAAATATTATCAAAAAATATTAGGAGGCCACAGTAAGAATATTGATTTCTTTGAACCGTTCACAAATTCGCGACCATTGGCCGTAAATAGCTCGGATGGCTCTCTCTGTGCAAAAAAATAAAATATTTACAGTATTCGCACGTCCGTTAACGCTTGGGGGCTAATCAATAGGACGTAATGATGTATAAATAACTAAAATACAGTATCCTAGCAGCATTGAAATCGGAGAGGCGTTTTATCTTCCTAACGACATAAGTTGCAACACTAAGCCTGACCCCAAGCTTTTACGACAATAAGCAATATACCTATATAAGCATTACGTCCGCGATAAATCGAAGCTGCGACCTACTATATAAACCCCGGGTGTATATAACTGTGCCGGCGGTGTTTGTATTTTATTGTTATTCAGTAATTCTCGATTCCGTAGATTTACGGCTCGCATTATCCGTGCATTAATAAACCCATTTATCTATCGAGGGTGGCCCAAGGGGGGGGGGGGTCCTTAAAGCATAATTAATTGGGCCCGGGATTAGCGCTAACCTCCGTCCTCGGGCCCATGCGGGCGAGATCGGCCTCCGCCTCGGAATTATAGAGTAACCGCCCGACACCCGGCTCCGTTTGTACCTTACAATCTCTACACGTAGACAATGCATGCTCGTATGCGTATGTATATGGTGGTGTTATTTTCGACCATTCGATGGCGATTTATTATAGGCCAAAAAATTATGAGACAATTTATCTGTATTTGTTGATATAGTGCTTGAGTGGCAACAAGGAACCGGTAGATGCAACGCGGGTAAGCCTACCACTAGATGAACCGAAAAATTAGTTAAACTCGCGAGAAGATATCTGGGAAGGTCTGTACTCTGCAGGAGGCGTCTATCGGATGACGTCTTCATCATCATAAAATCATCAATCCGTTGGGACGACGGTTGTACAAGTGATGTGTCTCGCTCGCTGCCAAATCAAGTCAACAATGAAAGAATCTCCGTGCATTGCCTTCTTCATTACTCCCTGGTGACCTTGAACCATCTATCCGTGATGATGAATCGTGTAAGCGACGTTTAGATTTAATTATGGCCAAAATTTGTTCATTTTAACATGATCTGTGCAGTACTCTTTGCATCTGACCAAGTTCATAATGTGATCCTCGTTAATTATATGGACTCGCCACTGAATTGTTGACGTTTTCGAGAACGTTCTTAAGAGAATCAAAACTGATAACTTCCAAAGTTTAAGCGGTTTACATAGCAAATTCATGTCGGTCAACAAATAAAGTGTCAAAGTCAATAACAGCGGTTATATGTTAAGTCTTATTTAAGCTACAGAAAATTAATTATAAAAACACCAATCGTATCAGTTCCGAGTACATAAATTTTAATTAAACAGTATCAGAAATGTACAAACTACTGCCTCTTTTTTTCAGCCGATATTGGACAATTAAACTTTGAAGACTTAATTATTGTGATATAATTATAGTTACCTTGTTTAATCTTTATAACTGGAAATAGTATTACAATCATCATTTCTATGTCGCTTACAGTAATGGCAGTGGATCGATATCAAATATATACCTTGATGTTTGATGTTTGTGTGTGCGTGGCTGTGTTTATGACGTCACACCTCATTACACTCTGATCGATAGTTGAAATAGATTACGCCTTAACATCCCTGTATTTACCCGATGAGATATTCGTATCCAACACGCTGTACACGCTACCGGTGTTGACTTAAATTTTGAAAAGTTACTTAAGTTTTGAAAAGTCTACTTAAAGCAGGTGTACAGCTTGGTATTATCTAAATTCGTACTTCGGTAACCGTAATTTAGGTTTCTGAAGAAACAATTGTTTCGCTTAAAATAATCTTGGTGTAATCACTACAATTTATTAAAACAATATATATAAATATATATAGAAAACAGTGTAACGTTTTCTAATACTATGAAAAATATATAGAAAAATAATACACGGTAAAAAATTGCACGTGTGTAAAACCTTTAAATGGAATTTACCCCCCCCCCCCCCCACCACCACCTCTTTTGCTGTTAATTAAAGTATGGTACATTCTACCCAACAATCAATAATCACAGAAAAAAAAATCTATTTCAGAGTGATCGCTTCATACACGGTCCTCAAAACTCAAGCTTTTCAACCTATAACCAATCAATCTGTACAATTATAAAACTTCTTCGTATATATAAGGACGTATTAAATTAAATATATAGTGCCTTATTCCAAATGTCTTCCGTAGTCGGTGATATCGGTGTACCATTGGTCACCTGCAAGCGCGTGTGACGTCACTGAGCGTTGGCTAAATATCTCATTCGCCACAACAACGTCGGCCCGACGAGCTCCGCAGTAAATCTGGCCGCGAGCGCGGCTAGCTGAGGTCCCGCCAGCGGCGTCACCCGGGCCTCTAATCCCGGAGATGAATTATTGCGGTCGTCCACCGCTCCGGGATTAGAAATTACTTTGCGCGTAAATAACCGGTTGATTGATGGCTTCACTTTATTCAACGATTGCGGCCCCGGGGAGAATTTGAATAAAAATCTCTTCGGTATAAGTCGCGGAGTTATGGCGTCTCGTCTACGAGGCGGGGAGCGCAGCGAACTGCGAAATACGGACCCGTAACGTCGTAGTCGCATAATTATAATGTCACGTATCAGAATGGGTTACGATTTAAAATACCGATTTAAAAACAGCAATACACGAACACAGATTATTCGCGTACAATTTCGTAACAACGCGGACACTTGATTTAGCCTCTATTGTAATCCGTACTTTATTTTATCTCACCGCTTATCATTTGCAGTGAAAGACAGCAATGCACAGAAGAACCCGAATAAATTTATTACCTTAATTGCCTCATCTGTCACTTTATGAAGTCGCGCCGTCAGCCCCGACAAGCTCGTTCATAGAAATCGACATATGTTCGCGGCGGTCTATTCCGTGCCGGATATTTACATGGAGTCACAATAATGATGCTAATAATCAAATTATTAGCTACAAGAGTAGTTTTTTATACATTTTTTTTGACTAATAAAAGAAAAGTGCAAAATGAAACATGAATACTTTTTTCAATAACAAACCTTTTTCTTTGAATCTAAAAAAGTTCAAAATTTAATAATATTGTTTTTAACGTGGTATCTATGTATATCAATGAACTACTTGTGTATAGATCCTTCACGAAATGGACCTGTGACAATCAATGTCTAATAAGCGTCTAGCGTCTGATATGAATGAAATAATATTAACATGTAAAGTTTTATAATGTATTGTACAAGCTTATTGTCACAGCGTCGTTTTATATGTTTCTATAGTTAATTGTTAAATACATCAAATAATATTACTGAATATAAACTTCCTCTTGCTTTAATACAATTAGCGCATATCTTAGAGAATTAAATCAAATCTTCATATGACATGTACTTATAAAAGGGGAACACTGGCATTAATGCCCAGGAGGTCTAATCAGTGTAATCTATAACAATATATTCTCCATCTATTGTTACAGAACTAACGTCTTTGATTTGATGGATCATCTGTCTTTCGTCGCTTTGAAGGTTCAGTTCATGTTAATTAATTATAATCATATCAAACGTTTCCACTCGTTAAGCGTATCGTTTTGTTTTTTATTAGATAGAAATAATATGGGCATCATTCATTTTATATATTTACCTTTAGGTTCAATAAAAGATTTTTCAACACAGAAACATAAGCAGTTATTTTGATAAAGGCAAGCACCGGCCGCTTCCATACGATCTTATTTAAAATTAATGCGAAATGTCTATATCGAGCCGTGAACGACTTTCGGCTAAAATGGTGGTGATGAACATGTAAAGAGTGGATATCACCAATACACTATTTATATAACAAACTATTCATAATAAAAGACTATAATAGTACAATTTAAAAAAAATTGCTTTATGCTAATACATAACTAATCTTTTACTATTTTGACCGTAAATCAATATCCTTCTGACTCTCTAATGAGTAAGTACTAAGTAGTGTTTGTTTAAAAAGAAGATTTGAGATCTGCTGACGGATGAGTCGTCATAACTATCTTATAACGTATCATGATATGTATATATATATATATAATTATACACATGTGTGTGTGTCTAATGGTCGTGACTTAATCGTCGTCTCCACTACGCTTCATTTTCCTTATATTTTAATTAATTCTCTCATTTATTCTTGTCAGTCGAAAGATCGCCGCGATGTCCGGACTTACGCCGCCCGCATCTAGCGACGCCTCGCGACTTCGGTTATGTCGTCATAATTACTATCATCTTATCATGTCACATTTACTACTTTTAATTGTAAAACTATATATACTCCATCTGAAGGCTATCCAGTCTTACCTCCGTATAAATTCTTTGTTTAGTTTATTCCATCTCCAGATGATGTTGTTTTTATTTTGCTTTTGGCTAACATTTTAGTCTTCTTTGTTACGGCATTCAATTCCTCAATATTTTTTTGGAGATCACCTCCTCCTCTGTTGCCATTTTTCAGGGGGGAGTAATATTATGGTTTTGTGTATTTTTTCTTTAGATCATAGGAACTTTTATACATAAACTTATTTTACGGCAATCTGTCTGTACGATTTTATCGTTGCTCTGTATCGGCGCTTCGATCGTGCAGTTAATTTTAGCAAATTAACAGAACAGGCTCCGGCCATAAATCAAACCGGCCGCCGCTTGGGACTCGTCCAAAGAGCCGGCCGAGGATTCAAACTATTTCGCTAATGCAGCGCCGCTATTTGATTTAGTATTTTCAAATGATGTCCCGAGAACAGGGCGGCGGAGGTGATTTATGAAGAAACCTAATCGGGGAACTTCTGGAAATGCTAAAGCTATTTTTTAATAATCGTTATACGCGATTAATATATTTCGTATAAACGCATGTTAATTCTGAAGTAATGGAATTATTTCTTTTACAGGTATTGATCGAAAAAAATTTTTTTTGGTTTAGGAAGATATTTTTGGGTTGAATTCATAAATAAATAAATAATTACCGGAAATCGAACCCGCGACCTACGATCGCAAGTGTCAGTCCTCTACCACTGGGCTACCACAACTCCTAATACTCGTGTTTTTATAGAATCGCTTTTTGACTTCCCCGATGGCTTCGTTTTGATTTTTGATGGCCAAGTTAGATTAGCTTAGCCAGATTTTTGTCGTTATTTTTAACCTATTAAAACATGCTGTATACATATGTGTAAGTTTATTTATGTTTTGTCTATATGTACACGTTAACTAACCGTTATTTATCCCTCTGTTTCCATACTATGTTTGTCTGGAAGAAATTGCTTCGTGCGATCAGACCGCCTATTGTACCATTTTCTTTATTATTATATTATACAATAAAGAGATTTATATAAAGCAGTTAAATACAAAAAGCATACATTATTTTCCCTCGCAACCGTTGATAAGACCGCAGTTGATTCGCGTAACAAACAATAAACATGATGTGTTGTTGTGAATCTCAAAAAGCGGGGCGTGCCGCGGGCAGCCCCGCCGACGTGACGTACAATTCGATCTGCGGTCTGCGGACGCGAGCTCGAGGAAAATTAGGCGTCACCGTCAGAACATATCCCCGCCGCGTCACGCGTGCCCGACTCACAACCGAGTGTATTGCGCGACTCTCGAAAATTCTTTAATTTAGATTAATGGAAGGAGTCGTGTTCTGCTCCCTGTATTACCGCGCAAGCCATACACTTTGAAATTAAGCAAATCTTTGGGGTATGTTAGTAGACATCCTATAGCTGAATTGACGATAATTATTTAATTAGATTATCAAATTTTTATTTCTTAACTATTATTAAACGGTTTTATTTAGTTCGACCCGTACGGAATTTATTTGGGTCAAAATTAGAAATTAAAATTTAAGCACCTTCCCGTTGTCAGATTGATCTGAAATTTGGTACACATATTTAATTTAGATGACAATACAATATTATAAAATCAATAACATTATACATCTAAGATGGCCGCCGATACAAAATGGCGGATTACATATTTTTTCTTAACCCCCTCAATATGGGTATCAAATGAAAGGGTTACACTAGTAAAACACGATGATTATGTAAAATTTAAAATACTAGATGGACGCCGTTCCAATATGGCGGACTAGGTACATATTTTTCCACAACCACCACAATATGGGTATCAAAAAACCGTTTAACTAAAAAGTTTTTTTAAATGAATTTTTTATGTACAAATATGTATTATTTTATATTAAACTTATTAATTATTTCTATCTGTATTTTATTTATTCATCGCTAGAAAACATGGTTAAAAATATATACAACCCGGTAAACAAGAAATTATCCAAGTGCCCTCTGGTAAATATAAAAACAGAAATAATTCTAAAAAAAATTATGTCATGCTTCTAAGATGCTCGGATTTTAGAATAAAATTAATGTTTTTTTTTTCACATATTGTAAGTTATAGCTCGTTTTCTTATATATCTAAATCCTTCAATGTTTGAAATCCTTGAAAAGAGATTAAAATACAACGGCAGATATTTTAATAGGCACGATAAATATGCATGTACAATTGCTTTAAAATTGAAGCGACAGTAATATCTAGACTGAAGTTGGACAGATGTCAGACAACTACAACAATAGGATGCTATTTTTTAGACAAAGCATTTGCCAAGTGCACTCGGTGTTTGGCACTGGTCGGTTCAACATCACCCGAGGATGCCCCGTGGAGGTATGAAACACGTGTAGAGTAGATTAACGGCGATAGTTGTGTTTCGCATTGTTTGCCGCACGCGCATTTATCAGCGGGCTGGCGGGTGATGCACTTCATTGCACGACTACTGCTGCATAGCGGAAGTAGCTATATATTAGTCCATTTCTTAGTTAAGATTTCCGAGAGGTAACGCCGGAATCTATTAAATAACTTGAACTCTGTCTCTCTTGATCTTAAGCGATGACGAAGTGTTCGATGGTACATGCTTACTTAGAAGATAGCTAACTTCTCTTAAAGACTCCCAAGGGAAGGTTACATAGAAATAACGACGCCGGTGGGTTGTTTCATTCATTGGCTGTTCGCACTATAAAAGTACCTTCAAATTACTTTTTTTTAAGTAAAATAAGGAACATTGACATGGTGTTTTTCGTAGCTGCCTGTAATATTCTATCTCGTGGTCGTCGTTTCATCCCATAGCCGCCCACTGTAAGGTATGATCGCAACGTTAAATCGGCGGGTTGGCCGTTGGATCGCAGTGTGGTATTATTGTACGCAGAAGACGCTGCTATCGATCCTCTAGGAACATGTTTGTGAGCAGTAGCAATCCTATGTAATTAATGCTCAAAATCCGAATTATATAAGATAGTATTCTGGGAATCATTTATATGGTTTTTCGTTGCCTATATCATTCTATCTCAAAAGTAACAAAAATGTATTCATTTTTTAATTTCATACCAATCACAGAAAGTGAAAGTTACATATTAATAATTTATTAAGAAGATATAAAATATATCATAAGAAATAAACGAATCAATGCATACAATAAATGGTTTATAGCTATGCGCAGTTTAAATTCACGCCAAGTAGATATCAATAGTCGTAAAAGGTTAAGAAGTATATATCTGTTATTAATTCTGAAATAACATTGTGAAATAGTTTAGTGTATTAAATAAAAAAAATGTTTAAATTGAATGTAAATATGAAATATTTTGGAATGACAACACGCGTACAAATTGGTCCGTCATCGTCGCCGATCGAAGGCCGTCGAACAAACAAATTGTCAAATGTTTTAATACCATTATGTCGCTCCTTTCACATTTGTTGGACTTTGTAAATGGTAAACACGGCGAGTGACGTCACGCCCCCGCGTGTGTAACGAGCCGCCGGAGACCGCTCCGATTCGGCTCCACATTCCGTCATTGTCTAATTGAAAACCAGTTTATGTGCTTTTATTGAAATTGCTTTCGCGTGGCCGCACAACCGCCGATAAATAATCTACAACCTATTTTATCTGTAACTGTTGGCGTACATTTAAAAAGAACTAACAATTTTAATCAAGTAATAATTATGAATTAATATTATAATTTCAGTTTTACTTTGATTTGTTTATATATCAAGAGAAGATTTATATTTGATAGAATCTAATATTAGTCCTCTTCTAGTATTGCATATTTCAACGTAAAATAAAGTTGACTTAAGCCGTTTTTTAGTAATTAATCACTTACAAAAATCACTCGTGAAGTGCTGCAATTATGATGATACAAATTTCCTTAATATCACCAGTTCACTACCAAGTCTACGTTTCAACTATAAGACGTCTCCTGCTGGACATATATCTCCAACAGGATTTTAATTAGGATCAATTGGGGGTTTGTTAATCTTGTGGGCGGATTGCCCTACGTAGCGTTTACGGGTCCGCGGTTTCCGCTCTGGGACCTTAAGATAGCAGACCATTTTATTCGTAGGAAATCCACTAGTCCACTAGTGGATATGCCTCGCACAGATATTTCTAATAATACCGATTAGAAACTGCCTCAATCCTGCGTTTACCGAGGTTCTTAACAAACTCATCTAACTGCCTTGTGAGTTGACGTTTGCTGCGCTTTCCGGTCTGTGATCTAGTCACCAGAACTGTAAGGTTCCAGCAGTCTTCTATTATGTGCGCTATGTGACCTGACCACTAACACTTCCATTTTTCAAGTCGCTGGACTATGTAGAACCTTGAAGAAGAATTTCGAATAAAAGGCCTTTATTCTTTAAAAAAATATTTAAGAGTGTAAACGGATATTTTTATTAGTTGTGAAAAAAGCTATTTAGGTGTACATTAAGGCATGAATTAGTTTTGGCTAGGCCACCTGCGTTTAAGGCTTTTGTCTATAAAACAAACGAGAGCGTCTGTCAGACGTCACATTTAACACGTGCCTATTTGTCAGAGGAATTTGCGTGGACCACCTGACGGCGGGGCGCCCTACATAATATCTTACGGTCCCGCCTCGCCCCAGATGTAAGGAAAGTTCTAGCTTCATCTTTAAATATTAACTTTTTTACTTACGAAACTTTAAGGTTATACCATTTTTATATTTAGTTCTCGCCGGCTTTCATAAGTTACATTGAATACTCTCGCAGACTTGGCCCAGAACTTATAATGCCGGTCTGAACTTCTAGATTTTCATTACAATTTTATACTGTTTAAAAAAGATATATCTTTGTGTGACCTTTCTCTTTGAGTTCTTATAATTTGTAAATTATTTTTAAGCGCATTATACTATTACTTTTAATGATATCCGAAAAAGAGTTCAGTAACAATTAACGTAAATAATAAAAGTGGCAGACATTTGGTGACAAAAAAAACAAAGGCCTTTTGTGTTATTTTACATTTCGTCTACTGTCTTTTGTTTCCTTAATTAAATGTCCCAATAAGTAGCTAGTGAAATAAAACTCTCACTGGAAAACAAAACACCCAAAGCATAACATAATTGAATCAGTACCACTAACCAAAATGACAAGGAATTAATTCATAGTAAATTTAATTCCGGTGGATAAAGGAACGAAGGATATATCAAATAAATCTCTCGTTAACTTGCTTAAGGATTCAGGCTTGTTATGAGCGAATATCAGTTCATTATTGAGGTTTCTAAAGTAACGCTGGCAGGATCGTTTAAAGTTTGGTCAGGTAGAGAGAAATTACAAACACAGCTACGGGGGTCATCAGCCCAGAACCGTGCCAGGCTTCTTTACAACGCGACGGTCTCGGCACCCGCACGGCGGATACATGGAATGATACAGAAACCATCGTGTATAGATGTATTTAGAGTGTGCTTTTATATCCGTCACAGTCTGATGGAAGTAAATTAAAATTATAAATAACCTAATTATTCTGTAATATGATTTGAAATATCTCCACTTGTAAAGTATCTAAGAATTGAAATTCACCAGCCGCCTGTCAAGTCACAAAGCTCACTGTCACCTCCTTGACATATGAGCTTCGAATATTTCCACCCGTCTGGATCTATCTATTAAATGTCACAAATATTATTCACGTCAACTTTATAAGTTATAATTAGAAATAAATTAAATATCCAGTTTAATAACCGAAATGTTATTTTAAGATATAAGAGTTTGTTTCTCTTTTAATTACCTAAAATTACGCCATAATCCGGCCTGCGAGCGGGAGGCTTTTATTAATTATGTTGCGTAATAAATTAACGAGTGCCGTTAATTATTAAAGCAATTAAAAAAAAGTCTATTCGCGCAGCCAATTCGCCGCGCGTGCAACATTCCCGTCCCGTTTCATTGCAGCAAAAGGTCGCCCCAGTTCGAGGCGCCCATACGGTGCGCTGTTAACCTACTGGATTTATTTGCAAGGTCCGCTCGGAGCGACCCCGGGCTCGCCGGATCCCTTCTCAATGATTAATGCTATTGGATTTTTTCGGGTGCCCAGCTCGCGAGGTATTACTACAATTCTTTATACAAAAATACCGATTTTCAGAATTCGGATTTATTAATGCGATTCAAGCGGTGTGTGTCTATATGTAACTTCTCATGACAATCATTTAGTTAGAAAAGGACCAATATTTAGCTACTTACGCACATGTGTGGAAGTGGCTAAATATTGGTCCTTTTCTTACTTAGGATGGACTTCCGCAAGGTAACGCCTGATTTCATTAAATAATTTAGTTATGAAATAAAGGACTAAACAATCTGTCATACACGTACAGCTTGAGCTTACGAAACGATTTGCCGGCTCCTTCATTTCCCGAGAATGACAACCCAGGTCTCTTCGGGATCGAAGTGAGCAGGTACCTACTAAGTCTGCGTGCTTCATGTTCGACCACATCGTCATTCTCCATCAGACGAATTGATGGTCAAAAGCGGACAAGAAACAGTTTAAAAAAATGTACTGCGAACATATAGTAAAGAATAATTAATTTTAATATTTAATAAATCGAGTTTTATATATAAATCTTTTTACTATTATATTATTTATACTATATGCTGTATACATTTTACTGTATATAGCTGGAAGCATTGATCAAACACACAGCACACAACATATACATTTTCTAATATAACACAAAATCCTAGGTTTCGTTTTTATTTTTCATTTAAGTCTATTTTCGTAATGTTTTAAATTTGAAAATACTAATATTTATTCATAGTTGGTTATATTTAAATCTCCCAGCTGAGAAACACCTGTAAATAAATAAAAGAAATATCATTGACTTTATTCATTATTTCTGAAACCACTGTTTGTTGGATATGGTGTACAATTAATAGCAAATAAGCTACACATGTCATTATTTAAAGATGTTTCTTTGAATTTTCTTCCTGCTTCTTCTCCACAATAATACCTTGCGAAGTATAGTAGAGTTAAAACTTTAATAGGTTAACCCTTTTCTTGATAATGTATCTGTAGAGATACATCAGAATTAAAAAAAAAATAGTGGCATCAATATTGAACGCAAAGTAATCATTTGTTTGTGAATGTTAAGGCAGTTTTTTAATTTTAGAACGCTTGTTCAGTTTTTTCTGTTGGCATCCTTGGATCTTAATAGTCAAGTTGTATGAATATTATTGTAATACTCGTATTACAAAAATCTGCCAAGTTAAGGGTTAAAAAAATTGGCGATCAATGAGAGTTCTTTTAAAAGTTCGAATGTTGTTTAAACGAATTTTATTTTATTTTTAATGTCGGCGTGACCGCACCGCGTAATTTTTGAATCTCGGCTATTGCTGGTTAGACACGTAATTGTCATTAAGGCACTAAGCAAACATAATTAACATCGCATCGATGCAGTTTTTAGCGGCGCAGTCGGCCGCGCGGCTGCACACAACGCCGCCCCGCGCCCGAATGTAATTCACTTTTCAATCCTGTCACCATTTAATTGTACGTCCGTAACACACGCTTTAGACTCGTGTTCGGCGCATTAGTATGAATATTACCTCGTTATTAATAAATAAACACAGAAAATGTGTGTTTCTATGCTATTAATGCTTGCGCTATTTTATTTCAAATTCGTTACAGTGATGCTATTTATAATTCATATTTAGTATTAGCACTGTGAAAATATACGAAAATAACTTACATGGAACAGATTTATTGATATATACAGCATGATTGGTTAAGAGTAGAAGCTTTTAAGGTTTGAATGTACTACAGTGATCAAAAAGTAAAGTAAATTGTTATTCTAAACTCCTGGGCAGGTAGGCAAATAAATATTTTTCCTAAATTGGTCGTTATTAGAAAATGTATAGTATCTTACACGCGTCAAGTCTCGATTGATCGATGTCATACTGCATTAAATCTTCGCGACTCTTTTGCGAAAAACTAGAAGCTCCGTGTGACTTCGGGACATTCAGCAAGCTCAATCAGTTAAAACAGAATCGAAGGTTTTGTAGGCTACACAGGGAAAAGGCTATGCCAACTGTTTCAAGGACTGGAAAAAGCGTTGATTAAAATGATTTTTATCAGGCGGGGATTGCTGTCAAGGTGATTTCATTGATTTGGAAAAATAAATTAAGAATTCACTTTTTATAAATAAATTCACCTTACTTTTTGATCACAGTAGTATAAATGGTAGCTTTAAATATATAATCATCTGTTTTTAATCTTCTCTGTATAAAGTATCAATCTGAAATTCTGTTGGAATGTGATAGACGAATAACTTCTTACAGTTCAGTCATTCAGAGTCTACATGGACAGATAGACAACATTAAACTATTCTAATATGTAGTAGTCCGAATTTTGAAAACGTTTTTCTTACTAAATAATCATTACCTTTATTATTTCTGAAGTAGTTGATTTTCAGATAGGTCCCATACATTATTTGACAGCAAATGAGCTTTAAATTCACCCCCTAAAGCTTTTACACCCATAACCAATCATCCTGTACAATGACCTCTAACATACAATGCACCCATGCGGGGGTTCCAAACGCGTATCCGTCTCCAAAGGGCCATCAATAAGCTCAGACAAGTTTTTTGTGATTACTTTACAAATACACTTAATTCAGTGGGGCAAATAATTTTCACGCTGAATTATAAATTAAGAAATCCTTAGTAAGAAAAGGACCAATATTTAGCTACTTCCGCACATGCAGTGGTAGTCGTGCAACAAAATGCACCGCCCGCCAGCCCGCTGATAAATGCGTATGCGGCAAACAATGCGAATCACACAACTGCCACCGCAACACGTGTTCAAAGTCTGACTGTGTTTGGCACTAATCGATGTAACATAACTCCTGAAGATGCCCCGTGGAGGAGTGAAACACTTGTTGAATGATTTGGCGGTGGCAGTTGTGTGATTGTATTACTCTTCTTACTTAGGATGGACTTCCGCAAGGTAACGCCTGATTCCATTAAATATTTAAGAAATCCTAAACAGTATAAAGAATAGGATGTAAGTTTTCATATATATAGATTAATTATGACTGGATATATATTTATATGATTAATGGTAGCCTAGCAGTAGAGGATTGATACCTGCGATCGTAGGTCGCGGATTCGATTACCGGAATATAATTCTATATAATTCACATTTTATGCATTAATTATATAGAATTGCCACTACTTACAAACTATTTTTAAAAGAATAGGCATCAGCGTCCTCTGCGTACCATAATACCACACCGCAATCCCCCATCGCGCAACAGAAGGCCGTTGGGGCCGATACATTGTCGCGTGGTGACCACGAGCCGGTAGTGGCGGCGAAGGCAGACTCCCAGTGGAATGTTGACATAGTTAAAGTTACTGGAAGTCGCTGGATACAGGTAGCATAGTATCGGTTATCGTGGCGAAGAATATCCCACTATAGATACCTTTATCTATTCTATTATTTCTTTATTTTAGGAAAGCCTGCTGTGGGCATCTATGATATGAGTTTTAACTGTGTAGTTTATGTAGTATTACATATACAAGCTTTTACGATATTTTTCATAGGTACACTGTATTTTATATATCGGATATTTACTGAGATTTTCAGTGAGCGTGTTTTAGTGTATGCTACTGTTGTTTGTGCAAAGGCCATTTGGGCAGATCAAACTGTAGCGAGCGCGGGCAAAAGTTGGCTGAACAGAGAAGTATGGTGTGCCTTGATAACAGCTTTTAGTGAACGGGGTCTATACATTAAAAATTTAATTAAATAACTAAATTATTAACCAAATTCATTGTTTTGATGTAATTAATTAGCATCGTTTATTTAACATAATGTTTCAATATGTAATTCAATTAATGCTTTGTTATTTGTTTGTGTTATATTGATAATAATTAGTTTAATATTGATTTCATTAGAACACTTCCTATATGTAAACAGTTAAGACAGACAACGGAACGCTTGCTCTACTGACCCTGAATGTCAAAAGAAGCTTCCTTTTCGAATGTTATCTTGGTTTTCTACCGTCTGTAATAAAGATAAAATGTTTACAGAAAAGCGTCTGAAAATACTTGACAAGAGAAAACAAAAAGAGGCCTAGGCCCTGATACACGTACACTTAGAACTGTTCGGGATAATTCAAAAGCCTTACACGCGAGGTTTTAGTTAAGTTCAATCTAAGTGAACACATTAAATTTATAAATCATTTTTAATTTCTGACGTAACCGTCACATATATCGATGCAAAAGAATTTATAGTCATATATAAAAACATTTCGACAGTAAACCTAATATAATACCATATTATATATATCATTTCTTATCTGTGGTATTTATATCAATTCGACATTGGTAGCCATTTATTTTATGGGCCGAATTCGCTGAAAAACTTTTTAAGTAAAGCTGCTGATGTTTACTAATAGATGGCGCTGCTCATTATTTGTATAATTAAATATGTCGGTGCTAATATGAATAAATTTAATATAACCTGACTATTATATAGGGCAATTACATGAATTTATTTCCTCCGCCTGTACCCTGGTTACCTGTGTGTTTTCAGTGATGACATATGTATCAGTGACTTGGGCGCTTACGATGGGCATTATAAGAAGGCTCAAGGTGACGCAGCGAGCAATAGATAGAATTATACTCGCAGTTTCGCTTTGAGATCGACTCAGATGAATTGTTGTTGTTGACAGCAGGCAAGGAACGTTGCTCGAACTGTCGGCAGCCGCCATTACTTGTACCGACGACATAGCTGAGGCCAGGAGAACTTTCTGGACGCGAGTATAGTAACACCTCTCATCGTGGTGTTCTTTGGGAGAGTCTTATGCGTTGTAGTAAATGTCTATGAGTGTTAATTCAATGTCCTCGTAAACGTTTTCACATAAAAGGCAAATTATGTTGAAAATAAAAAATGTACAATGACTTTTAGTGTCTGCTTAAATTCTATGATTATCCACGTGCGTGCAGCGATGCCGCGGGCTGCAGCTAGTCATGTTATAAATCCACGAGGTCCCTCGTTACATTGAAATATGGCCGCGGAGCAGTCGCGAGACAAGTGCAACTAACTCCGAGCGATATTTCGCGCGCTGTCGTCGGAGCCCCGCGCTATATATCGCCGGCTAACTTCTGTCGCTTCTTGTTCCCTTTCTTTGTTCCTTCCACTTGTCACGACATGCAGGCGCCATTCAGCGCCTCCTGTTCGCCATTTCTAATGCGGCTTACGTGACATATCACTCGCAGTATGTGATAGTAAATTTTAAAAAAATTAAAACTTTTTTGACCCTTGATTCAAAATAAACGAATCAAAGGCCTTCCCTTAATACTTTATAAATACATTTTTATGGTCGATAACTCGACCATAATTTATAAAAAAATAAAAATTATAATTTCTACTAAAAAAAAAACATAATGTCATTACAGTTGATTGGTTCTTGTTTCGTTTTGTAATTTAATCAACCTGTGTCGATTTTTAGACAGTCGATGTCAAAAATTATTTCTCACTTATAACTGTGGAGCTCTGATTCCCAACCTAAATGACTTTTGATGACTTTGGGACTCCCTGGTCTAGTTGAATTCTTACACAGGACGTGTTTCTGACCCCGCAAGAGCTAAGAACATCTACCAAAGTGGGCAATTCCGGTATTCTTATCATAGCTTTTACATGTAACTGAAAGTGAAACTTTTTTGGTAATTATATGAATAAATAAAAAAGCACTACAAATAAATAATGAATACAACATACAGGATAATTTTAATTATTTTTACGCTTCAAAAGGGTGAATGTATAACTCATTTGAGAGAAAAAAGCTACAAAGATTTTAAACTTATTTAAAATTATCTCTTGGAAATATGTTGCCTTAATTCGTTTTCTCTACTGGATTGTAAACCATGCTGACCAATAATTTCTGACAGAACTGATTCAGGCAGAACAATAATTCATTTTAATAAGTAGCAATCTGAAATTTTAAAAGCTTTATGTTAGTATATTATTATTAAGTTATTAATTATTTTTGAAACTATTAATTTTTGAACAGGGTGTAGCTTATATTAATCGATAGCAAAATAGCTACACATTCACCCCTTTAAGGCTTTTACACTTATAAGCAAACAACCTATAGAGTACCAGATCACATTAAATCTTTGTATACAAAATTGTTGAGCAAAAGTTGAAATGTATGCATATTAAAAATAATGCTTCTATATTAAAGTTACATGTACTTACGGAATTTTCTTTTGCAAACAAAAATGTAATTATCTCGAAGCCATGCGACAGAGCACAAGAAAAGGCGAGCAGTAGATGTTGACTTTAAACTTTTAATTGAGTCGTATGAAAACATGTTGTAATAGCAGCTCCATCGCTCGCTCTGTCACAGACCCGTAAATAATTAACGACCGTTGACAGTTATTGAATTCCACTCACGATCCGCCTTTGTTTTATTAATTAACGATCAAATTGGGAAACGAATTCTGTGCTCTGGATGTTTTAACATTTCGACTTTAAACTTGTAATTAATATGGTAATCACGAAACTGTCGTGTGTGTGTATGCTTCCTCAAGCGTCAAAGTTTCTTTTCGCCGAAAATTCCATTCACATCGTCTTTTATTAAAAGGTATATATACGGAAGAAGTGAAGAAAGCCAGAAAAAATACTAATAACTATAACTAATAATTACTTAAATAACTTCAAATGCCGTTAAGGGCGCTATGAACAATAGTTTCTTTATTTCCAACGAAGTAGTGGACATAAAATGTCTTAATTAAAAATCGACAACACACACAGTCCTAGACTTTGCGGAATAATCGTTTCAGCCCAAAGACTCCCACTGAAAAGCTTAGGTTTACTCCAAAGAAATCTATTGGAAGATATATCATAATCACCACGCTTGACAGGCGGGTTGGCGATCACAACGTAGTACTATAGTACGCAGAGGTCGTTGGTGAGGTCTAAAAACCGTGTAATTGAATAATTATATAAGATTGAATCCCGAGAATCGAACCTCGCTAGGCTACCACTGTTCCAATCTACGAAAAAATAGGTCTGTTTTTAACTCGTATTAAATCAGAACATTAAAAAACATGTATTATGTTTTTCAACACTTCTATAATTTGTTTTATTAAAACCTGAGTTAAAGTAACATTTATTTTTACCGTTTACATCATATTTGTACTGTACACTTAGGTATAATACTAAACTAAAGAAAACATCAAAGAAGAACGACAAATGCGCGGCAAAAAGGCTGAATCCTTAAAAATTGAAAGGTGCAATTGAAAACCGTCTCATAAGATTTGTTCATGCACAGAATCGAAATTTTTTATTTAAAAAAGAAAGAGAATTTTAAATACATTAAATATGGTCGTCAATCAGGGTAATGCCTTACAGCCAGTATCCCTTTGTATATAAAGCGGTCAAAGTTTACCGAGAGCAACACTAAACATTTATTCTCATAGCCTGGTGTCGGCGTAAAATGGGAGGTGGAGCCCGGCTGCAGGCTTCATTAATTATGCAACGAAGAAGGCATAATAAAGTTAGTCGCTTCCTTTGTTTAGACGGCGCCGGATATAAAGTTGCTGGGCGTTAAACAATACTATTAGATACTTTGCTAGCGACCTAAATTAAGTGCTTTGTGAGCACGCTGGGGTCCATAGGCCCGGAGATGACGAAATTAAAATGCGGCTCAAGGTTAAAATTCTATTTTTTCTGTGCAAATTCCTTAGAACTAAGCCTTATATATGACATATTTATTTATTGGAACTGGATACAAAAAATACTTTTACATACTTTATGTTAAAATTAAGTGATTTTTGAGCAAAACATGATTTTAAAAAATTATAATTAAAATTATTTATGGTATTATTATCACTTGTATAGTAAAAATATTCATAGTTTTAAGCCTTACAAATATAAATCTACAGGAAACTTGTACCATTATTGCTTTGTAAGCACAACAAGGATTTGATCAGTAAATTTATTTATGATGTTAATTTTACTGGTATAGTAAAACGACAATTGTTTAAACCACACAAAGATGAATCTCCTGGAAACATGAACAGACAATAGTTGTAGTATCAGTATTACTTATAAATACAACACACAAAATTTTGGCCTGCTCATAATATATATATATATATGTGTGTGTGTTTTTTTTTTTTTTTTTTTTTTTTTTTTTTTTTTTTTTTTTTTTTTTTTTTTTTATAGAGGTTTAAAAATACGTTTACGTATCATAGGGTCTGATGTTGGTGCCCCGTATGTCGGACTCGATCTAGATCAATACCGACTAAAAACAATCCTCTCTCTTCGGTATCCCTGGTCCCCACGGCATGGCCGTTAGGCATTACTTCGCGGGGGGGATTTAGCCGCAGCTTTCTCTGATAGAGTGGCTGTTCAGGCCAACTCCCTCCGCTCTTGCTCTATTTTACGCAACTCCTTTAGCACCGTCGTACAGTACGCGCTCGTAAGTTCCCAGGCCGAAGGCGAGGATAGCATTGTAGCTATCAGAGTTTCAGGATAGATTTTGCATCCTACACCTTCTTCCCAAGACCTCCTGGCTTCGTTAAATCGGGGGCAGACGAAAAAGACATGCTCTGCATCTTCAATCATTCCGACACAATTAGGACAGTCAGGGGAATCTTCGTATTTGAACCTATGGAGATACGCTCGATAACAGCCGTGGCCGGATATCATCTGAGTCAGGTAGTAGTTCAACTCTCCATGATCTCGGTTCACCCATGACTCTAGGTTTGGTATAAGCTTACGCGTCCATTTTCCTTTCGTCGACTTATCCCAGGACGATTGCCACTGTTGCAAGCTCTTCAGTCTTCCCCGAATTCTAAGTTCAGCTGAAGTTGGGTCTGATTTGCTTTTTTTGCTACGGTACAGATCAGTTCTTTCGTCCGCAAGAAGCGCAACAGGAACCATACCTGCTATCACGCATGCTGCATCCTCCGATACTGTACGAAAGGCGCTAGCTACCCGTAGAGTGCTGACTCTATAAACAGAGGCGATTTTCCGTCGGGACTCCTGTTTGCTCAGTGCGTCGGACCATATGGGTACTCCGTACATAAGCACTGACGTAGTCACCGACGCTAATAACTTCCTTCTGTTTTGCTTGGGACCTCCGACATTAGGCATGAGTCGGCAGAGTTTAGCTGTCACCAGAGACGCTTTCGCTGTTGCTCTCTCAGCCTGATCTTTAAAGTTTAGCCTACGGTCGATCATTACTCCAAGGTACCGTATAGCTGGTTGAGTTGCGATTTCACAGCTGCCGACATTGAGTGTGATGGTCTCCGCAACTCTCCTGCCAGTAATGAGCACTGCTTCCGTCTTCTGCTCAGCCAGTTCTAGTCCGACTGACCTCATCCACAGGGTGATTACTTGGAAGGATCTTTCAAATGCCCACTTCACTTCCTCCACGTGTTTCGCTACTATAACGACTGCTAGATCATCAGCGAATGCGACGAGTTTAGTTTCGCTGGGTAGATGTTTCTTTAGGAGTCCATCGTACATAGCGTTCCACAAAAGTGGCCCTAGTACTGACCCCTGTGGGACGCCTCCGGTGACTTTGTACTCCTCCGTCCCGATTTCCGTAGTGTATATGAGGACCCTATCAGAGAAGTAACTAGCGACTATTTTACGTAGGTATAGAGGTACATTCAGTGAGCTAAGTGCCCCCATGATGACCTCCCATTTTGCTGAGTTAAAGGCGTTTTTAATGTCCAAGGTGGCAACCAGGCAGTATTTTATCGAGCCTCTCTTCCATCTTTTCCCAGACACTGCTAGTTTTGCTATATTGACTACTTGCTCTATAGCGTCCAGCGTAGACCGGCCTTTTCTGAACCCATACTGTGAGTTAGCTAGGTGGGGTTCAACTGCTGCTTCGATCCTGCTGTGGATAATACGTTCTAGTATTTTCCCCGCAGTATCCAGCATACAGAGGGGCCGGTATGACGATGGCTCGTCTGGTGGCTTCTTACCTTTAGGGAGAAGTACCAGTCTCTGTCGTTTCCACGCGGTAGGAAAGGTGCCTTCCAGTAAGCAGCTATTGTAGGCCTCCAAGAAGACTCCTGGTGTTGCTACAATAGCTTGCTTAAGAGCTACGTTGGGGATCCCATCCGGTCCCGGAGCTTTGTTGTTTCCAACCCTACCGCATGCTACCATTAGCTCCTTCTCGGTAATAGGGGGGATTTCATTCGGATCCACAATCCCTAGTTGAAAGGAGGATTTTGGTTGCGTGGGGAATAGAGCTCTGACAATTCTTCCCAGTAGAATAGGACAAGTGGGCGTTGTATTCTCATGTCTCAGTTGTTTAACTACAACCTGGTACGGCTTGCCCCATGGATTCTTTTCAACCTCTTCCAACAATATTTTCCACGCGTTTCTCTTGCTCTCTTTAATGGATTTATTTAATTTTAATCGCGCTTCCTTATATTTGTCGTAGAGCTGCTCGAATTGTGGTGTTTTCCGAGCCCGTTGGGAGGTTCTACGCGCCTTAACACATATTTTCCTAAGCTCAGCAATGTTATCATTCCACCAGTACACCGGTGGGGTTCGGTTGTTGTTGCGTCGCCTTGGCATTGTTGCATCGCAGGCCTCGGTCAGCCTCCTTATGATTTCAGCCGCCTTTTCACTGGCACTTTTGGAAAGCAGTGGTCGATCCTCGAGTGCTATCTTGAACAGGCCGGGATCATACATGCTAGTCCTCCAACCCACTGAGCCAGTTCTTGTGTGTGGTACTCTATTTGTATTTGGCTTACATGATACCTCCCAGTATATGGCACAGTGGTCGCTAGCGGTGTAAGTATCCGAGATCTCCCAACTGTTATTTCCTCTTGCCAGTGTACTGCTGACGAAAGTGAGATCCACAATTGAGCTCGCCTCGCCTCTTGTGAACGTGGGTTTATCGCCTGTATTAAGTAAGGCGACGTCCAACAGTGACATCGCTTCCAGAAGCTGGCAACCTCTAGTGTTAGTAGCTTTACTACCCCAGTCCACTGCCCAAGCGTTAAAATCTCCAGCTATAGCTACCGGGGAGTACATTCGGGC
Source organism: Battus philenor (assembly GCF_028537555.1). Lineage (NCBI taxonomy): Eukaryota > Metazoa > Arthropoda > Insecta > Lepidoptera > Papilionidae > Battus > Battus philenor. The sequence continues at coordinate 17,566,897 of NW_027181682.1, forward strand.
ATCCTCCACTAATTTGGCCAGGAACCGGACGAACTCATCGTGTGTTAGGCTAGGTGGTGCATAGCAACTGTAGAAATGTACTCCATTAAATTTGGCTCTTACAAATCCAGAACAATTATTTTGATTACCCTGGAGAGGTTTAGTGCCACATGCCCAGATGACTGCTTTTCCTTCCTTATCGGTGATCCAGTTTAGGCCACTGATGTGCTTATAGGGTTCCGAAATTAGTACTATGTCTAATTTTAGCTCCCGTACAGTCTGCATGAGTAGGTCTTGGGCAACCTCACAATGATTAAGATTAATTTGTAGTACCTTGATCATTTTTGAGGCTGTCTTAACATCTGAAGTGCTTTTTTAAATACAGGGCAATGACCACATCCTGCAATGTGAGCACAGTCTTCGGAATTCCCAATGTCAACACAGAGGACACATCGGGCTTCCTTACCGCACTCTTTGGCTTTGTGGCCTATTTCCCCACATTTGATGCAGCTCTTCGATCTGTCATGTTTGTTGCTGCATTTGTTTGCAACGTGACCATAGTGCCAGCACCTGAAGCATTTTATAGGCCTTTGAGTAGCTCTTATTCTACAATTGACCCAACCTATCTTGATGTTTTGCCGCTCTGTTAAGGTTCTGGCCAATTCTGCTGCTACTCTAATAGAAGCCGTAAGTGTTCCTCCGTATGCTTTGCGAAGGGACTTGACGCAGTGTTCAGAAATATGGCTTCCTCCGCCAGTTATTTTCTGTAGGGCTTCTACGATTTCAGGCACCGTCGTGGTTTCGTCTAGGTCCTTAATCTCTAATTCCTGTTCAGGTACTTTGCATACTACCGTAGCATCTTTTCCAAGAACTGTGGAAATGGTGTTTCTTATCTCCTGCGTTTTATCTTTTTGATTTTTCGCTAGGATAAGAAGCATATCGCCCGTAGCCGTCCTTCTAATTTTATCAACACATTTGCCTATATGATCTGCGGAAGCATCTTTTTTGACCCGCTTAAGGATCTCGGCGTACTGATCCTTCTGGCTTGGGCGAATGATAAGAGCACTCGGACGCGTTACTACTTTTTTCTTGGGTTGCTTTTTCTTTTTTACCTCTTTCCACTCCGAGTGATCGTGTGGAAGTGGCGGCTTTGGCTTCAGTTCTGGCCTTACCGTAACTGCTAAGTCCGCTGTATTAGCTTTTCGCAGTTTCGGTGCCTGGCTGATCTCCAAGGGTGAAGAGCGTTCCGTCCTTTTGACTTTTCGCGTTTTTCGGCTCTTCGGTGTTGCCGATTTGCTTTCTTCTTCGGTTTCTTTTACAGTCGTGTCCGAATACAATCTGTATAGAGACGGTGACGTTTGCACTTCTCCTACGGATGTGGTGGCGTTTGATTTTCCGACGCTTCCAATTTCCCTGGTGATCTTTGCAAACGATGTACCTAGCGCGGCCACATGTTTGCGGATCTCTCCATGAACGTTTAATTTGCCCTTTATGTACTCCGCCAGGGCAGTGATTGTATTTTCGTGGAGCTGTAATGCCTTCTTCAGCTCCATATTACTTTCATTTTCGTTTGTTTTTTTTATTAATTTATCCATGCTGTTCCCACGAGAACCTAGGGAAATATACAGTCCGCTTCGGCAGAGCCCCGGTTACCGAAGTAAGGCCACTTAAGTACGCCTGAGGTGGGACCTGGTACCCTCAGGGGAGCGCTTGCGACGACCATTCCATGTCGCCTTCCAGTCCTGGGCACGCTAGACCACTGACATCGGGTTGTGTTTTGTCCGCGAGGGCTATTTTATTTCACCCCTACCCTGTTTCGCAAATTGCGACTCTCGGGCTTTCCCCTATCCGCAACCTTGGGGACGCGCCACGTAGCAGTACACCTCAGCCCGTGGTGTGTGTGTGTGTGTGTGTGTGTGTGTGTGTGTGTGTGTGTGTGTGAGCACACCAAGGTGTTAAAACAGTTAACGAGTGAATTTAAAAACGTATAATCTCTACACTTTAATAGATCAAAAGGAATTGTTTCAAAAACTGTGAAAACATATTTACTAGAAGCCTTTTTCCGTTTTACAAAGTGTCAAATTTATTATTATGCAGTAACACCATCTGTCGTGTACGGCACGTGGCAAAAATACTAAACGAAGCTGTTTTGAGACACGTCAGCCGTCCGCCGGTGATATGGCTTGTCCCTGTTCGTCGCGAACTTTAAGATATATTTATCTCCCGGAAACTTTTCACCTCGCGCCGACGTCAGACACTCATCGACATACTATGTTGTCACAAGATCATTCAATGTTTCAACAGAATATTTTGCTTTTTATTATTTTATTTGTATATTTAGAACTCTTCTAAAGACTGCGAAGTTAGGTTATAATATATAGACTTTTGGCTCATGATTAGAATAAGATGATATAAAATTTTCTATTTACATTTTTTCAGGGATGGAACATGTACTTTATTTCAATGCGTATAAGTAATTCCAGAGTTTTTGTCTCTCAGTGTTCCAGTGTATAAACGTGTCATCTTATTTTTTCGTAGTGCTATCGACTTCGAATTCATCAAGTGCGATTTTATCACGAAGGACAAGACCAGAACCATTACATAATATGGATAAAAAATAAGTAACCTATTATAGATACATAGATTATACATACATCCAAAAAAAAGCTCCACCCTAGACAAGTTATTAAATGGTTAAGTTAAGTTAAGTAACACAAGCGTAGAAGGCTTAACGAGTTCCTTGTAAGCTGACTTTAACCTTTTATGTGCCTTGAGCAGGTTATGTGGATACCTTTTGATTTAAGGTACAGGCAGAATGTTCCCTATAAAAGTCATTAGAAGACACTGGATGCATGTCGCTTCCATCCGGTACATCAAATTGGGAAACGCCTATATCCAGTTGTGGATATCTAATGTCTTAAATAATATTAATGGTCATGTCCGCCACCAGGCTTTTGAGTATATAGCTTTTCTTTTTATAAAAGTTGCTGTAATATTTTCGATTAGTGGGAATGTATTTATATTTGAGATGAAAGCCTCGAACGGACATAAAACTGTAATAAGTTCTAATGAAATTATAAACACAAAGTTTAATTATTAAAAGCAACAGAAATGTTGAGCTAAAAAAGTAACGCTTGCGCAATAGCGCTGTAAAGAGTCTTTGACGGCGCACTACCTTGATACAAAAACTAAATAAATTGGCCCCGGGAACTTTTTATTACGGAAACGGAGAAACAGAATAGCCGACTCTTTAGTATGCGACGCCGGGAACCTAATAAACTTAAGCGGCCCCGGCGCTCGGACTGCGCAGCGAGATACACGCCCGGCGAAACTTACAACCGTTCAGATTAAATTTACCCTCCTAAACGTAATGATCAATTACTGGAACTACACCCCTACAGTGATACATTGAATACACATTCTGATCTGCCTCATACACTACTGCACTATCTCCTTAATTATATTTCGAGGGAATACTTTACAAAAAAAATCGAAAAAGCTTAAAGAAATGTCTGGTTTTAATGACAATGACCGCAGGGGCTACAAGGTTTCGATATGGAGACTGTCAGCTACAAAGCAGATAGACGATCGCTTTAAAATCGTCGCTAAACGCAGGAAACAGGCACTTACAACCGATCCTATTCGAAATTCCTGAGTGAGGCCTATGTCTAGTACTGGTATTCTTGAGACTGAAATGATACTGATGATGATGGTAGTAGTTTTTATTTTCTATACTAAAAAGCTGTAAGATCGCTCAACTGATAGCAAATAGTCGTAGCGCTATCTACGCTCTACACCTTCCTACAGTGTCTACGCCGTAGAAGGTACGCCGTAGAAGCTACGCCGTCCTTTAATGACACAGTATGAACTACGCCCTACTTTTTGGAAAGAAATATAAGTATGGCAGTAGTATCTAACTTAATGATCTCCAGATAAATATATATTCGGTATCGGTAGATAAAATTAATATTCACGTCCACGGACATGAACAGAGTAATATTTAAGTTTCTACCACGTTTGATAATTAAAGTATATGCTATGGTGAAAATTGTTTTTAAGACAAGCGTTCGGTAAAGTCAATGATGAAACTCATCAAATTATAACTGCTTATATAAACCAATTTTTCTTAAAAACACCTTAAAGGTTAACAAATCTATGTTCTTGTAAACTGTTATTACCGTGATTTAGTAAATTTCGTTATAATTATACAATTTAATGTTTTTTGTTCATTCTTTTAATTTTACCGTTGTATAATTTCAAACCATTTACTTGTTTTGTTTTTGTAAAGCATCAACTTCACTATATATTTCTTATCCTTTTCATATGTATTGCAGTTTTTGTCGTATGTAATTTCTGAGTATATCCATTTAGTATTTTAGTTTGGTAAATAAATAGAGCTGTTTTATTATATTTTCTCTAAAAACCTAACTAGTAAGACGTTTTGTTTTTCCTTTAAATCACACTGTATACTTGTAATGTGTGGTCCAAAAAATATATCATTGCATATCACAATAATTTTTAATGAAATCAGGCGTTACCTCGCAAAAGTCCATCCTAAATAAGAAAAGGACCACTATTTAGCCACTTCCGCTTGCCAAACATTGTTTGCCGCATACGCATTCATCAGCAGGCTGGCGGGCGGTGCATTTCGTACTATTCCATTCTGACACAATAATTTTGTTTCTGTCTTCTTGGACCTAGAAGAGCAGCGTACCATCATCTGCAAAGGTTAACCCTGAAACACAATTTTCTGCTTGAAATTCTTGTGTTACTGAAGTTTTTTCTTATTTCTTTATATATTAAATAAGAAAGTAGGTAAGAGAGATAGGGGTGGTGTTGGTAGGTCCACGACTAGATGGGCCGACGACATGGCCAAAGCCGGGGGAAGTCGCTGTACGCGAGCAAGACCAGTGCAAGACCGATCTTGGCGGTCTACGCCTTGCAGTGAACGTTAATCAACATGATAATGAAGAAATAATAAAATAATAAAAGACAGTCTAAAAAAGCTAACAATGTTCATTTTAAATTTCTCTAAGATCACTTTGAGCAAAAGAATCGCTTGCACTTATATATGTTTTATCAAGTGCAAGACGTATGCTGCATGTCAGCAATTCGTGAGACGAGTAAAGACTTCCGGTCAATACGTCGAGCTTTTTCAAAACTTCAGAGAAGCGCAGCCATCGTCGACAGGTATTGTGTAAGCTCTCCCGGTTTTCTCGGAGCGATATTTCGCTGACTGATCATTTTATATTGTCAAAACCAATATTAATATATTTGAACTCGAGCAATAACGATAAAATAGTAACAACTTTTATTTCATATTAAAATATATTTTACGTTTGAAATATTATTACTTTTGTCTGTGTGGTGTAGATTATTATGTTACTAAATTATATCTCTATTCGGGTAAATAAGTCTTCTTTTTTAATCCATGATTCTCTATTTTTAGCTTACTTTTGAAATTATATCATCATCTCACTGTATAATGATCTTACAAAATTTATTTTCCACGCAGTTCTCTCCTATATGACCGGCAGTACCATTCTTTTATTTTTTCAGTCTTCTTTTTGTCATAGACCTCCCCCAAAAAGCACATCGATGACCGCTCTGCTGCCCTTATCGATTTCACGCAGCCTTAACTACGTCACAGGTCCATCTAGAGGGAGGCTTAACCACACCACGTTTACCGGCTCGTGGTCTCCACTCAAAAACCATTGAGCCCAATGGCCATTAATTCCACTAACGCCCACTGCCATCTCAGATAAGCAATTCTTCGAGTCACGTTGGTGACCTTGTTTTATTTATTCATTACTATTCACTTAGAATTAGTCGCAGTGATCACTTTTATGTCTTAAAGCTATATTGCATATATATTTGAATTAAATGGACGTCTCCTACAGTAGTCTACTTCAACTTAGAACAAGGAAGGACATCAAGGATAAGGACAACAAGAATGGTTCCAAATGCGTTATGATCTGAGAAAAGCTAGCGACCAACTCAAATGAAATTTCTTTTATTATCACTTACAAGAATATTCATTAGTCAGTATACAAGCCTTGTATCCACTTTAATTTACACTGCAACGGGATCCTTTTTCGAGTCTTAGTTAAGAAAAATTAAATACACTGCGTACTAATTATGAAACTTTACCTAGAAGTTAATTACGGAAGCGAATACATTGCCTCCTTCATCTTCTTTATACCTACCGTGAATTATTCTTCCGACATTTGGTTTCGCTGTTTTCTTGGACAAGAGACAGTTATTACCAATTAAAAGTATTGACATGCTATTAATATTAACTGGATTTTACAGAATATTGGTTTTTTTTTCAAATGTTGCGGGCGATAGCGTATAAGTTTTAGGAACGTACATAATACATTCTGAAGTTACCTATTTTTAGTCAGGTACTAACGATCGAAGTCGAGAACCCACGTATCTTATTTTCTGTAACAGCTAGTAAAAAATAAAGGGTAAGTTGAACCCAAAGTGATTAACGTGAACGCCACGGCGGTGAGGTATGACAGGGCGGAGGAGGAGGACTACTTGAGATGCATAGAGGCGCTTACCAAACATGAAATGTTATATACCTTAGGCATTTCAAAACGCAAAAGTCGGGTTCCAACTCATCCGCACTAAGAGTGAGGAAATGTTTTACGAGACTTGGTAAACACTGTGACATGCAGAAATACTAGAAAAAAATTACGACTATTATATATGTTATTAGTAAAAAAACAAAGATAAACAAAAAAGTCAATATTCGACTCTCCTAGATGGTTTAGAATCGGAATGCTAAATCCTCTTCCTCCTCAGGGAAAGGTCCCTCCTAGAAGGGCCTTGTTACCTCCTCCTAAGTGATTTAAGAGCTCGGTTACCACCCAAGCCAGTAAAAACGCATGTGATATAACGACCTTAATCGAGGTTCCTGAGGGAGGCTTCACGCTAAGTTACATAAACGGGGATAAGGCTTAACAGCAGGTTCTATAAATACCAACAGTGTAGATTCAGATGGAAAAAAAACTTTGCTGTTTACGTGATCAAAGTATAAGGTATATTAAAAAAGTGAGAATTTTTTTTGATAAATCTATTATAATGTTTTATGGTAAGAATACACCGGTGCTAAGGATTAATTAATTATATACATAATAAGCAAAAGATGTCGCGGAGTAATATTTCATTTGATTAATTTCCGGTCGTGCAGCTAATGTTGCTTCGCGCTAAAGGCAACGGCGCCGAGGTAAGCCTTCCCGCTACACGTCGTAGCGCAGAGATGCCTTATTAAATCGTTTTGAGCTGTTGCGCGCATTTCATACGTGATATTGTTCTAGAAATAGATCTGTCCTTTGTTTAACAACCTTAATTAGTCATCTATCCCCTATTAGAGTTTACACAATTATCACCATCTATTGTTACAAGTGCATATCAACCTGGTATCACATGTTACCAGGTTGAAATGAGCCGGTAAATTTTATGTGAAAATGGTTAATCATTATTGTTGTAGGATCCTTAAGAAGCGTATTATGATTGGCAACAAACAAGCGAATCATATGCTTCACTCTTGATATATATATATTTAACTATATGTTTAATTATTATTATGACAGTTAGTAGTTAGCTATATTTAAAAACTGTATATAAAGTACCATAATTATTTAGTTAGCAACTGTTAATGTTGACAGACAAATTGCGGTTTTTTTAATTAGCTTAAAAGCTTCAATAAATAGTCTATGTACGCTACACATGAGATCGAAATTGGTAAAACAAAAATGAACATATATACCTCGTGTGATCCAATTACAATATTAGCTTGGACCGGCATCGGCTCGGCTAGTTAGTAGTTAAGCCCGAACGTTTATTACGCACTGAGTTTTCCGCTCGACCTCTCTATTTTTCCGGCAGAGTAAATATTCCAAATTTAAAATAGACCACAGATGAAACATTCATTTTCCAATTATCAAATTGACAATTTACAAAGTGTTCCATACACAAAATATAGGTGTGTATATTTAATTATTTAACAAAAAGCTTCATAGCTGTTACATCTATTTCTAATCGCCCTCTGTAAAGTTAGTATGCTGAAATATATTAGTTTCATTTATTGTTTCTAATGAATACGTTAGACCAATAAATTCTGGCATGGAACGGACAGATAGTAAACAGTTCTTAATATTATATGCAGTAAGAACTACGAGCAGTGGAAGCCCTGTGGTAAAGAACTGAGACTTGAGACCCTAGGTCGCGGGTTCGATTCCTAGGATACAATCTTATATAATTCACACTTTTTGCATTTGCGCTTTGTGCATTTGCACAATTTGCCAAAAATTCATCTGATATCGTTCCGTAGCCACCGTATTTGCCTGATTTAGCTCCGTGCGACTTCTGGCTATGGCAAGGCTAACACGGGAATGCTGTTTTGACAAAATTGAGGAGATAAAAACCCAATCGAAGGCCATGAAGGTTATACCGGAAAAAGACTGTTCGGATTGTTTAGAGGACTATAAAACGTCGAAGGAGATGAAATCGATTACAAAGAATAAATCAAGAATTTACATTTTACAAAAAAATCACTCGACTTCTGATCACAGTGTTGTGGACAATAGGTAATATTTTACTTGAGACTCCGAAGTCTCTGAAGACACCGACCTGAATCGAAGATTACTAGAAACATCAAACATATACACACATTCCGTATAGTACACGTTTATTGAGTATTTCTCAGTCGATACACGCTTTATAGTGAAGCTTTCCAAGTTCCCGCATTATAACGACCCCAAAATTGTAAAGAAGTCCTTCACACAATAGCCGCCGGCATCGGGCGCGCGGTTCCCGAGTGCTCGACACGAAAAGGCCCGGCATCGACTGCGGCCGTCAAACGAATTGCTGACAATATGATTGTACTGCTGTCGATACGTGTCGCGGCATACACGCCTCGCAATTGAATTCCCTCCGCAAATAAACACTCGCGCTCGATGGACAAATGTAAAATGAAATATAAATATTTTACACATCCAACAGCCCAAAGTCTCTGCTGAAAATATACTCCGTTTTAATAATTTAGCGAGCTCACAGCACTGAAGTATTTTCACAGGAAGCTTTGGTAGTATTTTTGAGCACCTTCTATGCATGTTATATTTTAGAGTCCAGAACATCGATCGGTAAACACAACGAAGGATGTCAAAGTGTACAGACGATCTGCTTATGTTCCTTTACTAGACATGTTGGAAGAACCTGTAGCTACAATGATGATAATAAAGTTTTTACTACCTCTAATTATTTGTTTCTACGATAATTATTTTCAATGACAACTTCCCCAGATATTATATTTCATGTTCTTGGCTAGGAAAGTCGCCTGTTCTTCAGAAAAAATTACTCACGCTATTCCCTAAGGCTCGACGTTAGGACTTTTCCTTTAGAATAACGCCTGTAAGCGTGCACTAACTTTTCTTCTGTGTTATTTCTATAGCTTTACTAAAAGCTCGAAACAAGAGAAATAGGCTGACAAAACAAATCATAAACCTATAAATCATCTATTAAGTCGACGAACTTGGTCCCTACAATGTATTTCTTGACTTTAGAAGCTACTGCACTGTTTCAATGGCGACTTACCGCTGACCAGCGCGTGAATGATCTGCTCGTGACGTCACGGAAGCTCGATAAATTTAATCCGGACGCCGGGAGCGAGGAACCCAAACAGCGGCCCACTCAGCTTTATTGCGCACCCGTCGTGGCATACTAAGCGCGACTATTGCCTTCTGCAATAAAAACTTTCCCGTCCAATTTGCTCTCCTATGGTGTCAAGGTAAAACGTGGCTCCGAATTGTTCGCCCTTTTACCCGTGGATATGTCAAAATAATTATATACGCTGTTGTATATTTTACATTACTTTGTTTATTTTGTTATTTTTTTAGATGAACTGTCTGCTGATCGTTGTGATTTTGGGAGAGGCTTGCTTGAGTACTTGTGATCCCCAAGGAAACGTTAACATTTCCCAAAACAAGTCTGGTGTTGCACAATACTGGAGGATATGAAACGCATTGACAAATTATGGAGCGTATTATAGCGTGAAGCTCAAGACAAACCGATCTAAAAATTCACAACAAACTCTCTCTTCTCCACACACAGGATCCTAATTAAAGTCAATTATGTTAACAAATTTTTAACCCTTTCCTTACCGCAGCCCGTTCCGCCTAAGTATCGCTAATGAACTGGGCATGTCCGAAGTGTGCACATTGCATGGCGGTAGGCAGATATTCGAATTTTCTAATTTGTGTTACATATTTAAGCTTTACTGGTATATTATTTAAAAATAGAAGTTAGGACAATTGTAAGTAATTTATTTGGCTGATATAAATCTTTAAATAGAGATTTACACATAATCCCACATATAAGGTGGATGCCGAGTAACTCCGGCGCTGCTAACAAAAGGGTTAATAAAGATTTTTGAGTTATTTAATACTACTACTACTACTCCGCTGGCTCATTGACCCAAAGTGGGTCTTGGCCTCCGAAGCGAGAGACTTCCACTTTCCTCTATCTTGCGCCATCGTCTGCCATTGGTTGCCATTCAATTCGCGCAAGTCTGCCTCAACGCGATCTATCCAGCGATACCTGGGCCTACCCACTAGTCTTCGACCCCTCGGTTTTTCCAGGTACGTTACCTTCACGCTCCGATCCGATCCCATTCGCTCCAAGTTATTTCATCAAATTGCCAAAAAAAGCGGTGACACTTTAGAAACACTTGTGGTGGCCGAATGAGTGGAAGTACGATCATCAGACCGTTGCCAAATGCGCTGCTCAGATTAGAGCCGTACCGCAGTAGCTAAAGACCGATACAGATGGCGTAACATAGAGCACGACAAACTATCCAGAAAAGGTCACGATCGAACGAGGGGAGGAAATGTCTCCCGTGTAATAAACAATACATGTTATGATATAAAATCATCATGATATTTATTTAATTAGAAATGATCGTACTCATTTTAGATTACCATTGTTTAATGCCTCAAAAACTTCGATAGTATGTTACCAATCAGGTTAATCACACAGAGTACACTTGGATTAATAACGACGTAAGCACTGCTATACGTATTCGTTATTATGTCAATCAATTTGACTGAGTGACCTGCGACACCTCATTTCATTCGCATACGAGTAATTAATGACTTTGGGATAATATGTTTGATAAAGTTTAGTTTGTATCTCGAACATGCAGGTAATTGGCAAGTTTAAATTAACAAGCAATGCAACGTGTAACTGCGACGCATACGACTCGGTCGGATGCTTAACATACTCTAAGTAGGACGTGTTATTTTACAAGTCACAAATGAATATAGCATAGACAACAATGTTAACTCGCTGTTCTTAATGAAGCCAGCAACTGGAGCGCGAGTGCAACTCCAGCATTGTGGTACTTGTACAGAACAATACGGTGAAAAAAGTTTCATTTTCGATCAAAACAAATAGCCCAGAGAGCGGCTCTATTGAATGGTGCCCGCACGCCGCGGCGTATCAGTCAGCACTTTCAAAATTTCCACGTTCGGAAATATGGAACAGTTGAAAAAAAAAGCAACCACCGCAGCGAGCGCTCGCAAAGCTTCCAAAAAGCTCGGCTCACTGGAAAAACTTTTGACCCATTGTACAGGCAGCTTTAATCTGAATCTTTATTATACAAATTAGATTCCGCGCAGGCTGCGAGTGTGGATTTGTTCTAACGATATTGCAAATTAGAGTTAGAGACACGAACAAGCTTCGAAACCTTTGCTGGGGCAGAAAATATGAAAAAGAATTGGAAATCTCGTTTGGGCATTATCCGCCCTATATAATCCAACCCGTATGAATACATCGGTGTTATTGTAGGCATCGATATTATTAAAGGATTTATTTGTCTTTATCAATGTTGTATTATCCTTTGCACGCTTCATCTCAGAAGGCGGGTTTTGTTTATTTTAGGTACCTCACTTTTTCTTCTGGAATATTCCGTTATATTTAACATATTATAATTGCATTGTTATACGAAATGTGTGCCTTTCAATTCAAACCTACAGTCTTTATTCGCCGAATTACAACAGATTCATCTTAATCTAGACTTTGTATTAACTAGGAACTTTCGCCGGTGAGGATAACAGGAGAGGCGCGCAGTTATCAGGCGGCGTCAGCTGTTTCTCGATGTTTTCATCTTTCGTTCATAAGTAAACTGACAGATGGCACGAATAGCTCGTCTCTACGGGAACACGACGTTTTTATTAAAAAATAATGAATACACGTCTGAATGGAGCCGCGGAGCTGCAGGCTGGGAACCGAAATCGTGTATTTATTATTAAAAGTCTATAAACTGACGAAACTATTATTAATAACACTTTTTAATAAAAATTTACTAGAATTTGAAAATAATAAATAGTCTTTCTTGCCGCCAATAAAGGCTGAAAAAACCTTCGTAAAGACATCGAATTATACAATAACAATCTGCATGAGGTTACGTGGAGTAAGGTCCAGACTCTTGCAAATATAATGATAATTAGAAGTAGGTGGAAAAATTTGAAATACCTCTGCGGTGTAGGCTTGCGTAATGAAGAGGTCATTAGTGATAAGGCATAGATGGGTAATAAGGCATAGGTCTCATTGCATTTAGAAGCTAGGGCCCTGGGCCCTTAAGGTTTTGGAATCCAAAACTATTGACCAACCAGCGCAGCAACAATGCACAGCAATAGACAGATGACGCTAAAGACAGGTCGCTTCCTACCGATTCAGCGGAAAATCTAAAAGGTACATAAACCTGTCCAACAATGGAAATACTACGATTGAAACTGTAATGATAATGAAATTCATTTATCGATCCAGACTTTTAGCTATCTTTATTGCGTTATCAACACACTGTTTTAAAATTCACAGTGAACAGAAATAATTTGCATTCTAGATTTGTTTGTATGTTATATTTAACGTGTTATCAAATACTTCTCTATTTAAATAAATAAAAACAGTACAAAGTGATCAGATCACAACGATTGTGACGGTAGAGTTTATGCTTGCACAAATCTATATCACGCTATCCGCATGGAATATTTATTTGGCAAGCAGTTTAAAAACGCCTCAATGTTTTTGGCATAGAGACGCAATAAGTTTTGGATATAATCCAATATATCAAGAGCAGCCAACGCTGTGACAGATTTATAAGGGTACAAAATATAAAGGCAGGAATTATTTAAACACGCGGATAAACGGATCAGCGTATCCGCTGCGCGTGGCCGCGTGCTCCGCGCGAGCCTTTCAAACAAAGATACGTCGTCGACACGTGAACACGTACCTACGTCATACAATTGAACATAGCTGTGGCTGGATTTCCACGGACCGTGCACAGTTATCTAGTATTTTATTTGATGTTCCCTATAATTTTTACAGAGATCGATAGAATTATTCTATTTTAGCGTATATTAGCTAAAATAATGTATACGAAAAATTTCCGAAACTAGCCAATACACGGGAGTTTTCCGGCAAAAATAGGCGTTTTTATCAATTACAATGCTATTATACTTAATTTATAACGAACAAAATTATTTAGTAACATTATTAATACGAATGTGTACACAGAGAATAATTTAACACTGAAATATTACGTACCGAAAAAAGTGTCTCTTAAGTCTGTTCTTCAGAATTATAATTTAAATGTTGGTTCACATTTCTCAGGAAGCCTTGTTTGTTAAATAAGATGGTGTTCAAAGTCACAACGTTAGTCTTGTGCATATCACATTATATGGTTTGTTTTTAAAAATCTAGAATAATCAGATTTTCCAACGAAGCTTTTCTTCACCTCTACAGTCTGCTAGCAAAGGTGATTTTACATAATTTACACAGAGCGTCAACACCTGGACACAAAATAACCTGTGACTGACAATGAAAAGTAACGTACCGATCTGGCGCGGTAAGAGCAGAATACCAGGTAAGAAGAGAGAATAGAGGAGGAGAACATCCCTTTCTCTGGTGAGTAAAAAGGAGCTTCGTCAAATCTTTTTGTAGTTCTGCAAAAAGGTAATAGGAAAAACAATTAAAAAATTCAAATACAACGAACAGGAGTGATAAAATAAATGATAATTAAAAAACAAATTAGGTGCGATAAAAAGTAGAAAAACAAATAAAAAAATAGATAAATTGTTAAACAAATAATGAATGTAAAATGGTACAACTCTGAAAGGAAAGCGAAGGCAGTGAGTCGATGGATGGAAACTATCGAAAAGATACTGTGAAGAGAATTAGTGGAATTAATGACAGACATTGATGACAGATGGACGAAGCATGAGTGTGGAAATAAAAACAAAAAAAATATAATTTTAATAAAGCCCCTGTCCATCCACGACGGAGGTTGAACAAGAATTGAAAAAATTATAAGTAACATTCTTTTATTATTAAGTCATGGTAGCTATAGACGAAGGGGCTTCAGATGATCATAAAAAAGTAAGCGATTTGTGACAAAGACTCGAACGTGGGTCGTTAAATATGAAAATCCCCGCGACTAAACTAGCCGCCGTGAATGTTAACAAGTTGACGAATTAAAAAGCCCGCCCTCTGCTCCGGTGAGGCGATATTAAAAGTAAAATAAAAGTTCAAAAGTGTATTCTAAAAAGTATTACAACTTTGAAATGAAAGACTCAAAAGCCTGAGAGAATTCAATAAAACTTTGAAAGATTTCGCCGGGAGGCAGCGAGATTTTAAAAACTGAAAAATGTTAAAATATTTACAAGTTGCCCCGTAGCGCGGGCACTCACTTATCCACGGCCAGGATAAGCTTTGTTATCATTTCATTTTTCTTATTTATAAATGCAGCAGTAAAATGCTTTTAATGCTTATTACATAACAAGCTTGTTACTGCGGCTTCTTCCGCGTGAAATAAACTTTTTGATCAAATTATATTTCGCACAAAATTTTCTCTTAAATTTGAATGTTCTTACTGTTGATACTTTACACTACTTGCAATAACCATTGCTAAATCAAGAATGAAATTTAATCACAGTAGCTTGTACAAATTCATATATATGCACGCGTGCACTCAGATGGCTATAATTTTTTCGTTTTAAATTCATTTTAGAACCTGTAGCATTGAAGCACATCACGTCACAGAGATAGTAGGATCAGGGCTCTTCAACCGTTGGGGCTGAAAGGTTCTTGAGTGGTGACCTGAGTCAGATACTTTGTCTAGATACGGGCAGCACAAAACCGGTAATCCTTGTGATCTTTGGAGGCGGCTCAGGCCTTGTAGTGGACATCTATCGACTGAAAAGAAGAAGCGTTGGAACGTAGATGTCGCATTATTATGAATTATTACCATACCATTCTATGTAATACACAGATGGTTGTTACAGTAGTCCTTAGGAAAAATACAGGATGATTGCTTGTAAGTATAAAATATTTAAAGGGTATGGTACACCCTGTCTAAAAATTTTCAACTTAAAATCAATGGGTTTTAAAAATAAAAAAGAATGTCATGGCAATATGCAAAGAAAAAGAATTTTCAGAACTTGAATTACTATTATTCTTGGATTTAAATTAATCACTGTTTAATCTTTGTCTCTGCAGACTTTAGTCAGAAGTTAAGTCTGTCTCTGTATTTCAGGGTAAACAGTTTAAGCAGGGTGATATAGGTGTAAGAGCTTTAGATATTTTTGCTGACCAATCAACTCTACATTCACTCCTTTAAGGCTTTAATATCTAATAGTAACAAAATGTTAGTTTTACGACTCTTGATAACGTTGTGTGTTGAGGCACAAATGTACCATATGACGAAATTGCTGGTAGCATTAACAAAGTAAGGCTGATAGAGCTACTACCATATGTAGCGATGAAGAATTTACTAGTATTATTATCGACAATGTGACTCTTGTACGTTTCCAATTGAGGTCTACATAAGACCTCCGTGAGGCCCGTGTGACGTCACGGCACGCACTCACACCGTCGCAGCGCTGCATATTCGCTCCTCGTTAACACCGTTCCTTCATAAATCTGTCGAAACGCCGGCTGCTCTTGATGTATTGAATTAAGTCTAAACCCGTTGTGCCTCGTGAAAAACAAGCTGTTAAAAATTATGTATATATAGTCGGATTCATATAGAAATTTTAACCAGTGCAATTTTTTAAATAATCATTATTTTTAAAAGACTATTTCGTTCGAAATTATTTAGTACACACAATACAATTTAAACCTCATTGGAACGTGACGATTTGGTGTGACTCGTAATTATTGCGGTGTGATATACAGAATGCGCTGGATCTTTGATCCCTGTTTAGTAATGTTTTTAATTGTTTTGTCATTGTTTGACTATAAATCATTATATGTTCTCAGTTAGATAGTTATAAGGTAACAACTGTAACTAATTTTATATTTCTAAGCTTCTAAGTTTATACTTTCTTACTGCCTTTTGTTACTGTCTATCTCCAATAAAGTAAAGTAAAATTGTTTTTTATGTTCATGCCTTCATGCCTATATTTTTTTTCACGTTTAGACAGAGACGTTTCAAAGAAAATTTGTGGGCTAATTATTTTAATATTTCAATTATATTATTTTACAATCTTTTAAGACATAATCAAGGTCACGGTAAGTCGTTAGATGCGGGCAGTTCAAGACCGGCAATTGTGTCGATCTTTGGAAGGGGCCTATCCTTGCAATACACCCCGTATTAGCCAACATTAGATGTCGTGTACCTCTTGAAATCAATACTTTTAATTTCCCTTAGCGTCATATAATTCATGGAAGTGTTCACGTTTGCCAAGAATCGAATCTGTGTTAAGTCACTCACGTCTATGTGCGTAATTACTAGGACACCAAACCAATTGTTTTACATTGATGTTCTGTTATACTTAAAATTATATGCATACAAAAATTACACAGTGCTGAATGTACACTCGTTAAAAATATGCAGAATTTTTTAAGAGTCATTTTGTAAAAAAGAGACAGTATTATATTATATGCACACTGGTAACCGCTTTTTTAAATTTGACTCTTCTAATGGAATCGATTGAAAGCGGCCTGCATCCAGGATCTTTTGATTTTTCAATAAGATCGTTTGTCTACCTTGCGGGGGGATATCTTGCCTTGCGTGTGTTAGCCCGAGGTTTCCACTTCAGAACTTTAAGGTCCCAGAGACCTTTTTTGTCACTATGTGGCTGAATTTGAAAATTTATTGGAAATAGTTTGCAACACACTTAACCTTGGTTCGACTTGTGTAATTAAACACTACCTTTGTTTACAATATACGTAAATTTAACATCAAACACGTAACGTACTTGGTTAGTTACACAGTCGTAAATAAATAAACAGACAATTTAAAATGACTACGACAAACTGATATCAATGTTATTGAACGAAGCAATGTAAAAGAGTCGGGTGCAAAGCATGCAGTAGTAAATCGTAACAAAATAAGTTGCATATTGAATAACACAACAAAAATGGAGCGCGAAATAAAAAGCGCAATCCGTCAGACGCGATCCGACGCCGGCCGTCAGCTTTGCTGTCGATTGTAGCGCTGCGCGGGTCAAAATATCAAATGCGTCATGAACGCAGCCGATAGGGATATTGTCAGGGCGTGAAATAATTCACTCGCCACTGCGAGATAGCGCGCTCTGAAATTTTTTTCTATTTCACGTTTGTATTTATTCTGTTGTCGGAATTATTAATCCTGCAATTTTTAACACGGCATACACGAAATATGCGATCTTTTAAATAAAATGATGGACTAATATCAACTATTTACATTGTGACACTATTTTTTAGCAGCGGTAGCTCAGTAGTAGAGGACTAGGACTTGCGATAGTAGGTAGCAGATTCGATTCCCGGTGTACAGCGTTATATGTAATTCAAATAAGTTTCCAGATGATAAACAGCAGTCTCCTCTAAATAACATAATACCACACTGCGATCGCCAATTCGTCTTCCAAGCGAGGCGATCATGTTTACATTTTTTTTAATTTTTTCACATACATTTTTTTTTATTTTCTTTCTCTTCTTTCATACTTCATATTATATTTCGTTCATTTCTTCCTTTCCACAAATCCACTGTCTTTCCCTTTCGCTCTGTATCGCCTTTCATTCGTTCCTCATTTTTAACTTATGTTCTATTATTATTCTATGTCACATTTTTTACTTATATTGTATTATTATTCTATATCACTTTATTACTTTTCTTTGTCAGTCTTATTTGTTTGCAATTTTTGATTTTTGTTTTTTACATTTTATTGGGTTTTATTTTTCTCTATTACATTTCTTATTATTTTTTTGCAAAGTATGACGAACTGTTCTTTGGTTTTTTCGTCGCATATCAGGGAGGCTATTGTTTCCTCCCTGATTTTTACGCCAGACCGGCACTCGAATTCGAGCCGGAGTCCCCGTGGCGATCATGTTACATCCTCCCAAAGAAGGTATATGCCTTGTAGTGGGCGTCTAATGGCCGAAACAACTTATTTTTACTTTTTCTTCTTTAATCTTATAAGAATTTAATCTCTACGCGAGAGACATTTTGTACCAAATCTGTACGTTTTCACTTATGTTTATTTATTATTTGTTCATCACGTGTTGTAGCGTTTCCTAGCTCTTAAATTATTTTAAGGATCCCTCTTCCTAATCCCTACTCCATATTGCCATCCTAGCGATGGCCGTATTCGTCACATCGAAGATTCTTGCGCTCGCATCTTGACTCTCGTCCGTGATATTGCTACCGCTGCAAGATGGACACTGTGATACAGCTCGGGGGTGTCTGTTTTTGACTGACAGCGATCACCGCCACGCTCTTTAACTGTCTACATAAAATGCATTGTTTTGATAAGGTGGCTAAGGTCGGGTCTCGTTTTTCTTGTCAATTTACGGTACAAATAAATAGTGTGATGCTAAATATACAATATTGAGCGACAAAAAGTTAAAAAGAAAAATGCGAATTGATCTCAGCCATTCAGCAACAATTGGATGCGAGGCGACAAGCGGCAGGTGCATCCAACTTCGCGGGATATTTCACGTCAGCTGTCAGCGCCGACTCGTAGCTATTTATAGTTTGGCATCTTTCGTAGCGCTCGTAGCGCTCGTAGCGCTCGTAGCGCCTTGTCTCGTGCCTGCGCGCCAGAAGTCACAAGATAGGGATAGGAAATTTCACACGCCACGTTGATTTGCTAAACTTAAAATTTGAATTTGTTCTCTTGACGTGTGTTACTTTTTATACTTTAAAAATAGAGATTTGATTACATATATTTTTACTATAGAAATTCAGAGTAAAAATATATGTAAATTATTAATGTATTCTTTAATCATCATCATCATTATTTCAACTTCATGACATCCACAGCTGGGCATATGCTTCACTCTGTATTTTTCATATCTATATATAAGTTGCGATATTTCTGGAACCTAAAGATTTGGTAAATTTCAAATCTCTCAGGACTTTCACCGAATTAGGGTCAGGTAAGAACTGGTTTTATGGAATCCCACTCGCAAAAGACGTTGCGGAAGAGATCTAAGTAACTATATAACGCATATTTTCCAACTTTCTCTCATTAAACCTTAACAATTTCTTGGGCATGTAAAAATACCGAGATTCGATTTTGTGAAATTTCACTAATATAATACTCAATAACAATACAAATACTCGCAGCAAAGTTAAATCCTGTTCATAATAAAAAAATGGTTAAACATTGAAGCCTGCTATACATTTTAAGCAATGTCTCATTATACATTACTCAGATATATAAATCATACACGAGATATCAAGTGTGGACAGATTTTGGTGTCTGGATATTTGAGTTAAGGATATACAAAGATCCAATTATCAGCTTATAATCAATATTACATTATTCATTATTAAATAATTAATATTAATATGAATAAATAATTCATGCGAAACGCGGTGAATGCAAGCGCGTAATGTAACACTTAGCACAAACTATAGCATGCGGCGTGGCACGAGTCGTGCAGGACGCGTGAAGTGTAATGTGTAGCTTTTTGCATAACACAGCTGCGCGGAAACGAGGTTCATTTCACGTAGCGTTTCAAAAGGCGAGCACAACGGCGTAGCACTTAGCCAGTACTAGAGTAGCACGCCAACCCCGTGGCTTAGTAAGACGCGTAGCACGTAGCAACGTACGTAGCAATAGTTTGAGCTCAATGCACAATAACAAACATTACGTACAAGCGACGTAACACAATATTGTTCATATAATTACAATCTAATAAGAAATGATGAGATATGTAAACAAGCGCAGCGAATTAGTAGGTTGAAATGAATGTGGGCAGGTCATATGACGTGCAGAATAGATGGTCGATAGGACCTTGAGGCTTGGAGACCGTGGACTGATAAATGTAGTGTAAAACGCCCCACTAAATAGATAGATGACTCTAAAAAGATACAGGCCATTACTTAACGGTCTTATTTGGAAATCTATGAAGTAGAATATTTCTTGAGATTGACGTCGTGCGTCGGAAAAGATGGTGATGAAGATTAAATCTGTCAAATTAACATAATATTCACGTATCTCTTGGTCTACAAATGGAAGTCAAAAACCAAGCAAAGCCTCGCTGAACTTCACAAAACAAAAAGTTACGCAATTCGCTAACGCGTGGAATGTATTTTGTGATTCTAGCGCAAAGAAAATATCGTTGGATTTTGTCCGCTACATTTTATTATAACTATTGTAATGGTACCACCAGTAGTGGTTACAAATATTAACATGTACTAACTATTATGAGTAGTGGATATGAATTGTACATACATACTTGTTAAAAGCTGCCGGAACTCTACCATTTGATACTTATTATCACTTCAGTTTAACAATATCTAATATTAAATAATTTTATGAGATAAAACTTAAACTATAGCATTATTGAAGAAACAATAGATTACAAATAATTAAAAATTTTGATACATAAAACATATTGCAAAACAAAAAATTGCAAAATGTTAATATAATCATTTAAAAATTGAAAACAAAATTTTAAACATTTTTAATGGTCCCGTTTTTGGGGCCACTCGTTCAACCCCTATCATGGGTGAACAAGGTATTTATTTACATTATAATTTTGATTAATTTCTCAACTCATTTTTCGTCCTTTTCAATGTGTTTCATTCTTTCCTATCATTTTCATCACAATGTCTCTTATTCCTTACCATACTTTCCTTCCATACACCGCCTCACTACATTCGCCTTCCATCTAAATTTTTACATTTTTACATTTGTTATTTTTATCATTTGTTTAATAATTTATTTATTCTGTATTCTCATTCATTTTCTTACAGTCTATGTCACTCTTAATTTACATTTCTATTAATAACAAATACTACAAATTTAACTACAAGACATACTGTATAGCACAGCTAAACTGTAGATTATTGGGATCATTTGATGTAAATATATATTGACATAAATATATAAAACAATAACAATGATTAGAATCAGAAGTCTTGTAGAAAAAAAACTTCTTTATTAATATGTTACTTGAATTAAAAAGATAAATATGTAATTTTTTTATTATTTTGAGTTTAAGTAATTAAATTTATTATTAATTTATATTTATTATTAAATATATAATATATTTCATTAAATATAACTACCAATCCACAGAATAGGTCGCTAACTATACTTTATTTCGTTAGAATTTTGCTGCAAAACACAGGATGCAAATATACGAAATGTATTTGTAAAAATGAATAATTCTCAAAATCACTTTTAAAATTTGTAGCCCGTAGTACGGGACGGAATGATCCGCAGTCGCGTTAGGACTTGATAAACTCATTTGTTTCGCGAACAGCGATTACTCTCTGTGTATTGCGCGCGTGATTAAATACATGATTTTTTTATTAAACTCTTTACTGACTAATATATATTGAATTCTTACTGACTTGATCTAGTATCTCTAACAGGTGGCATCCCAGGTAATCATGTTATGTACCAATTATATTGAAATCTCCGTATTTATCTGCTCACATGGGACATTCTCCGGAAATAAACATGAAATAACTTGACCCATCATCATTTAAGTTATACGAAGTCTACTGCTAGATATAGGCCTCCTCTATAAATTTTCAATAGGATCATTTCATTATGACCCATACATATCAACTTGATGTCGATATATTCGGATGGACAGACCAATAGCACCGGTCGTGAAATAAAACGCAGTGAATCGTGTGCTGCGACAGAGTATCATATATTGAACGTCTAGTTCAATAGTTTACTTTGTTGTTTTAAAGATATTTGAAGCTTGTTTTCATATTTTCATATCACAAGTAAATATAAAGCATTGTCGATGTTTAATATTTGTTAAGGTTTTTGTTATATTGAACAGTGAGTGAAGAAAATGTTATTACATCTGAATGAACATAAATCGCATGAATTATGGGAGGAGTAAGAAATGAATACTTAGGCAGCGCCGCGCCAGAGATCGAGAGTGTTTTCGTTGAAACGATTCGGAAAATATTGCGCGAGGAAATAACATTTTTATAGTCAGCGAATTTGGCGGGTCCGCGCGGACTCCCGCCGCGGCCCGACATAAACTATTCAATATTTTCGTCTCGTTCAACCGCTACGAGCGATGATGGGTCAGATTGAGTGGCAATCGCAGGCGTGGGGCGAGAGGCGCGGGGCGCGGGGCGCGGGAGTCCGCGTGACGCTGTCTCCGTTCTAATTTATCACGAATGTTATTACTTCTTCGATGACATGAAAAATGGTTCCCGTAACCAATGGCGTCGTGTACAGAATTAAAATTGGTTCCGCTACACCGCGGGCGGTGCGAGAATCAGACAGAAATACATGACAGACAACGCGATGTTATTAATTATTATGAATTTGTCAGTGTGATGTTTCACAGATGTGACTACTGCAAAGATATTGTCACACGCATTTAAATCAACTAATAATTATTTGGATAATCAAACTGAATAACCTCAAAGACATCTTTTACCTTCTATAACCTACGGTATGCGATCCAAACTACATTTTTAATTATATATGAAACAAAGAGTACAATGATACCTATGACATGTCAATAGGCACAGTATTACAAATACATAGCCAAGTACAGTTCAGTATTTGTAATGGCAATATAATATTTACTATTTTTAACCATTGAATGGATGGGTTTGAAATCCAATATATATACACATTAAAATACTTATTACGAATTTTAATGTGTATATATATTGGATTTCAAACCCATCCATTCAATGGTTAAAAATAGTAAATATTATATTGCCATTACAAATACTTATTACGAAATCACTATATATATATTTGTACAGATAAAAATCACAGTTAAAATTCAATATATATTTACGTGATAAGCTGAAGTACAAAGCTACAGCGATATGTAGTGAAGTTTTACTCCCTCTTTTCAGTTGATGGACGCCTACTGCAAGGCATAAGCCTTCAGTAAAGATCGCCACGACGACCGGTCTTGCACTGCCTTTTCTAGTTTTTTGAAAACTGGCAAAGATTTACAAGACATAAGCAACTCGTTCCATAACTATTGTTAGGTTAAATGTGATTTAAACATAATTAATTCACACACGAGGCAAATTGCTTTAGGACCTTCTAAGGTTACAAGTGTAATAAGGTTAGGCATCTCTAAACAAGTTTAAACTTGAGTAGTAGCCCGGCGATAGAGTAGAGTACTGAAATTTGTGGTCCTAGTTCGCAGATTCGATTCTCCTGATACTGTCTTAGTTATAATTTACATTATGTTCATATAATATCACACATAAGTGTCTAGAGCATGGGCAGAAGCGCTCTCTTTGTACCATAATACCACACCGTGATCCTCAAACCGCCTACCAAGCGTGGCGATTATGTTATATCCCCACATAAATACTTACAGGAAACCCAATGCCTGATTTATTGTGCATTTAAGGGCTGAAATGAAACAACTTCAATGACGTCAAGAGTCAATATTGTTCGCTTAATTACTTCTATCAATTCATTATCGTGCTTCGCAATTGTAAAATAAAATAAAAGAGGGGAAGAAATTTTTATAAAATACAAAATTTGTTCACAATAATTATTTTAATAATGTAGTCCAATAAACATTGTCTTAAGTATATGATATTCATATACAAATGTATAGTTATATATTTCTATGTTACACATTCTGATAGATTTAATGTATTACAATTTGATTGAAATGTTATTATACGAGTAGAAACGTTTTTAATGATTTTAGTGTCAAAGATAAAATTATAATTTGTAGTAGTAGTAAATTTATTTATCCATAAATCTCTGTATCTTTAAAATAATTTGTCTTTCTTTATTTGATTATCAATTAATAATACCTAATAAACTGTAAGTGATGTGTAGTTTTCTTATTTAAAACTTTTATCCGGACTTTTATAAGAATTTTCAATTATATGTAAGGTATAAATTTCCTATATCATGTACATCTATTGGGTAAATCTAGCGGCTAAAAATGGTACTCATGAAGCTATGAGAGCTATGTTCTTGTGGTAAGGCAGAGCAGGTCCTTTATCTAAAATGAAGATAATAAGTAAAATAAATTATTAAATATTAATATAAAAACAAATATGATCGCGTGAGCGGTTCCGTTTTCTTTCCGTCTTTTAAATATAGACCGTTGAAAATGTTACAGACTACTGATGTTACTATTCTTAAGTATACTCTAGTTCAAAGTTCCTCAAACTTTTTTGTGTCGTAGACCCCTTGCCATGTTTTTCCGTGTTGGGTAGACGCCCTACTTACCTGATATTGATTTCCTGTAAATTTCTAACTGTAGTGAAGTTTAGTGTTAAAAACCTAAAATAAAAACACATGTTAATTTATACATTTATTAATTGAATTTAAATTAAAACTACTCAAAATAAAATATTGTATCTGTTATGTAAAATATACGTAACATTAAATAAACATAAAATAAACTATAAATAAAATAACATAAGCAAAAAGTCAATATTTTTAGTGAGAAGGATGAAACTGATGCTTTAACCCTTAATTAGGCGCATTGAGAAAATCACTCAATTAGGCGCATGGGGTCTTAAATGACCCCAAAAAAATATTAAGAAAAAAGTATCAAAAAGGAATAACACTTAATGGATTTCTTTAGTAAGTAATAAAGTACTTTAATATACTTAACTTTAAGAAACAAATACTTACTATGACATTAAAAATATTAAAAAAAAAACAAAAACAGTAAACCTCTCTTTGAACTAATTTTTTTGGCAAAGCCAAGATCAACTTAAGAAATAAAGTTTATTCAGCCTCATCAGCGGAATCTTCTGTTCTGCATCCGACGCAGTAAATCCTTGAGTGTTGCTGACAAATAAATTTACGACACTTGAAACATTTTGGTGGCACTTTTTTGTCGTCCTTTCTAGGACATGATGAACAGCCCCCGCGCTTAGCTGTCGATTGATAAACCACCTTGTTCACATTATAAACTTCATGGAGCCGTCTTTTTGTTGTCGCTGGTACAGCATGTAGTTGTATGCGACGTTTTTGGTGATCTTCCACAAGTGCCGCAGCTATTTTCTTCAAGAAAATCCGTCTTGTATATGTCAAAGTCTTCTCAGTATTCGCTTTGTGTATGACAAATGGGTTGATTCCAGATATGTTTATACTCCAGGTAAATGTAAAATAATATTTTGTGCTCGGGTCCTTACTGCGTTCGATGGTGGTACTTTACACCAATTCACTTTCGGGCCATTTCTCTGAGTATGTCGAGATAAAAAATAATTATCTTCCGTCGATACTCAGACTCCTCAATTTCGCTTTCTGAATTATGAGCACTATCAATGACAGCATCGTTTAAAAATTTCGTCTTGCGAATCCGAACCAGCAACATCTTGCTCTTCATCAAGCACATCATCCAGCCATTGCAATATTTGTATGTCGTTAGGCATTTCAATTCAAAAAAAAGAAAAAGCATAGAAAAAAACTCAAAAATACATAAAGAAATCATACCGTATCAAAATACACACATACAAAGATAAACAGTAAACAATATACTAATATAAACACAAAAAAAATCACAAAAGTTAAAACTTACCTTTGCCAAAAATGGAACGTAACTGGGCGCATGGGGTCAGCTCTCTAAAGGACAGCGATGTGTGTGCAAGAGTTAATGTTCTGGATGCGACTAATTTGCGTATCCCGGGGGGAATGAGGAAGCTAGAAAGAGCGTTAGTACGCTCTGAAGACTGTAAGCCATTATTTTTTGAATTTTAAGCGGCCCTGACCCCATGCGCCTAATTAAGGGTTAATAATAAATTATCAACATTTGGCGTCAATTTTGTCTCCTCAGCTAATGATGTCCAGTCTGTGGACCACCATTTTCATTTCATGGAGCCCAAATTTTTTTTCGCTGACGTAGACCCCTTGCAGGTTGTCATAGACCCCTGGGGGTCGATATAGACCACTTTGGGAATCACTGCTCTAGTTATTCACGACGTGTCCACTATCCTACCTCTGTACATCCAGATGTTTTATCGCAGAAGTACAGTCAGCCACAAGGTATAATCGCGTGCTACAGTTTGACGCGGGTGCAGTCTCCGGGGACAGTACATCTCCGCCCCGTGGGCTCTGTCACTAACTTTGCAACGACTTGCTTAGACGTAAGATGTTTTCACGTACAATTCGGTTGATTATATTATAATGAAATGCTCTGTATTGTTTAGTATGTTAAGGGAAAAAATATGAACACTTAGAAAAAAGTTTTCTACTTCTCGATATTGTGATATAAAGTGTACACTATTACTTGATAAAAATAATTATTTTGTGAAGCCTGCAAAAGGTATTAGTATAAACTTACCTTTACTTTAGGTAATAACTCTACGTACATCGCTATATTATTCATTAACTTGTTCAAATAATTATAGTTTGACGAAATATTTTTTTTTAACTCTTTAAACTACATTATAGATACAATGATTATTTTTCCAGGTATATCTTTCTTATGTAACGCGTTTAGCTACGCAGCACCGCTTGTCTTGTGTTTTTAAGCACTGATTTGATCCGATTGTCTAGTGCACTAATGAAGTTATCGACGTTGTCAGTAAAGCCAGTTAGTTTTTATCGTGTCTATGGACACAGTTTCGCTATTTTTGAGTAGAGCCGACGTCGCGCGCGGCTCTCCGGTGCACACGTCGCCGCGATCATTCATCAAAGGCTGTAATCGAGTTGAATTTTGAAATCGATTCCCTCCGGCGGCGGCTATCAGATCGAGTGTCAGAGGGAAACTTTTTCCGCGCGTCGGCGACGAATGTGCCTATCTCCGGTCGACAGTTTCGGATCACGATAGCGCCAGAAATATTGCTCTAAACTAGCGCCGCTACCTGAGAGGCTTACGTTGCCTATTCGGTGCTACGTGTCGGTATCTGTAGCATCTCTATGTCAGCACACGTGTGAGGTTCTATTGCGTCCATTCGAAAAGATCGCTAGTTTTAAATTGACTTGGAAAATATATCGAAAATGGTTTTATAACATTTGTTGTTGTACATATACGAAAACTATGTAATATAAATTTTTTTACTATCGCATTTATCTTTTTATAAATATTTTGTTTCTATACAGCTTAAGTACATACAACTTTTCTCAAGGTTCTTTTTTAAATAATTTTTATAATGAAAACATAGATTTTTATTTAACCGTTGACACTTCTATAAATACAGCTAAATAGTCTTGGAATAAAATTGAAGAACAGAGATGCGAAGCCGCCATATTCATAATAGCGCACAAAAACGAGTTCTCAGCATGACTGCAAATTAGTAATCAGGGAGGCACAGCACCAAGAAGAATATACTACTACCACATCAGCCGATAGAAGGCATAGGTCTCCTCTAAATATCGCCATGATGAACAGGCGCCCACATTCATCTACATCCAGGATATTCCCGGAATATTAACCATATCATCGCTCCTCCAACTACAGTGAGAATCTTAAACTAATGATTTCTGAACTAACAGGTACAGTTCAAAGTTCTCGTATATATTTTGATTAATGTTATTTGCTTGTTACAGTTTCGACGTGCGCGGAAAGCACCTGTCGGAGGCGCGGCACTGGTCGGCGCCGGAGGTGTTCGGGCCGCGGGCGCACTTCTCCACGGCACCGCCGCCCGCCTCGCTGCTGGTGCGCGACGTGAAGCGCCGCGACGAGGGCGTGTACCGCTGCCGCATAGATTTTCGCAACACGCAGACTACCAGCTTCAGATACAACCTCACTGTCGTCGGTGAGATGCTCTGCTATCCTACTCACACAAATATTTTCAGAAGTAATGTCTTCCATATACGGAATATTCTAATCTATAGGCAAAAGACTATGATATGATTATTTCCACCTATTGCAGGGCTTGAGATCTGCTACGAAACACACTATTAGTCAATACTATGCATAGACAAGGCTCTCTCAGCTTACAAAATATCCTGCTACACAGAGAATAGAAAGCAATGAGGGGATTTCCGCTCTTGCAGAAGCCTACATAGAAACATTTACTGTGACCGCGTACGCTATGATAATAATGTCAAACGAGTCCAATTTTTAAAAGCTATAAACAGATTAAGCTGGACGGTAAGTTTGTTCAGTGTCCATCATCGCTTTAGAAAGGATGTTAAGAAGAAGATCTTAGGAAGAAGGTCTTTCATAGATTTTGAAAAGGTGGCGGAAAGTAAAACATAATAAAGAGAGTCAGCTCGCCAGAGAAGATTTCTACCAACTGTTCATTTGTCCGGCCTGAAAGCGGTAACGAAGTCTACGATGCTACGTGCTTGTTTAGAGACAACTAATACTACTTACAAACTTTTGCCATGAAAACTCTCAAGTTAAAGTTCGCAGGAAGCAACTTACTATAAAAGTGGTATCAAAACACTTGGTGCTGATTAAATGGATTTCGATCGTGTATGAATGTCGTGAATCCGTGTGTCTTGTTGTCTTATGAAAGAAATAAAACGGGGAGATTATTTTATGTAACTCCGATACATTCTTCTAAACGCCATATATAGAACACCGATAAACTGGCAACTCTTCGGCTGTGATCCAAGCTCTGAAACTTTCACCAGCCATCCCAAAAATGGCCACTGATATATGTCTTCGTTAGGTATATCTTGAGAGATAGCTAAGTGTCCGCGACGCCCTCGCTACGCCACGGCAATAAGAGTCCACTTCGTGTCACCGACCGCCACAGATCCGTTTAAATATTCACGAGCAAGTGCGAGGTGCAAAGGTAATAACACCGAAGACGTCAGAGACTCTCTGATTTAAGTTTAAGCGGCCGAATCAAAATTCCCGAGTAGTTTATCGTCGCGAGTCCCAAAACTAATTAGGCGGGTCTCTTTGCAGTTCCACAATCCGTATAAATGTATAATTAAACATCTCCCGCAGGTGTCAGAGCATTGTGCTCGTTGAAGTTTCTTGGAGAATATTCAATCAAAGCCGTCATCCGAACCTCCGGCGCGGTGCTCCATATTCATTAGCTGCGAAATGTTCAGTAATTCGATCAGACCCATCGCTACGTACCCGGCCGCTGCTAACTGTGATTAATTAGGTTTGACGCCCGGCCTGGCAAGCCTGCCCGGGTGCAGGCGTCAACCGCCGCGTCCCGGCGTAGCGTGCGCTCGGAGTCGGGCACGGACGCCCGTCCGACTCCTTCAGCTTTATGTCAATCTGTTCGTGAATCTGTAAGCCGAGAGAAATTTTGATTTTGTCTGTCATCTACTGAAACGATATCACCTACTACGTGACCCTCTGCAATGTAATAAATGTTTATTCTGAGGTACAGAAGCGTTGTCTCTTATAGGAAAATGGAATTTTAATAAATAATCCAACAACTCAACATTAAATAATTGGGATCAAATTATGAATGTATAAAGAGTAGAGCATTTATCATTATAATTATTTAAGTCGTAGAACTTTCACGGCTGGACATGGATCTCCTTCGTAATATTTTTAATAAAAACAGTTGTAACACCTTCCTTCCATCTGTTCACCTTATAGGAGGACGACTTACGCCATGCTCGTCCGTAGTCTTAACGTCAGAAACTTGAGGCAGTTCTAATGTTTATATTTCTTGTATTTCATGATTAAATATAAATCCCGGAGATTCGAAATAAAATGCATTATGATGTAACAATAGAATGCTCACAGCATAATCAACTTGTGTTACAATAGATGTATTTATTGTGCACTCAAAGTGAAGGCACAAAGTGAATGTTTTTCTTCCAGCGATCTGCGTGGAACGTATCGTTCACCGGGGAGTCCCCGTCTTCGAAGTCGCCTCTTTAATTAAATAATGCCGCTTCGCCCCGCCCGCCCTCGGCGCGCTCTTATTGAAATTTGATCATTCAGCTTATGGACGGAACATTTATTTCGCCTGTTTTATATTCTCGGTCCGTTTTCACTTTGAGTTTTCTCCTGGATTTTTGAATTCGTTACTCGATTTAGCGCTCCATGTAACAAGCTGTCGGGTCAGAGACGGCTCGGGAACGAGCGATCCCTACTAACGAGTTTTCGTGCGTCGATTATTGCGATTTCTCATTGTAAATATTACATATTATATATACATATCTCCTCGGCAATCTAGCGCAGCAAGTTTAGGAAGACCTTGCGATGGCTTTGTATTTATCTTCACCGCCCAGATTCCTCTCAATACCCATCCAAATTATAATTATCTTAATAATGCAGCTTTGGGAGCTCCTTCCAGAAATTGCCTGATATCCACTCCCATCAGGGCTCCCTGCAGTAGGATACAGAGTGAATTCTTTGTTTGAAATTTTTATATTTTATTCCTAGTAATTTCACTGAGTAGGTCTTAAAATGAAAATAATATATAATACATATTAAAAATGAATTATTGTGACAATTCGCACAGTTTGTCGAGAGACATTGTGCATCTACTCTATAGCTGTGCTACGATTTTAAATCATCCTGATACAGATTCGGAGCCCGTTCCAGATCCAAATATTTTACCTGATGAATAATACTTGTAATGTGTTAAAACATTTACAATTGTAAATACTTATCGTTAACATCTTAGCAAACTCTATATGGTTTTAACAAAGCTACAATCATATTTTATCAATTACGCGACTTCAGCAGTAGTGGCTCAGCGGTGCGGACGGAGACTTGCAACCATCAGTCGTGGATTCGATTCTAGAGATACAATCATATATAATTTACACTTTGTGCATATAAAGGATTATCAATGCTCTCCAACAAGTTTACAGGAAAAGCGTTGCGATCATTATATGTCATAAATATATTTGAGAGGGTCCAAGCTAAGAAGTTGAATCGACGACGCGACTTTATACCGCGATGACGTCATCATAGACGCCCACTGCTGGGCATAGGCCTCCTCGATAGAGCACTGCGGTAACCGGACTTGGACATCTAGCGACTCGAAACGACTTCCCACGACCTTGACTATGATGTCAGTCAGTCAGCAACATGAATACACATTGTACATATACATACATATTTACTTTTTGTATTCCATATGAGTATGTTTCTTGTATAAGCATTATTTATACAAGATATTAATTCATTCAAGGATAAGTATTTAATTTTCTTTGATTAAAAATAACGTTATTAGTTCTTGTTTTTAATATCAAAGGGTAATTTAACACGTAAATATAAATGACATAAGCCAGAGAGGAATACAATGCAAAGTCTAATATATTTAACTTTGAGAGGCG
Organism: Battus philenor; assembly: GCF_028537555.1. Lineage (NCBI taxonomy): Eukaryota > Metazoa > Arthropoda > Insecta > Lepidoptera > Papilionidae > Battus > Battus philenor. The sequence continues at coordinate 17,598,519 of NW_027181682.1, forward strand.
CCGTAACGACTGCAATTTCTTGGCTAATGAGTGTCGCCGTCTCACGCCGGGTCGGAGCTAAAAGCCGTGCTAAGCAATATTTTAAATTACATTTCCCTGCACAGAGACGCGAAGTGTAAAAAACGTGATAGTCAAATTTGTAATCTAAGCGCTGGGATTTCACAAAGTACGCAAATTGCCTTTGGTAAGGTAAAATGCATTTATGTCGTTTGTGGATTGGATTGTGTAACGTTGTTGTGGTTTCGCAGTGCCGCCCGAGAAGCCTGTGGTGGTTGACCGTTGGGGTCGAGTCATCAACACCACGACGCTCGGGCCACACGAGGAAGGTGACGATGTCCTCCTCACTTGCCGCGTGCTCGGAGGTAAATGTAACTTCAGCAATTTTTCGAACAAAGTTTGTTCATCAAATAAATTTAAATTTTAATTAATTACATCTTGATTTATTTTATGTGTAGAAATTATGACATAGGGACGTCCAACTGCTCAGTTCAACTCGTGATCTATGAATATAACAATTTATTTGTGGGCAGTATAACAATTTATTCTAAAGTATATGTGGCTGTGTGACTTTATGTGCTTATATTTTATAAGCCAGTATGTCCATGTGATTGCGAGCCTTTATTAGCGTGTGTGTCCATGTGTGTTCTCTTAACCAATAATTGGTGCTATTAAACAAATTTTAAAAAAGGATAATTTACAAAGGTTATCTTCTAATGTTAATAATTATGCGTAAAAATAAAATTTCTTTGAATTTTCAAATAAATAACCTTCTCTGTGTCTTTTTTTTAAATGTTACACAGGAGATAATGGTCCTGGTAGTAAAATTGATATCCTTCCACACTATAAGCTTATGAGGTCCTAGTGTCGAGGTAAGCCAGTCCATTCCAACTGATTTAATTTGGCTACCGGTTGCAATACAACATTAGAATCAAGTGATTAGCTATATCGATATTAGTGAAAGCATTATCACGCTAAATTGATGTTGAATGAGTTACGTAACTGAGCGATCCATTAACCAAGCGAGGTTTCTTCCTGCTTCTTCTCCGCCACTATAGCACCTTTCGAAGCAGACTAGAGTAAAAAATAAATTAGACTAAAAGAAGAATTAAATCAATAGTTGACGATCAATTAGAGTTCTGTTAAAATTAACAATTTTGAATAAAATAATTGCATCTCTATTTTGATCTCTGCCTGTATTTCCATCCTCAACTCCATGTCTATCTTTATCAAGAGTAATATCGGAGTCGTAACATCGCAGCCTGGCAGTGTCATTAGGTTAGCAAAAAATACAATTAATCGTTTAACTCTTATAACACAATTGTTTGTTATTTGCGATAATGATATAAAAATGAAAAACAAGCCGTGCTATATAAGTACGTTAGAGCGGATGTAAGTGTAATCAGCGCGTTCGATATCTGAAATGGGAAACAACAATAAGATTGCTTATTTCATCAAGCGCCGTAAAAGTGAGATCGATTTTTTTTTTCTGAATAAATATCAAAACAAGATTAGACCCTCGCCGAGTGGAATTTACATAATCGGAACATTGATCGAGGCCGACGCCGGAAAAAATAAACGCGAGCCGGCGGCGTGACGCGGCCCGACTTGCCGTTTGATTTTGTGATCACTTTTAATGAGATATTTTGAAGTTCCCCGCCCCGCTGAAACAGTTGCAAAATGTTATCGCAACAGAAATAGGCCGGGAGGAAATTTATTTTCGGAAAGTAAATTAGCGGTTCGAGGCTTTCATCCTATTAATTAGACGTTACTTACACAAACAAATAACGAATTTACAAAGAACTGAGAGCTAAAAATAAAAATAACTTTAATTAGACCGCAGAGCTTTCTTGTACATTACCGCGACCATCAATAAACTTTAATAACGAGTAATATTTAGGGTAATTCTTACGTTAATAAGTATTTCTTCAATAAGTGTCGGATGTCCTCAGTAATAATTTCTTTCATCGCCATTAAATGTTTTCCTTTATCTGCAACACATGGGCAATTCCGCGATAATTTTACAATAAAATTCAACAACTGCTACCACTCCGATTATCAGCGTTTTTATAATATACAGGAGATTGTAAAAGCATGTGTAAAATCTTTAAATAGGAGAAAATATAGCTCATTAGAAAGTAAAAAGCTTGTGTTAAATGATATACATTGTTTTTATATATTTTTACTATTGTAATGAAATCGACTGGGCAATACCTTCTAGCATTAAAAAGTCTGCCGGGACACAGTAAACAATTGATAATTTTAATACTTTGTAATCCAAATTATGTATACATTTTCTATACTTTATTGTTAGTACGTTGTTTATTAAACCATTGATTCTAAAGTATAGGGTGACAATAAATGACCAATAAATTAACCCTTTTCAATTATTTACATTGTAATGTATAAAGCAATCACTCTGAAATACAATACTTTAATTTGTGTTTTTATTGGAATGCGACAGACAGGCAATATAAATTCACAGCAGTGACAGATAATTATAAACAATAATTAATTTAATTACCTAATAATATAAATATTTAGAATGCTTTTGTAATGTATTATAATTAAGTTATTGATTATTTCTGGAACCATTGATTTTTGGATAGAGTATAGTAATTGACTGAAATGAGATGTACTTTATTCTTTTAAAGCTTTTATAAATATAACGAATCAAATTATATGCGTAGCTAGATCATCTATCCTGCTATGATACTGTCTCGTTTCAAACGTAGTGTGCGAACGTGATCATAATATAAGGTGGGGTGCGCAGGTCGGCCGGAGCCGTCGGTGCGGTGGCTGGTGAACGGGGTGCTGGTGGACGAGGAGTACGAGCACAACACCGGCGACGTGATCGAGAACCGACTGCTGTGGCCGGCCATCCGGCGCGCCGACTACGCGGCCGTGTTCACCTGCCAGGCCGCCAACTCGCACCTCGTGCCGCCCAAGGAGCTCTCGCTCGTGCTCGACATGTTCCGTAAGCGAACACGACCATACGAACACACCTCTATACAAACACATGCTCACACACACGCTCAGAGACACTTTTATTTAGACAAATGCTCACACACAACATATACGCTCACACGGGTATAAATGCTGCACTGCTCACAGAGACACTCATACGAATACTCACACTTACACAAATATACGTGCTTACACAGACAAAAATCAACAAAGATACAACCGTTTCACCTATATGTTCTTCGTATTTAATCACGAAGAAAGCAGAAAGACTGAAGCTGTACTAGTACTAGTTCGCTGAGATATTCTTTATATCCAATGATAACAAGTCACGTGAAAAAATATGACATTTCTGTCAGTAGTTTCTTTTTATAAGTTCGTGTCTGAAATTAAAATATTAAAAGCACGCACAGGACCCGGCGCTGCAGCTGAAAAAGTCGCAAGAAAAGTACTCGACATCTATTCAATTACAAAACGATGCTTCCAAAACAGCAGCCGTCCGGGCCGGGCCGAGTGTCTGTTTAAAAGTTCAAGTGTTCCATTTCATTCGGGAACGAGTTTAATGAGACAGTTTGAATTTCGCAGTGAGGCCCCTCACCGTGGAGATACGGAAGCCGTCGGAAACGGGCGAGGGGGGCGTGCTGACCGCTGAGCGGAGGTACGAGGTCGCCTGCGAGTCCGCCGGCAGCCGCCCACCGGCGCTCATTACGTGGCACAAGGGCAAGCGCCAGCTCAAAAGGATCACGGTGAGCGCGACTCTTCATTTCGCTTGTAACTGTAGACGCCTGTTTACCTGTTATCGCTGATGTACTTCGCTACCTTATTTCGTCTGTACACAGTTTTGCATTAAAACATTTAAATTAATTAGCGGTTGAGTTATAACATTAAACCAATTAGATAAGACAGTCATTGGAAACTCCGAAAAAAATTATTACGTCTAAATTTCTTTTTTTTTCTTTTCTTTTCTTTTTCTTAATACACAGTTCAATATGAAAAATTGAAGAGAGGCTGATTTACAAAATTCGTTAATTCTAAGGTCGTGAAAAAGTTTAATTTACACTCATCTTGTAAAGTTTGTGTTATAGCGTGACTCTGCTGGTAGCTTTTTCCAATTTATATATGATGATGGAACTAATAGGCGAGGTGTCACGTTGAAATCATTAATTTCAAAATTATAATCACTCGCACAACTTGACATAATGTCGCCATCCAAGAAAGTTCCGTCACTTATTCTTCATAGATCACTGCGTTTTATGACCTTCATTTCTACATTAATGTAACTACTCACTAAAATTGTTTCATTTTCAATTGGTTTTCATCAATAAAGTACTCTAAAACAAATAATTACGTTACTTACGTTTCAAATAATTTCTTGTGTACACAATCGTTTCAAGTTACAATCACTTGAGTCGGTCGGAGTACTTCGTTAAGCACTTGAGACTTCGCAGCTCGGCCTCTAGTCGGTGACCGTCAGGTACGAACGCGGCGCCTTCTATCCTGCAAACAATAGTGCTTATTATCGTGTTACTGTTTAAGATTGCCGTTATTAGGATAATGAGATACATAATCTCGTGTCAAAAAGATTAGAGCAAATGTGACATAAAAGATTACATCTGTAGTACGTTACATATGTTAAACGGTGTTACGCTTGTAACGATAGGTTATATGTCTATGCGAATTACTGCGTTTGTTTTAGAGTATATATCTTGTAAGGTCAACATTACGTCTTCATCAGCGGCGCATCGAAAAGGGTAATTTCACAGAAATAAAATTGTTTTTTTTAAATCGATATAAACACGGGTGAAGCTCGAATGAATAGCCACACTTCTACTTCGGACTTCGTTTTGTTACTACCTCTAAATCTACCGGCCCTAGGAAAAATCCAGCAATCTCATACTCCTCGCGGAGAATTTTAAGTAAAAGTCTTCGTGGATGCCCATACAGACTCAGCTGCTCATCGCTCTCGACACACTCACTTAGAGTGCATGTATCTGAGTGAGACATCTCTTAGTGATCGTGTGTTACTGAGTGAGCATTTGTAGATATGTGGGCGTGCTCGTGTTTATGTGTCAGCAGTAGGAGTGAGTGCGCGTCTATGACAGTGTGCTTGTCTAAGCCAGTGCGTGTGTGTCTAAATGGGCATTGATTCCTGTGTGATGCGTTTGTCTCCGCGTGTCGGTAGAAGTCGTCAGATGAATAATGAGGGACATAAGTCATTGCGAGCGGGGCAGGGCGGCGCGGCCGGGCGGCCGGGCGACCATTAAGCGATCATTTTTATCGCGTCGCACTGGTAGCGGCGCGGCGTACGGTCGCATAATTGGAGTTTACATCGCGGCCCATAAAATATTTCGCCGAGGATAATAATGTCGGGAGCGGCTTTAAACGATAACTACAATGCGGCGGGTAGTTTGCGAAATTTGGCGCGCGTTCAACTTGACAAAGATTGTTCAATTGTGGCTTCAAGATACGTATTATCAGAATCGGGGCAAATTAAACTATTTAGCTCGGCGCCGGATTGCAACCAACCTCGGCTTCATTGCCGAACCACGCATGCCTCTTGTGTAAATACTTATCACTTCTAACACTGTTAAAACTAAAACCTTACTTAATATGATGCAACATAAACAAAGCAGCTTAATCCGTATACGTTTTAATATAAAATACGCAACAGAACTGACGAATCATCATTCTAATTTATACATGTCCTCTATTAAGCATAATTAGGTCCGAGTTCTCGTGGTAAATCCAGTCAGGCCAAGCTGATCTAAGTTGGCGACATGTTCAATGCTATCAAGACTGACCAATCCGAGCTTTCCGGTTAGAGATGATAGGTTGAAATCACAGTTGTGGATATTCTGAACAGCACCCATCTTCTTACTGTCACGTTTGTACAACGTATTAGTTTAACAATTATATCCAAGTTGCAAGCGTTACGTACAACGTTAGGCAGTGAGCTGGCGGTCCTCCGGAAGATCAATCAACGTGCTGCGCCGGCGCAGGCAAGTATTGTGTGATTATCTCGGGCGCTTCTCTACTGGTAACGACACAGGTCAGCAGTCAACACGTTTTTGTGTCGATTGAATGTTTGTGTTATTGCGTAGTGTAATGAATATTTCATTATTTTATTATAGATTATATTCAGTCGAAATATGTGTGGAGTTGCAACTTAAACTGATTTGGTTCACCGCCAGTGTCCCGGATGCGTTTTTACTAAGGAAACCCAAGTACAGTCCATTGCTTGATTTGTATAACTTTTAGTCGTTAGATTTAATCGCCATCTCTTTATATAATTGCGACTGCGTGTAGATTTGTGAAGCATTTTAATGCTGTAACTTAAATATCACCTCCACTGTTTTAAGACTATGGTCTTAACTAATAAGTTTATTTAATCTGACAAAGTAGCAAAATGGCAGAAATGAAATGAAATGAAGCTGAAAACAAAACCCAAATAGAAATAGAAAGCCTAAAAGAGATGCAGGCTGACATGTCGAGTAAGTCAATGAAGAACGTGTAAAATGTTTTCCTGCGCGGTGTGACGTCACTGCGGAACATTAATAAGATGGCAGTTAAGTAAGAGGCCGAACGTATCCGATACTTAGGTGTAATTACTGGGCTGATGGACGCGGCGCGGCCGGCGGCGCGGCTGGCGGCGAGCCAGCGGCATCGATCCCCGGCCCGCTGCAGAAATGAAAGCGGGGCTGTTCCTTATCGGAGATATTAACTCTACGCTGCGATCTCGTAATAGCTGTATCCTTTCGCAAGCGGCGAGCCACGTCCGCCGTATCTGTTTCGAGTTGACTTACAAGTTTTCTAAACGACTCGCTTCTACTAAGTTACATTCTCTCTTTTCTTTCATTTCTTCTTAGGTTGGAAGGACTTTGGATTTTCTTCTCTTTTCTGTTGATTATCATTGTCTTTCTTGATCGTAACTACAGACATCATTTGACGATCAATCTAATGACGATGAATTGGTTTTTAGGCAGGTATTACGGTATGTTAGCCCAAAAACCTTCTTAAATACATAAAATAATTTTAGACAAGAAACGTTTAAAATTTACAAAATATTTAAATAGCTTATTGTACTATTAATATTTCGGATAGTTAGTATTAAAGATATAACATCGAATGCGGCTAAACTAGCATTATCAATGGACTCATTTCCAGCTAAATTTGATAATTTTTAAAACTTTATTATACTAAATATCATTCATATTTCGTAGGTGGCTTTGGGAAATCACGCGTGCACATGTATCCTTTTTCTTTCGCAAAGAGATGAAAATATGTTACTATCTAAGTGATTTGTATGTATTTAGTAACTTCATTTATAATAATAACTGTCACATTTAATCTGTTATATCTTTATCTATATATAAGATCTAATTATAAACTAATTATTTATGAACTTATTTATATGTTTAATAAAAAACACAATTGAGTTTTTTTATCTGTAAAGAAACAATATTTAATGTTCTTTATTACATTGCTGACAGCTCTCTCATGACGCTCTCTTACATTTTTTACATTCGACCACCACAGATAATTAAACAATAGACATTAGAGATAATTATTATTCAGATAACACAATTATTATCAAGCGTCAAGCGTGTCAAGCGGAGTCCTAATTTAAATTCTAATTCAAATATTGAATTTGAAATGGTATTATTAACTTGAATTCTAAAAATGTCACTATCAACAGCGGCAAGTATACATATTACATGAAGTGTTCTCACTTAAACCCTACAGAGCCTTCGAGCGTAACTGTGTAACGAATTAAAGAGCTTTTTAGCAGTTTGAACAACACAGCGGCGGATGTAAACAGTGCAGAAGCCATTATATCTCGGTGTTATACTATTATAAATTTCCGAAGACCAACACCGGCCGCGCGGAGTTACGACTCAACGTTTGCGACGATAACGAGGCAAAAGAACAACTTGTTCTATAAACAAGGAGACAACGACGCTTTTAAATCATGTAAATATTGGAATTCCCGCGCCGGGCTCGAAGTGTGCTGCTTTCGCTTGCTTTTTTAATATTGAATCCGTTTCCTTTGTCGGGAGCGCGGAGGAAACTTTCTGAAGCGGGAAATAAAATAATATCACAGTGCGACCGACGCGGCGCCCGGCGTGACGCGATCGCGTATCAGTACATTTGGTAGAGGCACACGCACCTTTACTTAATGACACGACACTAACGAAATTAAGTAAGAAAAGGACCAATACTTAGCCACTTCCGCGCATGCAATGGTAGTCGTGCAATAAAATAAACCGCCCGCCAGCCCGCTGATAAATGCATATGCGGCAAGCAATGCGAATCACACAACCGCCACCGCCAAATCACTCAACACGTGTTTCACCCCTCCACGGGGCATCTTCAGGAGTTATATTACACCGATTAGTGCCAAACACAGAGTATTAGTGTATTTTATTGCACGACTACCACTGCATGTGCGGAAGTAGCTAAATATTGGTCCTTTTCTTACTTAGGATGGACTTCCGCGAGGTAACGCCTGATTCCATTAAATACTAACGAAATTATTCTGCAATCGATAACTATATTTTAGTTAAAATCTGTAAATCAAAACCTATAAAATACTAGTGTAAACTGCTTTACTTGATCAATCATTCAACTACAGTCTTAGGCAACATGACATCTATTGCTGTACACACAAGGGCATCCCTTATAAATATCTAATATGATCATTTGTCATTCACGTTTCATTATTTAAATGTCAGTATTAATAAAAATTATATATTTAATAACAGTAATTATAGCTTTACCAACGTAACTAAATTTCAATGATTATAACACACTTCTAAAACTATACAGTTTTGTAGATTCTGTTTATGTTTAACTAATAACATAACTATGTCATTAAGTTTGTAGGTACGTGTACAATTCTATAACAAGCTACCAAACGAAGCGGTAAATAGGTACGTAAGTGCGTGTGTATTTTAGTAAATACAAGAAATTTATTAAGCACTCTGTCAAGAGGCTTATTACTTGATTTCTATGTTCACGATGTTTGAAAATGAAATGTTCTAATTTTAATTAAAAGAAAACTATTCTTTATTAAAATCATAAAAAAATTACAAACCTCATAGAGTTTCTTGTTAGTTCTTCTCAGCAGGTGGCGCTTTGCAATCTGATGTGAATGTTAATGTTATGCTGTCGATTATAGATGATTGTAATGATCTAATTTAATAAAGCTATTTTGACTTGTACCTAGAAATATATCAAGCGGTGAATTAAGCTTAAAAATTTTGTCTGAGCCGCTAGAGAAACGATATTTATCTTCATCAAAAAGACTAATAAATATTTGTCTATATGAGTATAGACGAATCTTGAAATAAAATTTAATGGTTTAGCATTAATTTTTAGTAAATAATGTGTTTGGAATTAAGCTGCGAGCCATTGCAATGTATAGGAGTTACGCGTGCTTGAAATTTTACTTAAGCAGAGTACGATCTGTTAGATTATATTCGTGTAGGCCAGAGTTCCCCAAACTTTTTTGTGTCGAAGACCCCTTGCCATGTTTTTCCGTGTTGGGTAGACCCCTACTTACCTGATATTGATTTCCTGTAAATTTCTAACTGTAGTGAAGTTTAGTGTTAAAAACTTAAAGTAAAAACACATGTTGACACACATGAATAAACGTATATGTCCCACATTCGCATTTATAGAGTGACGAATTGAACAAGTCAGTGCAAGGTAACGAAGCTCCGAGACTGCAACTCTCAGGTTTTTACAAGTTCAAAATGTATTGCGACCACAAAGCGAATACCAACATCCTACAACTTACACAATTTTATAAACATATGTAATAAATTTTTTACTTCATAGGTACTTTTATAGATAATGTAAATGTTTTGATATTATAAGATAGTATGATGTAAGTAAAGAGGTACTATCAGTGTATGTGTTGAGATCCACTATCGTGGATCCCCATTTTCATTTCATGAACCCCAAAGTTTTTTTTCGCTAACGTAGACCCCTTGCAGGTTGTCATAGACCCCTAGGAGTCGATATAGACCACTTTGGGAATCACTGGTGCAGGCGATTAGGGTAGTTTAATTTGTGCGAAGCGAGGACTACTCGGCGGCCGGGAGCGACGCGAGCCGACCCTGGCCCCCGCTATTCCTGTGGTGTTGCTGATGATGTGTCGCTGCGGACAGTTGGAATGAGGAGGGGAATTTATTTAGATTCCGTGAAGAGCACCGAATGCTCCGCAATCACAAACAAGCACTCCGATGGGCCAGAGATTTTTAAAGCACGGTGACGACAAAATATGTAGTTACTTTACTACATTATTCTTGTTATATATACTTCAAGGTACCTAATATGTTTCGTTTATTTTTGAGGTAAAGGGATTTGTAGAAACTAAAATTATCAATATATAGGATAAAAAAAGACATTAAGTATAATTTGTATCGATTTATTAGATTAGTATTGCAGCACAAAAAGTATAAACGGTTGAATTCGAACAAAAGTCGACGTGCTAATAAATTCAATACAAAACCTTAATAGGCAATCAGTCGCGCGGCTTTAGGTGACCAATCGTTTAGGTTCGTACCACACGAGCCCAGACCGGTGAGCAAAACGATCGTAATAACTTTTTTTGTTATCAATTATTACTACCTTTAGTTATTGAGGTGGGATATTATATACTAAGTATGAGATGTAGTTAATTTCTGCGACTCATTAGAAGCTCGGCCTTTCTAATCATTTTATGCGGAGTTGAGACCAGGACGCTAAGGATTCTGAATCGATGGTAAATTGATGCGCTGGAGACGGAAGCACAGAATCCCGTGGGTAGCGCACTGAACCAACGTTACTACACTCAAAGAACTCAACGTAAAAAGAGAATATCAATGGCTGTGCAAATTCAATCAAAAAAAATATCCATAATCAGAACTCAATGAAACATTTGATCGTGTAAGGAAAAATGTAAGGCAATCGATCTTGCGGACGGTCACCAACAAGATGGACAAATCCTAATAAAACTGCTGCTAAAAACTCTACTAAACATCGAGTTGCATGAACTCGGACAGCGAGAGTAGCGGGGCGTCAGAGACAACAGGGGCATGACGACGAGCACTTTGACAAGAGTCTCAATCGTGATGAAAAGAAAAAAAAGAAAAATATCGGATACAAAACCGTGAACAGTAAGCTAAAGTAGTTTGCACAAATGTAAACTTAAATAGTAAAGTACTAGAGAGGACAACGAAGGAATAGATAATCCACGTAAATTCAATTTTAGAGTGTTGTGTGTGTGCGCGCGCGTGCGTGCGTGTATGTGTGTGCGTGTGTGTACGCGATTGTGTGTGTGCATGTATGTGCGTGTGTGCGTGTGTGCGTGTGTGTGAGTTTGAGTGTGAAAGAATGCTTATGACATTGTACATCCAGAAGGTAGGCCTCCACCAGCACAAGATCAGTCATCGTGATATTAAGAGGTAGCCTGTGCATCGCAGGGCATCGATCAGCTGACATGAAACAGTTATTGAACGAAAATATCATACATTCAATATTTATTTTGATTCGTATAACATAAACTAGGACCGTCTATTATATTTTTTGTAAAATTGTTTATCAAAGATTTATACATCAAAATAACTAATCAAATCAAAGGAACACACCTTGTAGTGTAGACAAAAATGTGAGTTGTCACTTGCACTTGAAGCGATGTTCTATTGGATATATATTTTCGTCGCCGAAGTTATATTAATGATGTCGATAAAGCTTACATCGCCCACTATGATAGTGTGCGAAGTCAGCGAAACACTACGCAGGCTATTACAATAAAAATTCTTGAGGGCATTTCTCTTCTAAGTTTCTAGTCTATAAACTAAGAGATTTATTACAATGAAGTGCTTTTATCGCATTCAAACTGATAAGAAAAGATATAGAGTTTAAAATTTAATCGGGCACCTGCACCGGGACAGGCGGGGTTAACGTTTGGCGCGACGCCAGCGCCCGCGGCGGCGCGCACCGGAAACATTTTGCCTTGTTGCAAAACTTGATGTCATTTTTAAATAGAATTTGTCGGCTGCGAAAGAAAAACACTTTAATATAACTATGCCAACAGCAGGTTTATACAGGTTGATTAGCTTTAGTTGTAAATGTTAAAAAACTTTAAGGTTTTTAGACCTGTGTAAAGAGATTACTCTAGAATATGTTCAAATAATTTAATTTTTCTATTAGAACGCGATAGTAACTTCTGGTCATACAAACTCTACTAATACAGATAGTAAACAATAATTACTTTTAAAATGTATTTTAAACACTTTTTATATTATCATTGCTTTATTTGTTATTTAAGAAACCCTAGATTTTCAGATAAGTATATACATTTAACAGCAAATGAACTGCACCTTAACCCTTACACATCTTCTATACCTGTAACTAACCATCCTGTGTAATGAGATGAAATTGTAACTAAACACTGCCAGTATCGAATATACTTTTACTCGATAGGCCAACCTCAAATTGAAATATCAGATACTCCAAAACACACCCTATGAAGCCTTAATTTTAGGAAATCCAAGAGCTTTTCAGTTAACTTTAAATTAGATAATGTAGTTGAGTGAGCCGAAGCTCCTGAAAAAGCCTTCGACCATAGTTACTTTACATTAAGGCTAAGAGTAAGCACCTTCATTACTTTGTTACCTAAATATCAAACGGTAAAAGTATCAATTAAAATACTAATAATGCACAAAATGTCGATATTCTCATAGAATAAATAATAATTGGTTTCCGATAGCATAAGTGCAAAATTTAAGAAGGAGATAATTTAATTTGAAACAGTAACAAGCGAAATTAATTTAAAACTCTTCGCGTTTAAGGCAATCAAAACGTAATCTCTCAAAGTACGTTGAATTCAATTTGAACTTCTTACAAAATGAAACGCAAACATTTGTAAATTCAGAAGCAATCTTGAGCGATGCGAAGGCAATCCTGAATCCGATGTCGCTGAACAAGCAAACAAGTCGTCCCCGGGCGGCCGCTTGTTTGCCGATCCATTCCCGCGGAAGAACCGTCGCAAACACACTTACTGGAGCCATAGCTCTCGAAGCCTTCGCACAAAACACAAAAACAGAGGCTTATGTATCAATTAGTGACTTCATTCGGCAACATTTGCTCCGTTTTGCTTTACACGGACGTGTGACAATCGTATTTCTTTTCGGCTACCCTAACAATGTTTTCCCGATATTTACATTGTATAACGAAGCTATTAAATTCTTTGTTAAAACTTATATGAAGCTACTGGATATCTTGCCTATGAACATAAGCTAGTTTAATTTACTCGTCTAAAATTTGGAAAATACGATAAATTTCAAATGTATACAGATAATCAGTTAAAGGTGTGCATTTAAAGGTCATATATATATATATATATGATACATCCTATGTGAAAATTGACGGTTTCGGAAGTAATGCTAAACGTAACGATAATTGAAAAAAAAAAAACAATTTTCATAAATCATATTACAACATACTCAAATTAATTTTTGTTGACTTTCATTGGTTTGTTGGTCGTTCATTTGTTGATCAGACTTTTCATTACCGGAAGTTATATGTAAGTCGCATTCCAATTGATTGTAAGAGTGATCTATTTATATAGGGTTGAATGTAAAAAGATGTAAAAGCATTAAATCTTTTTTTGCCAAATGATTAAAACATTCACCCCTTTAAAAAAAACGGTAAAATAACAAACAGAAATATAGTTTACGATGCAACTTCAAAGGAATATCCAACACCTGTTAGGGCCTCTTCATGATACTTTACATAGTGTAATACAATACCCCAAGAAAGACATGTCAAAACCACTTTAGAAGTATTTTCATTATATACCCATTGTTATTTAATTTTTTACAAAATAGTTAAAAATTTTCATTTCAATCAAAATATTTGAAATTTATGAAGGAGGCCTAAAGAACTGGGATAACAAGATAATATGTCGCATTATCACCTGAGGCTCCCAATAAGAATACATAAACGGTTGAACAATTACATCATTTAAAATAAAATAAATTATTAAGTTTGAATGTTAATTAAAATAACTCTACACATTTTAACTTATAAATACGAAGATAGATACAATCTTTAGAGATTTGCATGTTATGAGTATTAATATCACGTCATATAAATGTATTTGTATCATAATTTATTTAATATGTCGAAGGTTAGAAAACTTTCTCTCGGGTGATATATCACGCGGACATTAATACTACAATCTGCTTTAAAGATATAAATATAAGCTCTTATTCTTCTGAGATAATTAGTAACATTATTATCCAGAATTGTGGTGAATTTGTGTGGTTGAATCGGTAATCATTTTTTTTTTTAGAAAAATGGTATTGAATTCTTTTCGACAGTTCGTTAGAAATTTTGTAATGCACGATCCTAATTAATTACAAATTAATACGCAAGAAGCTATTACAAATAACTAAACAGTAACAAACTCATTAAAGTCATTGAGTTTAAAGTGTGTGAGTTTAAAAAATGTGTAAAATATAAATATCTTAACCTTTCTAATGACTGCGCGGTATCTGCTTTTAAATATAAAGTTCATTCTAAAATGAAAAAAGTATGTTCACTGCACTGGAAGCATTAATAAGTAATATTTACAGGACGGACGGGTTGAACGGAAACCTCATCATTGTGGACAAATTTCCATCTAAAACGGTTCCGAGCATAATCACTACAGTCGCGAACACAACCGTAAAAAATGCAATTTGACTGCAGCGTCGCTTCACTGAATCTCTTTTAACAAATTAATTTTCCTCAATACTCGCTCGCCCCTGTCGCTTTTCATTTTGTTTTAAATTTCTATTACCTATTTAATCAATACTTTTCATTTTCATCCGTGACAATAAATTTAAAAGTTTATTGCAATTCATTAAAGTCCTATTTGCAATGCAACCTGAAGTCGTGGTATATCGTAAGAAATGTTACGCCTCGTTATCTGAGTAAATTCACACAGATAGAATTACGCGCGAGAAATATTAGAATTGTCTTTCTTTGTTGGTTGTAGTTCTCTGCTTCGATTCCCAACACGCTCACATTATATGTGAAACATGTTTCATAATCAATCGATGAATAACAATCTGTCTGAATTGAGGTTACACTGTTGACTAAACAAAAATCTTTAGTGCTACCAATACTGTCTCAAGGCACAGATACATACTTCTATATGTAGCGAAGACTGACAGAGTCCTTGGGAGCCTTGGTTAAAGTTGCCACATTCAACTGTATAATTGTAGAAGTTGGTGAAAGAAAACATATGGGAGTATAAACTTGACGTCGCCTTGGAAACGTGGTGCTCTAGACGAGTATTGATTTACTGATTCATTTATTAAAAAATATAATGCTATCCACCTTAAATTGATGTCTAAAATAAATCGTGAAATAAATGCCAGTAGAGTAAAAGTTAATGTAAGCTATGATTACCTTGGGCTAGAGTTCCAAGCTCACCCTAACTAAGGCAGGTATCTCGTATGATCACTTTTGCATCGTTGGTAGACAACCAAATATCTTCGACAAACTATTGATAGTAAGTAGATTGTACGACCAGCTATCCGATGTTCTGATCAAATTAAGTCAATAACCAGACTTTTTACACCGACCTAAGAATGGCATGGCGTGGAAATATCTTATCAAGGCGTTTCGAAATGAGAGTCATTTATATTTGGGCGTAAATTATCCGAGTAAAAGGTAAATAAATATGTAAGAATTGAAGCCGCAAAGGCAGCGTCTGCTATTCGACTTGATAGGAGCACGGTTTTGCCTTCAGGGCTTTTCCATGAGCGCAACGAAACAAGCCACGGCTCTTTGCGACCGCTCGCCCGAGCGAACCAAACTTCGGGAAAATATGAATTCACCCACAGCCCTTTTTATTTCCGCGTGCTTTCTGAAGTACCCTCGTTAGGGCAGTTTTACTTGAAAAGAAACTCTTACCTTCGACTACACCCGCTGGAGAAACTAATATTTCTGGCTAATATGATCTTGAATCGCCTCATGTTTTCTGAATGCCGCTTTTTAATAATATTCACGAGTTGGAAAACTATTTTACTTGACCTACTTTAGGTAAAACTCACGCTCGAACAGTCATCATTTCGCACATTAGCTATTTAGTATGTACGCATTTACAAGAGCGACTCCCTTAAATAAGAACTTACTTTTAAATTTAAAACTTATTCAAATTTCATTCAAAATTTAATGGTTATTCTTTTTTTCGTCTATATGATATATTATGTATTTACGATTATTTATACTAAGCTATTGTACGTTGTATAAGAGGAATAACCATTGCATAGTGTTGTTGTGGAAATGTAATAATAGAGGAGAATATTGTGGATGTCATTAAATTAGTACTGCACTAATGACTCTGTTCTTGGAAAGGTCAAAAGCTTCAGCCACGTTATGCGTAAGAAATTCGTCACTATTAAAAGGCTAGTTGTGTTAGATACTCTAGCTCGAGATCTAAAGGATCTTTACGACGTACGAATCAAGTGTGGACTCTCACGGAGTCGCCCTAAAATCTGTGCATGTATAGTGAATTGTGAAGATCAATGCCACGGCCCCCATAACCACGATAGTTCAGTCAAACACAAACGACTAAGAAGAAGAAGCAAAGAACACAGGAAATATTTTACGAAAATTGTCGTCGACACAAAAAAATATAGAGCAGGACTGTTGTAGAGATCGGCGCGCCTCCACTTTCGAGAAGCAAGCGGCTTCAGCTGCTCTATGTCACGCCCCAGTTGTAACTCAGCGGAACAATTTTATTCCCGGGCCATTTGCTGTAAACTGCGAAAGTCATTCGAACAAAGTGCAGGCCTCGTAACACGTGCACCGCTCTGAAATATTACATTCATTTAAAAGGAATTCCTACGAATCCTTGAGGAGATACGTGAACTTGCAAGTTGTAACACATCTGAGAGCACGGCGCCGTGTGTGCGTCAACTGTACGCGACTGACTAATAATTTGGAAATCAATGGCAGATAACTCGTGCTACTGCTTATATTAGCGTTATAATGTCCCGCTGCTTCGACACGAACCTTTAATCGCGAAGGTTCCGTGTACTGTAGTTTTTATTTCAAATTTTCTGTATTTGTCAGGTATTTCGTTTTTTTTATACGATGTTCACCAACATTAAAATTTAAAGATCATTTTCTTACATATTTAAGAACTAAATTTATGAATAAAATTTAGTTTGAATTAGAATGATCCCAAGTAGATATAATATAACGCAAATATTTAGTTATAAAAGTTAAAATACGAGAGCAGAGATAATGTTCTGCAGCGTGACATTTTCTATGTTACGTTGATATGATTATGCGGAGGCGGTAGAGAAAAAAGAAAACCTGCGAACAATGACCTACAACTCGCAATCCCTCGCGTTGCGAACTAAGCTGGAATCTAGAAATGAGGTCGGGATTAACACGAGCTCGGGAAGTAATATCGGAACACAAACATGGCGTAAATTATTATGTAATATTTTTGCAGGGAAAATCTTAAATCAACAATGTGGGCAAAAATATCGCGAGGAAACCACCTTCCTCAAACTACAGCGGACCCTCGATGCACTTCTGCACGTACGCACGTACTTTACCGTCAACAGGAAGCCTTTACTCCAATAGAGTAAACATTAATATCTTAATAATAAAACTTATCCCTACATCTTTAAGAATCACACACGAGACTATGAGTAACTAGATTATAGGGTTGGAATATATAGAAGTTTAAAAACGCGATGTTCGTGTCACGCGACCTGGACTGTCCATTTGCCGAGTCCCTTTTACCTTTCGGAGATCTGCTCCCCTTCTGATACACAGCGCTTCCTTTCATAACAATCGTTAAGCCAAACATCATGTGAACATCTTGCACACTTACAAAAGCATTCCTCCTTTAGTCTTTCATATCAGCTCCCTTAACTTTGTTCCTTCTAAGTTAAAATAAAATTACACACACGATTATCAATATTTCTTTATCTACCCGGTCCTTAGACGATCACTACAAGTCATAGATCTTCATCGATCATAGAGGAATATACCATAATTGTCACGTTTGCCGGGAGGGTTGTATTATCTCTGGAAACTTATTTGTAAACTGTAGCAATATATTACTAATTGACGGTGTGAATTGAGATTGCTACCCGGTAATCAAACCCTAAAAAATTTAATTCCTCTTACTTCTCCCGTAATTATTGACTGACAATCAATAAAAAACACAATAAAATAAATAGCAAAAATATCAAGAAAATTTACATAATTTAATGTAGCCCCCTGGTGTACGGATACGGAACTATATATACGTCATTAGTGCTTACAAATAAAAAATAAATTTTGCTTTAGGTATTGAAGCCCTAAATGAAATTGTCCTGAATCTCAACGTACAAACTGCGTGTGTCCTTACATCTGTACTTCTAAGAGAATAACACTCTTACTATTTGCTTCGTATCCCTTACTAAGGGAGGTTCAGCCTTTTTTTGGTAAATTTATCGCAAGCTTTGTTACGCCAACTATGTCAGTCTTCGGCGATGAGTATTGCTATATCGGCTACTGTATCGAGTGTGATTCGCGTCTAACCGACGATCTATATTTCCTGTGATCAAAAGTTTTTCCAAGTTGTCATTCTCTCTCTTTACTTTGTCATCAACAATCAAAAATCCGTTTCGTGCTTTGATAGAAAGGTTTTAAATTGGTAACGATGCATTGGTTCTACAAGCACTCCAAGGTATTCCTGACATGTATATCCAGTACGACACCTCATGATCAAATCTCAAACCCAAATAATAAAATTAACAATCAGATATTCCTCACCAACTGGACCCGGGGTCTGAATATCCTCATCGAATAATTAATACGGGTGTAATTCCGCCGAGCGCGCCCGCAGACATCGCGCGCAGAGTCAAATTTAATGATTTAGTTTGCAAGTTAGCCCCGGCTGCTGCGGCCGAGTAGTTCACAAACTCATAGAACGATTCCGAACAACAGGAAACTTAATGCCGAGGCGATATTGAAAGTTCGGTGAGGCGAGTAAATGTTCGCCGTATAAGCGCATTGCAAAGCCGCGCCGCCCGGCGACTGCGACTGCAACTACAACTCTTGCGCTATGTACAGCGGTCCTTGCGACCGGTACATAAGCACACCGGTATATAACTTGCCCGTCCGCAGCTAACACTCGTCTCGTATTAGACGAAGTAGTTTAGACATTAGAGATTCATTCAATAATCTCCCGTCTTAAAATCTATCAATCCTTCTCTATCAAGAGCGTTGCGTTTATACAAGGTGATTGGAGCACTTGCTTATGCTTTGACCGTTTATACCAAACTGCGATCATATATCTAACACCTATATCCGAATGCTTAAATTACAGTGTTATGATAAAACTAAAACATTGTCGATAGTTCGACCTCGGCGTCCCCAAACATTTTTAATATTTTAATTGGATTGAAATTTATTATCTATATCGTAAAAAAACACATTTTTTTATTTATAACTAATCTAATACAATATCTTAAGTATTGTGAACATACAGAAATAAGCGTTGGCTTCTATTACATTCCAATTCCATTGAAGTTGCCAAGAAAACTATTATTTTTTTGTTTTTTATTTGTTTTTTTTTTGTTTTACCGTTTCTTTATTGTTTTTATGTTAATATACTGTCTCATTGGTCATAGGTGTAAAATCTTTAAATAGGTGAACATATATCTCATGCGTCTGTCTGTCATAAAGTTTTAAAATTTTTACATCTATTTTTAATTACCCTGTATAAAGTGATCGCTCTGAAATATGTCTATTTTTTCCGTTTGTAATGGGACAGTCATATATCTTTTGGAAGTACAAACTTTGCACAGTTAGATTGTTGACAATAATCAATTTTAATATGTAGCAATCCTGATTTTAAAAACGCTTTTTCTAACTGTATTATCATTACAATACTTATTATTTCTATTGGTTTCCGGACGAGCCTTAATTGAAAATGAAAAGGAAATATACTCAAATTTATAAAGCTTCAACATCTGTATTCAATGTATGTTTATACGATGTATGTTTTTTACTTCTTGTATTGTGAATGTAGAGTTAATTATAAGTATTCAAAACAATTGAGAGGCGACCGAGAGAGACACGAACAAGTGCGCGGGCGGCGCCCGCGCGTCGGCCGCCCCGCTGGAACGCCAGCGCGGGTTCAATTTTCCAAAGCTCGTATTCGCCGCCTGATTAACTGACACCTCGAGGCCGGAGCGCAGCTTTGAATCTGCCGGCTGCGCTGCTCAATGCGACGTATTTACGAGGCAATTTCAATGCTTCCACAATCTAAAATAGCTCCTCTAGGAATGCGCCGATGCAATATCAAATAAACACTCCGCACAACACTGCTTATTTCACATTGTGAACCGTTCCGTATCGTTACATAGTTCCATGGCTCATACGTTTTAATCGTCGAATGTAAATTGTTAATTAATAAAAAAAAAATCTCACGTTTTATGCTACAGAACTAATTCTATGTAATATTTTTATTAGTTTAGACATCTAGAGTTTAAACATAGAGATTTGATTGATGTAAAAACTTTGACGAATGAATTTATTTGCTCAATAGCTGTTAACTAATGTGTAGTGACTATCTATATCAAAATCAATGGTTTCAGACATTGGTAATAACGTAATAATAGAACAACAAAAAAGCATTTTCGAAATTCGAATTGTGACATTTTAGAAATAATTATCTCATGCTATCTGTCGCCGCAGACTACGTGCTGTCAGAAATTATTGTCATATCGCATCCCCGCTGATAAAAATGAATTATTGTAACATATCAGTATTCAGAGTGATCGAAAATAAATAAAAAATCTTTAAAGATTTTTTCTGACAAATAAGATATACATTTACCTATTTATATATTTAATTAATCATTCTGTATTTTTATATATAGATTTATAATAAAGAAAAATTGAGGTTAAAATTTGTGAGTAGTCTTTGAATCGATATACAATTAATTGTTAAATATATAACTTTAATAATTACCAAATTAATAGGAACTGTTGCTTGACAAGCTGACGGAATAAACACGATAATTTGATTTGATTTGAATTATAGTAAGTAGTGCCCATTAGCATAAGTAAGAAAAGGACACATGTTTAGCCACTTCCGCACATGCAGTGGTAGTCGTGCAACAAAGTGCACTGGCCGCCAGCCCGCTGATAAATGCGTATGCGGCAAACAAAGCGATTCACACAACCGCCACCGCCAAATTACTCAACACGTGTTTCACCCCTACACGGGGCATCTTCAGGAGTTATGTTACACCGATTAGTGCCAAACGCAGAGACTCTGTGTTTGGCACCACTGCATGTGTAGAAGTGGCTAAATATTGGTCCTTTTCTTACTTAGGATAGACTTCCGCAAGGTAACACCTGATTCCATTAAATACCCATTAGTATATTCATATAAGATATTTTTATCTGATTATTTTTTCTTTCAACTTGTTTTAACTTTTCTAATTTATTTTTGTTTTCATGATGTTAACTTGTTCGTCTTTCCTTTATTAATTAATCTCCGTACAACTTGAAGGTTAACTGGTAGAGAATAACTTCGGCGTTAAGTTCGCCGCTATACTTAAAATTAGTATAAAATTTAATAGAATCAGGCGTTACCACGCGGAAGTCCATTCTAAGTAAGAAAAGGGCCAATATTTAGCCACTTCCGTACATGCAGTGGTAATCGTGCAATGAAATGCACCGCCCGCCAGCCCGCTGATAAATGCGTATGCGGCAAATAATGCGAATCACACAACCGCCACCGCCAAATTACTCAACACGTGCTTCACCCCTTCACGGGATGAAACACGTGTAACTAACATAACTGCTGAAGATGCTAAATATTGGTCCTTTTCTTACTTAGTATAAAGTATTATAAATAAATATATTACATTGCAGCATCGGTGACGATGTTATCGGTGTAATTGTTCAAAGATGAAGCAATGATCGGTTGTGTAATGGAGTCTACACACAATCTCGAGGTGTGAAACTTACTAATAATTCAGAGCGGTGGTGTGAAGGTAAACACAGTGCACAGTCCGCGCGCTGTGCAAACACGGCCGCGCAATCAATGCACAGCTACGTCTCGGCGTCGTACACCACTCGCCGGCACCTGCGCGCATTACCATAACTCATTAATGCTAATTGATGTTTATTGACCGATTTGATTGCTGTTTGCCACAACATATCTTTACATATAAAACATATGTATATGTTTTCATTTATTACACGTTCCGAAATAAATAATGAAAATATCTAATTTTTAACTAAATTTTTATTAAAACCTCGCTTCTCTCTTAAACTGTACTGGTTATAATGATTCGCCTGTCGGCTGGACGCAGGCCGCGTCATACAGATCTTATTGAAAATCTTTAGAAAAAGGTTAACCTAAAGTGGACTGTGGTTAAAATTATAATTATTCCTATAGAACTATTGAGGAATGATTGTATAATTTATTGATAATATGTTAAATAAATATACATGTAATATAATTTTTTTAATCGAAATTGGGTTTTAAACGAATAAATTCCAATAGTTCGACCGTACTATCAAAAGCATAGTTTCAATAATCAAAATTTTTTCATTTTTCCCCAACTTTTTTCCTTGTTTTTCTTTTTTTCTTCTATATCTTTTTTCTACGAAAAACTAAACTCCTACATAGTATTGAAAACAATAAAATTTGAATTAAATTGCTAGTTTTTCGCAAGTAATAACGTGATCCATCAAAATAGGTATTAATTTTTTGTGAAAAAAAAATAGTGACGATATATGGTAGATATATATCGATACAAACTATTCGAATAATATCGATATATATAAGGTTTAATGAATACCTTTTTTGTAGACAACTTTGTATATTAAAACACAATTAACTTATTAGCCTAATAGTAGTATGGTTAGTTTTCTATTTGACGTGGATCTCGTTAGTGTGAAGGCCTCTTTCACTTTCCAGATTTCTCTGTCTTTAGCAAGAATCACTTCTACCCTGCCGCTGCAACAATATCATCAACCCACTGTTTTGGAGGTCTATCGACATTTGTTTTTCTTAATGGTCCTTTCAATCGAGTCACTTTTAGGGTCCACCTATCTTGTCTTTAGTCCTTGAGATATGACCAGCTCATTGCTACACATCTGTATTATCCTGCTATAAATATAAAAAAGTTTATTTAGTAAAAACTCTTTGAAGGACCCATTACAGTCTTTAGTGATAAAGCGTAAGAGTTAATTGCTGTTGCCACGGAATTAAAAATACTGGAGGCAGCGACCACAAAATGACTCGGTTTTTTATGGGCTCTTCTCGGTGCAGGGTATGTTTGGGACGCTTGTAGATATATTTTAAAGAGAATCTACATTTGGTTTAAGTTTCTTTGAAATTACGTCACTACAAACAGCTCTAAATGCGTAAAAATATTAATAAATACATCCAAGTACAATTTTAAGCTTTAAATGCCAAACAGAGAGCATCTATCCATGACAAAAGAATATCTTTGTTGTAATGCCTTGTGTAGTATGTTACTGTCACTTCAGCATCTTATTTTTTTTAAATTAAATTATTACTTCACCCTAGCATCTATTATAAATATTTTTCATGTTTTATAGTACTACTTACTATTTAATACTACACATAGCCCGCGACAGTTGCGTGCAGTGGTTGCATAGCGGTAGAGAACTCAGACTAGCGATCATAGGTCGCGGATTTGAATCCCAGGATACAATCTTATATAAATTACACTTTGTGCTTAACGTTTTTTTTTAATTGGCAGCAGTCTTTTGTGTAATATTTATCCCCTCTGTAGATATCTTTAGGGAAGACCTATGCCTTGTAGTGGGCGTAAATTGGCCAATACAAAATATATAAACAAATATTCCAATAGATATTTGTTATTTAGGACACAACGTTAGCGGCGAGATACAAACAAATTGCGTTTTCACGTCGCGGCTGAATGAAGTAACCTCGTCCCGCTGACCTGCACAACAATTATTTTACAATTCCGTGCAAATGGCGCAGCGAAGCGACGCGTACACCAAGCGACGTAGACATTGCAATATTGTCTATGCTTAAAAAGAATTGTGTTAAACTTAGAAGGGGCACCGTACGTGTTCGTCTAGAGTTGAGAGGGAAGGACATGGTTCGAACGAGCCCTTGTGAGCGAACATCTGCTGAGGTCGCTGTAATTAGTGCCTTGTGGAGTAAAAATCACTGTTATTTCGTTTGAAATTACAGAATATGAAAACGTGTAGTACATATTAAAATTAATTACTTAATGTTAGTTTTGACACGAATATCTTATAATTATTTTTTTTTTAGTCGAACCTGAATCTAACGACTTTGTAATTAAACTTTTTTGTTAATAAAAACATCATATAACTATAATGTTTTTATTACGTAATGTTTCGGTCTTTTCATATGTAATTAAAAAATTACAATAGAATTTCAATTGATTTCATATCCGTTACTTCGTTACGTGTATTTTATAAATACAGTAAATGTCTTCAAGAAAGCTATTCTATTGGTGTTTGGAGTATGTTCAAAAAAGATACACGCGCTATATGGTCTGCTTACTATCCACGTCATATCTTTTACTTTCGTTTGTATACGGATCTTCTAAAATCTGATCCGATCTAGGGAAGACCTGAACAAAGCCCCTTCCATTGCTGGGGACAGGGACTGAATATAAGTATACCTGGACGACAAACATATAACATAACATACAAGTAGAGTAAAGAAGATCACGCCAAATAAGCAATAGGTGTCGAAACTTCTTTTTGAACATAACCATTTATCGACTCTCTAATTCCGGTTAATTAAAAAAAGGACTAGCTATAGATGGGAAAAGAAGAATGAACAAAATAGTATCTGTGACAATAATAAAATCAATAAAATATATTTGACCTTTGTAAATTTCTATGAGCTGATTTGAGTCGAGGATTCGAAAGTACGAGATTAGGTTGGAAGAAGTGTTAAACAGAAGTAAGTAATAGAGTGGTCAAAGAATGAAAAATTGTCGCTCGAAAATGTAGAACCGTTTAAAATCACATCTATTCCAGTAAAATGCTTAAACTTATAGCTCATTTGCTGTTAAAATTTAATATTTACAGAAATAATAAATAAGGTAATGATAATATAACAAGAAAAAGCGTTTTTATTACATCTTTAAATTATTGTCATATACTATCTGTCCCACTATTTGTACTACCCGAAATTATGGCCTATCGCATTGTAAGAAAAAAAAATAACATAACATATTTCAGTGTATAGCTTTTGCTGCTATAAGCAATTACCATTTTTATTATAATTAATGTTTTTAGACAGTATTTCTGTTTTTCTATAGGCTTCTATGTACATAAGTTTCTACGACATTTCATACTCTACGTCTTAGCGACATCGATTAGTGAAATGCCGGCTAGTGGCCGACGCGAGGCGACTGGCTTCTGCTCGCCGCTTTCATTCGCATAGACTAGAGAAGCTTCTGAGGAATGCAGCGGGGAATTCCGAAGCGAAAACAATTTCAGCAACCATTAAGTCCATCGCCATATTTTGTTTCAGGTGTTTTATTGAGTTAAACTTCTACCAACGAACATGTAGGCATACACAGGTTTTAAATTCATATTCAAAAAGGAAATTCAGAAGTAAAGTAACAGAATCTAATAGTTTAATTATTTGTAATGTAGATGCTTTTGGCTATATTGTATTATGTATGAATGATAAGACAAGTTGACAAGTCTATTATGCAATAGAAGAACATCAGACATGAAATTCAGACAGCGCTGGTCATATCTTAATCGCTCCTTTGTTTGTATGCAGCCAGTAACATTTGACAAATATTTATTTTAACTACATAGGATATCTAGCTGTTAAAACGTATCGATATTTGTACTGATCCGAGAAATGGTCGCTTGTAATTGACCCTATAAAAGGCTCTAGATCACACATAAATCAATGAAGAGGGCTATGCTCAGAGTTTTGCTGCTATATCGAATCAGAAACAGTTAACAGTTCAAGGTTAGTCATTGTGGCAATGTTTGATGGAGGCCTATACCTTGCAATGAGCGTCAATCGGCTGATATGAATGAATAAAATGGTAGTGAAGCAACTATAACTATAATTGTCTGTCATAGGCTAAAGTCTTGAATGTGGAAAGTCCGGAAATGACTCAAAAGTAATATCATCATGTAAACCTTGAACTTTTTAAGATGTTGATGAACAAATACGTGTTGTCGTGTGTTCGGATCTCGAAGGAGTCACTGGCCTGGTGAAGTGTACAATAAGGAGTTCCCCAAGGCAGATTGAAGTGATATGCGGTCTTGACGTAAGCAGGTCAATGATCCCATTCTAAAGTCCACTACTTATATGTATCATACCCTTGTTGATGTAAATTTAAATCAATTTTTCAATTAAATTTATACATAGGACTAGGGAGTTCTTTTCATATGCAAAAATAATAAATGTTTTAAAGAACCAACATCAAATGATGTATAAAAAATAGAAACTTGATCACGTACGCGCACAACCGTTTTGCAATTCAGATTTAAAACAGATGCCGCGATGCGCTTTGTAACTCGCCGACCCGATTACTTGCTGCTCGTTGGTAAATTAAAAATAAACGTCACTGATCGACTATTCAGCGTTGTTTTATGCTCTTTTGAACTATTCAGCGCACATGTCGCCGGTTCTTTCAACAGGAGATCTGTATGAATATACTCTTAGCCGGAGAGCTAAGGGCGACCTATTTTCCTTATAGCCTATCCTTAAAAAGAAAAAAAATTAACACACGCTAAGTATAGTCAATTAAAATTATTAATGTCACTTTTGCTTATTATAAACACGTGTTGTTATATAAATAAATCTACATTAACGCCGTCATCATTTTTGTAGTACAATGTCCACTACTGAACATGGGTCTCTCCCATAGATTATGTATAAAGATTTCTGGACAGCACATGAGTTCCGCTTGTTCGCCATTAAACATAAAATAGTGATTTTATAATTTAAGCTTGGTATATTGTTAAATCTATTTTCAAATAGCAACTAATTCCGGCCGGCTGTACTAAATAGATCAGCGCTCCGAGCATTTTATTGCACCTCGCTATTAGGAACCTCCAGTTCCACCCCATATTTTGTTGGGAACAGGGATTTAATTTCTTTATTAAATTTTTAACTTCCTTTTTATTATTTTCATACTCTTCTTCCATTCTTCACAATCTCTATCATTCTGTTTCTCAGTCCATTCTTTTCACCAATGCTCAATTACTGCAGTTTAGTTTATTTATACAATTTTTTTATGTAATTCACGGCTTTTTAAGTTAATTTTACATCTTATACCTATATAGTCTCCTATAGTTCTCCTATTTCTCTTATTTTTAATATTAGTATTTACATATTTAATTCATTTCTATTAAAATTAGTTTTAATGTATATTTTTAAATTAAAAATCGTAAATTTATTTGAAAAAAATGTACAATCTACTTCATGAGTTTCTTGTCAAAATAAATTTTAAAAAAGCGGCTTTCATAAGCTTCAGTGATCGGAAAAGACCTACAAACTTGAAATAGCGGCTGGTTAGTTTCAAAAGTAATATCCAACGCCGAAGTTTGCGAACAAAGCTGCAATTTACTGCCGCCGATGACACGAGTTGCAGGACTTCGTTAATATTCTCTATTGTAATTATTGTTCAAAAGAATATAATGCGTCGTTAATGCGACGGCTTGCTTTCGAATCGAACATACTCTTCAAGCGAATACGCAGCGTATTCGTCGAGATTACGTGATACTGTTGCACATAATTATACTTGACGTCCATAATAAGTCATCAAAGTTTCTTTATGCTTCATCACCATTATTACCCTCTTCGTCCACTTACATCTGATAGCTGTTTTGAGAACTTCGGTCACATTTTAACATCACAATCACACGAAAACTTAAAAAAAATTTCTCCCTCTTATGCAGTCTGTGACACAATAAATGATCTGCTCATTGTCTATGCAGATCACATTTTTGCTTTTTCTGGTATTTCTAATAGTAAAATGTAAGTAGTAATCCTGTTCAGTTAGAAAAGCCTCCACAACCATTAAAGTACTAATGGAATACGTCTATTCAGTAGAGTAACTTTCCGAATTTCCGAAAAAAAATCCGAATAAGTCAAATAATATATTTATACTTATTATTTTCTGAATGTAACTTTTATTTAATAAATAATCAAAGTAATATTTTTGGAAAAATCATTTACTAATATAACGCATATATTTTAGGAAAATATGTATCGTAAATAAAATAATAAAATTATTGAAAGCTCGACCTACTCTGAAACAGTGTGGGAGTAAATGTTTATTCAACTTTTTCATTTCGCATTAAAAATAAAATAATTTTAAATTCTTCTTTTTTGATACATATATAAGTTAATATGTAGAAATATTTGATTAGCCCAATAAAATTCCGTAAGAGCAGATATCAAATAAATAAAACTTTTGTAACAAATGTAAAACACATCGATCCATTTATAAAGAGGACGACAAACGGCGTGTAGCGCTAAAGCCTCCGACGAAGTTGGGCTGTGATAATCGCATACGTGGCGCTCATACTGGGATTTATAGCGCCGACGTGAGCGCTCCGACGCCAATGCAAAACAATTGCCAAAAATGCGGCAACGCTGCGCGCTTTGTTGACTACGAAATCTGATGCTCGCTCTGCCGAGCCGGGCAATCCCTCCCAATGTGTCCATCGGTATGTTAAACAATACGACACGTGAAGCTACGAGGACCTACACACTGCTACGGGAAGCTACGAGATACATCGATCTCTACGACTACCATTCAAAAGATCTATACAGCTTGATTGCTTATAGTTATAAAAGATTTAAAGGGTTAAATGTATGCTGACAATCAATGTATAGGTACACCCTATACAAATATTTATAATTTCTGAGATACTAAATAACGCGGTGCACTTTTTAGAAACTGTTTTACTACATATTAAAACTAATTATTGTCAACCATCTATAGCTGGTGAATTTGTGTTATCAGAAGTTATTAGCTTGTTGCTTTCAAATAGAAATAATAATTTAAAATATTTGACAGTTATCAAATTATACAAGATAACTTGAAATAGGTTGACAAATTTCATAGCTTTTATCTGTCAAATGAGCTATAAATTGACTCTTTTAAAACTCTCACCTATGAACAATACACTGTATACTACAATGACGTAAGGATAAAGCTATTTACATATAAAGCATAAGAATTATTAGATATCAAATGTTTGATATTAAACAAACATCGGCGCTGTCAAAAAATATTTTGACATATAAATAACTAAGTAGTCTTTAAGATATTATTGTATTTAAATTCTTCTTTTCAACGATAGTCCACGCTGATGTATTATATACATCATATATATGTATAATACTATTAGCGTACCATTTTCGTCTGCACAAATATCCTGCACAAGTAAAGTTTTTCTCCTTCGTATGTACATAATATAAAGGATTTATATTGTTTCCATCACCTGTTAAATCATAAGCATGCGCATGTTTATACACGATTATACATATATATGTTGAGTAATGCAAATAAAAACAAAGATATTTAAATGTGTAAAGAAAATTAACATATAAACGACTAGAGAGGCATCTGAATTTGATTTAGACTTTTCCTGTAGAATTGCAAGAGCGCTGATTTTCAGTACAGCCCGCGTTTGTGCTCGATATTTTTTAAACTATATACAAATAATACATTTGATAGACAAATTCAGCAGTGGTAGCACAGCGGTAGAAGACTGAGTCATAGTCATAGATTGCGGGTTCAACTACCAGAATACAGTCTTATATACAATTCAAATTTTGTGCATTAAATACATAGGATTGCCACTATTCACCAAAAAGTTTCCGGAGGATGGGTAAAGCTCGATACGACACTGCGATAGCCAACTCGCTTGCCAAGCGTGGCGGTTGTGGTATATCTCTCTATAGATATTTTTGGGAGAGGCAACAATTAACAATATTAAGATAATATAATCTTAATATACATAATAATTATTATGACTTTTATAAGTCATAATTATTATTATAAACAAATTCAAATTCAAAAATTGTTTTATTATTAAACAGTTTTATTTAGTTTGACCCGTACAGAATTTATTTGTTTATTTATTTGGGTCAAAATTAGAAATTGAAATTTAAGCACCTTCCCGTTGTCAGATTGATCTGAAATTTGGTACACACATTTAATTTAGATGACAATACAATATAATAAAATCAATAACATTACAAATCTAAGATGGCCGCCGATACAAAATGGCGGATTATATATTTTTCCTTAACCCCCTCAATATGTGGTGTCAAATGAAACGGCTACACTAGTAAAACACGATGATTATGTCAAAATTTAAAATTCAAGATGGACGCCGTTCCAATATGGCGGACTAGGTACATATTTTTCCACAACCACCACAAAATGGGTATCAAAAAACCGTTTAACTTGAAAGTTTTTTAAATGTATTTATATAAGATCGTAACAATCATTTATATTAGTCAGCATACATTTAAGATATAATTTCTATTATGTAGTTTTAAAATATTGGAGAAATAGATAGTTTTTCTGAAAAATGTTGAAGCGACATAAATCAAAAATCAGTTGTTAGATAAGATACTAGTCGCAGACGGGTGGCACTTGGCGATAACGATGTTTGCCCTCGCGCGCGTGGTCCGGGGAAAATATTGCGCGGCCGCCGACGCGCGATCCATCACCGCGGCCCCGATAAGCGGCGTATTGACGGACTCCCGCCGCGCCCGCTTCCTGCCGCCACTTCACTACACTTTCTTTCGAGAGTTGCGGAACCGAACATTTTTCAAAGTTTGCGATTATCGCGCTTCCAAGCACACTCCCCGCGCTGTCAACAACTTGTGACGCGACCATAAGGAAATAAACTGATATTAAAATAACTATAATTTACGCAAATGTTAGCAACTATCACATTTCTAACTATATTTTTGTGATTAAACTTTTTCAAATACAACATTGTTCAGGAACCAAAAGCCTTAAGTGTAGAAGATTCTATGTCATTAATTTAATAAATATAGTGATGTAAATTGCATTACTGTTCCATACGGAATACTTTTGTTTACAAAGTTACAAGACTATTTATAAATCCTACAATCGCAAGCCGTATTGTGGCTAAGTTTGTCGACCAGTGTTTTGTTGCACTTTAGGCGTTACTCGAAGTCTGTTATAACTAAAGAAGACAATTGTTGTTCTATTAATATAAGATATGAATGATACCGACAGGCAAATGAGACGTGGTTTCGACAAGTCACAGTTTCAGTTAAAGTTAAAATGTTAATTTTAATTTCTAATCGATTTTAGAAATAATTATTGACATATTTTAATTTACTATTTTAGTAAGTAGATATCGAGTTAACATCAACATAATGCGCAGATAAGATGGACGCTGAAGCCTTAAGGTTCTCATGGAGTGGTAAACACAACGTAGGACGTACAATCACAATGTGGACAGACGATCTTGTTAACGTAGTCCGAAGACCCTGGATCCACTGGTTATATCCTAAATCTAAAATAATTATGAAGACTGATAATTTTACATCTATTTTTAGCTAAGACATATTTTCCTATTTCTTTCTACTTGTGCAATTCTGGTCCACGTTTTTAGTGTTATTTCATTAATATCATCTTTCCAGCTGCCTGCAAAAATGTTAACTTTTGTTTCATGTTTCTGTGCCTCTTATAACAAAAGCCTGTACATCTCTATTTAAGTTTCTTAACTTTAGATGTTACATTTACTTTTGTGTACTTTAGAAAAATAGCTTCGTTCTTTATTATTATTTGTCTTTTTTTCTTATGTGCAACTTTACTCTTTGTCGAGTGTTCATTTGTTTTTTTTAACGAAACTGAAATTTCGTTAAATAAAAATAGTTTTGTGCACTTTATACATATATAACTATATATTTATTTTGATAGTATATTTGTTATTACTTGCTTATGATTTTAAATAGATAGCACACATATCGAACTATTATCATTACTACTATTGTTTTATTTAACTATTAACATTTCAACTACAGGCCGTCACTGCTAGTTATAGGCTTCTTTTCCCTATAGATTACCAATAGGACCGGTCAAAATTACTTGTACCCAACGTCTTCCGACGACGTCACTGGGTTCCTCTCCAGAACCTACAGGTCCCAGCGACCCATGTGTTCTGCCCACTTAGTCATTATATTAATTAAGTCATTCAAATGTCTAGATAAGAATAGAGCAATGGTGCGTAAACTACCTATCGGGTGCTTTCAATAGTTGATATACAATTTGGTTGTCATTTCAAAATGATCGTCGTTCCGGAATTCACGGGACGTTATCGAGTATCAGTTTTGACGTCGGCTTAATTATCCCGCCGCCGGACACTGCGCACCGGAAGTGATTGATGCAAGCTGATTAGCATTTCATTCCGCTGCAAATCAATTAAAGCTCCAATCGTTTCTATTATTTCATTTCAAATTGATGTTTACATAGAAATTGTGACTAAAACGTGAGTGAAAATTTCAAACATAAATGTTATTAACATTTGTACACTCTCTTAATTGAATTTAGTAAATAAATCGCCAAGACGACAAAGAAAACAAAACTTGTATAACATATATCACAACTGTTCTATGATGCGTAGTGTTTAAAATTAGGTAACATACGCGGTACGCAGGCTGCAGTAGTGTTAGCAATCCAGTGCGATTAGGTACAAGGTCGTATTTCTGATATATACATTTCTACACATATCTATTGGCTTAAAAAATTCTCTTCTACACATAATATTAACTTTACTTACAAATTTGTTAAGGGTTATTTGGTTTTATTAAATTAAAATGGAACGAAACAATAAATAAACAATTTAAAAATGGATATAGCTCAAAATAAAACAATTGTAAACTTTGTGAAACATGAGTATATTATACAAGCAGTCGTTCACAACCCAGATATATTAATACCTTGGATGTGGTACCAATGAAAACATCCTCACAGCGCCTGGACCGCAGCGGTAACAATCGGTCGACGTGCGCCGGCGCAGAGCACACGCCGCCGCTGCGATCGCGGGGCGTTGACCAACGCACGACTCACTGCATTCCATCTAAAACAAAGTCAATTAACAGACGCGACTTCGTACCTGCACTGCTGGTCTTTAACGCATATTGTACTATGAGAGATCCGTATTAAATATAAATATCAGGAGCAGTATTGAAAAAAGGTAGTCTATAACTCTGTCATTATCAACATTATATCGATAATTACTACACTTTTGCGTAAGTCGTCAGTTTAAGCAACAAATATACAGGTGTCCGGTTGCAAGTTAATGTTTTTAAGCATAAATAAAAAAATTATTACTTAATTTATGTGTAGTTTTAATAAATGCAGTAAACAATAGAACTGTGGAAATATTTTGTAAAAATACATTTACAAAAAAAGTATATCATTCCAATGTCTTCTGTCTAGTTGTATACACTGTTTAAAAAAAGTGTACCGTTTTCTACGTTACTTATGTGATTCAATTGAGTTGATTTAGCAATGAATCATTTCCTAATTTCACAAAAGCTCTAGATGGTTGTTATCATATATATATATATTTTTTTTTATTTATTTATATATATAAACGAAAGGCTCTACCACACTATGCTGTTTTCACGCTGTTTATTACTTTATGAAATAATCGTATTTAAAAAACATAAACCACCAGACAGCCCGTATATGGAAGCGACGGTACGCATTAGTTTTATTTTGGTGTTTCTGTTCAATGTTTCTCGTCTCTTCCACTTTCTTTATCTTTTTCACTCTAGCTTGTTAAATATCTAATCTTTACTATGTATTATAAGTGTACAGAAGTAAACAAATTAATCGATTGATCAAATTTATTACATCCAGTCGAATCTCCTATTAAAACCTTCGTGCTTTCTTAATATAAAAAAGTTTAGGTGAAACTCTTTAATATTTCAAACTTGATGAAGCTGTAATTGACCTAGACATATTGAACGAAAAATATTGTCACGATGGAAACACCACACATGTAAAGAAATTAATAACATAATTATAAATATCATATAACTGGAAACAGATCTAATTCTGAGCACATTAATTTTGTAAATTCCACATATTCTACAAGATTTTATGAAACGTACAGGCTTTCTATAGAATTTCTCAGAATCACATTCACCGCTGCTATATATTCATTTATACCGAAAGCCTTTAGACGAAAACACGAAGTTCCAATTTATTAAAATTAAACTCCTTCGCGACCCGCAATTCTCGTCGTGTTTCTAAGTATCAACGCGTATGTGCGGGAATATTATTTTCACATAACATATATCATTATCTAAATAATCAAAATTTAATTATAGAAGTATAAACTTTAGAATATTTCCACCAATTCAACTATTCTTTCTTTTCAGTATTTTTGTTAAGGCACAAGGAAAATTCTTTTAAAGTGAAAAAAAATTCTAGGAAAATAACGCTTTTCTTTTCCACTATCTATTCTACCATATAAAATAAAACACCATATCTGACAAACATAAGACGTCAATCAAAACCACAAAAAGAACATGTTAGGGTGTAATCAAACATAAAATATTATGTATCATTACTCAACTGTCTCTATTATAGCGCAGTCTTCCGATATTACTTATAGTTAAGGCTATATATAGGTTGACTGTGGTAACTTTTGTTTAACAAAAACTGAACTTAATTCTACTTTCACTAATGAAGTTGTAACTTATGATAAGATCACATTATCGACACCGGTAGCTACTTAAGAATAATTTTCTCTAGACAACATATTGCTTTTCTTGCAGTATACGAAAAAGATTTTAGTAATTCAGAAAATAAATTATAAATAGAGTGGACAATCGGAGGTAAGTATTGTTATTTGTTGGGGCAGCTTCTTTGAAATGAATTTGAAGCATTTCATGCAGCACTTTTCTGAAAGAATGTTCAGTGGATAAACAAGAAGTCTGGTTACAGGAGGAGTTGCGAGACAACCTGACGGTCAGCGTGATGAGCTTCGTTCCTACCCTGGACGATGACGGCAAACCGCTTACCTGCCGCGCAGAGAACCCCAACGTCACCTCGCTATTTCTGGAAACCTCTTGGGTCATCAGCGTTGTTTGTGAGTATTATACCGGTATTGTACGAAAATATTATTAATATATATTCTATGTAAATGATTAACATTTTAACGAAAGTCTAAATAGTGGAATGTTGCTGTGATTATATGTATAAAAGACTGGATGGCAAGGTTAAAATACCCAATCACGATCACGGTTTATAAACATAGCTAACCATACTTACATTAGATGTGAGCAAAACCAATAACATTGATTATAATTATATGCAGAGTAAAAAAATCAATATTATTATAACAATTAATGTATTAACAGAAGTTAATGAAAGTCGAAAGTAATATACTATGGGCTCGCGTAATTCAAACATGACAAGCAAGTTTCTATCAATCGAGTCGTGCACTCTTGTCGGAGTGTTCAAGGGCAAACTCCGGACGGCCCCGGCGCCGCCGCTGCTCTCACTGAGCATCGCTGTGTAGATCGTCGTGTAGACGGTACAGACGAAATCATAGACTTTATATTTGCCCGTTGTCTAAAGTGTAAGGATATATAATCCAAGAAGAACATTTGTTTCAATTGTTTCATTGTTTTAATCGTTACACAAAGGCAATAATATCTCAAGTCGAACCCAGAACATGCAACTGAACCACATATATTATTGTATTTTAGTTATTTTAACAAGAGTAGTAATGGTGAAAAGGTTGCACGAACTGTAATTTTAAAAAGTGAAACATGTGAGTGTGTCGTTGAACTTAGTAAATAACTTAAGAGACTTAATAAGCATTGTAACGAGCAACGAAGTGAGCAAAAAAATAAATCCTGAAAATATTAAACGTAAAAGTAAAAAAAGTCACAAACGCTCATATCTGTGGAATACAGATCCTAATTAAAAAAAGTTATTTTGACGGCATTATATCCCATGGATCAATCCATGCTTTGGGGTAGAGTTGCAAATGTTCAAAATCTATTTGTTATGAAAAAGAGAGCCAATCGAACTATTTACGGCCTATGACCGTAGAATTCCTTGAGAAAACGATTTAAAGAAATCAATATTCTTACTTTGGCGTCTCAATATACTTATTATAATATTCCGTGTATAAACAATAATTATATTAAATACGAAAAGTAGGGAGAGTCTATAGAGGCTTTACAAGGCACCGTGAAGAACTGGCTGAACCGAAATTTTGACTGCTAATATCTCTAATGCATTCGTAATAAACGAAATCAGATTTTTAATAAAGATCTTCATAGCATTATTGAACTACCGTTTATAAATTTTAAAACGCACACTAAAAGTAAAATGACGGAAAAAGCGTTATATTCAAAAAACGAATATTTAAATGACAAGAAATGTATAGCAATAATGTCGCTCGAATGGTAGTTTTCATTTAGGCCATATCTGACAGAAAGTGTATATGCATAAACCATATAGTGTAAAGATAAAAATTAAACTCTTTAAAAAAGATTTGTTGTTGTAGAGTTCTTTCCTGCTCCTTCACTGCTAATAATAAAAAGTTTAATAAATGAATTTTATCTTTTCTTATCTTTATAAAGCTAGCATTTCTCGCTTTAATATCAAGTATATTTTGAAATTTGGAAGAAAATGCGAAATAAAAAAAATATTTTTGTATAAAATGTCATCTTTAGTATATGTTTTTGTACAATGAAAATACAATACATAGGTGTTGTTGCGTGTGAAGAAATGAAAGCTGAACAATAAGAAGCAAAACGATAATTATTTTTAATTTATTTATTTTCAAGCACCTTATTGTTGGATGTCCTAGTTACGAACTGTGTTAGAGCGATGTGCAATTGAGTGATAGATTTGAATGCAGAAATACATAAACAAAAAATTGGAATTTGTAATAGAACTATTGTTTAAGTTTATTAACACGTCAGCGTGAGTGAGTGTTAGGTAGGTAGTTTTACCCACATGTACCTACCTAAATGTTAATTTTGGGAAATCCTGTGTACACGAATATGTTGAATGTGCATTAGCATTAAATTTTTGAAGTTATTAATATTTAAGCAGATTGGAAATTTCAGCGAACTGCAGTCAAATTAACGTCGTGTATATCGGGGCTCGGCATTAATATTGTAGTTCTCCGAATTCACCCACGGGTTCTAAATGAAGCCCCGATTGGCGCAGACCCGCCGGTGGTGCGGCTGCGGCTGGGGAGCTCGTTAGCGGCCGGCGACATCAAAGAGGGCGACGACGTGTACTTCGAGTGCCACGTGCGCGCCAACCCTCCCGTCAGGAAGCTCTCCTGGCTGCACGACGTAAGTGAGGCCGCAAATTAGCGCCCAAACTACTCCCCCGGCCCCGGACCTTTCACCCTCGATGCGCGCTCGACTCTTGTGATTTCGACTCGCATACGTACACGCACTCATGCCGACGCATCCACGCACACATACGTGACCATCTTTTTCACTTTCTCTGTGACAAAATCACGTTTTCACTTTTATAGGAAAACATGACAGGATTTTTTGTTTTTTTAATCAAAAGCATGGATTCAAAATTTATTTCTAACGGGTAGTTTGTTTTTCACTAAAACTGGATCCACCGCCTACGATAGTGATTTGATATTTTGCAATAGAATTCAATGAGACTGAATTTAATAGTAAAGTGATAATGGTTTTATACGACGCAGATTTGGTATTGAATGTGACGGATGGTAAATATATTTGTTTAGTAATTATAAATAAACATTTGTCAGGTTAGGTTGTGTAAAAATATGTTAAATTGGCTTAAATTTCCGTGGCATCGAAAGTACGTACGTACTCCTTCTTTAAGAAACTAGTGAAAGAGCGTCACACGTTGGTGTTTTGTTGGTTAAATACTGTGTAGTGATATCGATTTACGTAAATGAAAACCAGTGGTCTCTATCTTAACCGGTAGGAACTAACATAAATATATATTTCCCTAAAGGTTCTCTTTTCAAGTGCCTTTTTATCACAAAAATATTTACAGAGGACTTAAAAAAGGGATTTGAGATTACACACTGAGTGATAAGACGTGCACTGTCCAACATAGGCCACACTCATAGATTTTCAATAGGATCAGTTCGAAGCGTCTTCCGACTGTTTTAATATTAGATTATTTCGTAACCAGGCAGACACGCCCTTGCTGTATGTACAGTATATGTAAGTGTTCCGGTTTGTTCTGTAGGAAATATGTAAAGACACCACCAAAGGTTTATATATAGGTATGTTTTGTATTCTTACAATAGATACAGTATCTTCTGTAGAGATTTTCAGTCCCTAATAATTTAATTAAACAATTATTCAAATCAGTTGTACACAGGCCCGCGCGCCGCCGCGCCCCACGTATTATAAGGTAAGCATGACAAAGGGGATCGTCATTTGTACGCGGCGCGGGCCTGTCCTCGTTATAATTATCTGAGTATTTTTTACCTCCACTTCCTTGATACCCACGAGGTCTAATTAGCCGCGCTTTGTCACGACTGCTGCCTCGTGTTACTGGACTCTTTACGTCTGAGCATTCATTTTATTTAATTACTTTGTTCTCTAGTCGGCTAAGATTTCATGATCATATATAATTGTGCACATGTGTCGTCTTACACAATTTTCTTATTAGCTGCTTTTTAATTGCCTTTTTCATCGTTTATTCCTATGTTCCCAATATGGGGCAGAGGGCATCTATAGTACGTTGCCATCCCGAGCGGTCTTGAGTAACGTCAACTCAAAATTTTAATTTTTGCATTGTGTGAATTATAAAGTCTGTATCTCAGGAATCGAATCCAGTATCTACAATCGCGAGCCTCGGTCTTAACCGCTGAGCCGCCACTGCTCATTAATAACATTTATTTGTGTCGCTACGTATGCATATATTATTTTATTTCTCATAACATCATATTTTCCATTCAACACACCTCAAGACATAGCCAATCTTTAAGAATTCTATTTACATGAAACGATCTCTGCTACGGTGTTCTGTTTTTATAATACACCAAAGAAAGGGTGATAACTAGATAGACCTTAGGGTGATAGCGTCTCCTTTGTCAGTTACCTCCGTGAGCTTAGTTTTTACATTTATTTAGTACAGTTGCTCTGGTTCATCTGTTTTGTTTAAAAAGCTACATCGGAAACATGGGTAATGCAATGGAAGCTTTTAAGCTTTGTCATCGAACATTTATTTGAATTTGCATCATATACAGCTAAACAAAATTATAATAAATATAAGCGACAATTGACATAAACACTAAAAAAGGTTTTATAATACTTATTCGCTGTTAATTGCTCCAACTACTGTATTAACGTTTGCGAAAGGGATGAAAAAAATACTTGCAGTTTGTCATCAGTACTTCTTAGCACGCTCGTAGGTCCAAGCTCAAATGAACCAGTGAGAAGGGTCCGCAATAGAGCAAAAGATTTTTAAAGTGATAATAAAGGTTGCGACTGAGTTGTTTTAACTACTGTATAAAGGGTATTTATGGCAGCGATCACAAAGTTTTAATCTTTCCAGAGCTGCGTTTGCAATAGTTTAATTTGATTATTGTTTTAATTAATTTGGGATGTCCCGACATGTTTCCTTCTTTACACAAATGTTCTCTATGAACGATCCAAGGCAGACAATATAAGAGTAAACGGTAAGGTAAGTACGATGACAAGACGATTCAACATATCTCCGCCGAATATTTTTGAATGCTCGTCATTCCCGAGATCGGATCTGAGATATAAAAAGGCGGAGCGCGCGGGCGTCTCGACAAAGGCCGCTAATTAATCAGCGCTGGTGTTAGCGGAACAAAGAGCGGGAGTGTTCCGCTAATTATTGCGCGAAGTTCCCGAGGAGTTGCTGCTCCGCTTTGTTTGGCGGCCATTATCGCGAGCGCTTATCGCATCGTCGGGAAATCCCCGCATCGAGCCCGCGCGCCCGCGTTTACAAGATGAAAATTTAATTAAGTCGCGCGTAAAGTTGTTGTGTATTCATTAAGACGCGCGACGTCTCCGCGCGACTCAGATATTAATGCACTAACTTGACGCGACAGCTCGCACCCTGTTCACTCTTTGATAACGCCATGGACACCAGCATGGCCCTTCCATCCAACATGCGGTGCGGATAACACACGCATTGACTTGTCTGTCATGCCATAGTTAAACTACTTCAGTTTGTATTTAATGGAATCAGGCGTTATTTTGCGCAAGTCCATCCTAAGTAAGAAAAGGACCAATATTTAGCCACTTCCGCACATGCAGTGGTAGTCGTGCAATAAAGTGCACCGCCCGCCAGCCCGCTGATAAATCCGTATATGGCTAACAATGCGAATCACACAACCGCCACTACCAAATCACTTAACACGTGTTTCACCCTTCCACGGGGCATATTCAGGAGTTATGTTACACCGATTAGTGCCAAACACAGACTCTGTGTAATCTAAATATTGGTCCTTTTCTCACTTACTTCTGTTTGTCTCAAAGTATAAATGTAATTTTTTATATTACAGTTATATGGTATTCTTATCTCGATATACTTGTAGGTTTATTGATACCAATATCACACTAAGTTAGAGTTGAAAGAAGCTCAAATATAAACTTTAATATGAAATAAAATAAAAAATAGGTGATAACAATGTAGCTTCGAATGAATTTATGTGACGTTAAAAAAGATGTTTGCAAACAAAGCCTTAAAGTCCGACTTATGAAGCGACTGCTCCATCCTGTAAACTATCCACCGTCATTTCAAGCTATAGACGCTCACTCACTTCAAGGCATTGGTCTCCTTTAAACATATCTATGGGGGATGTATCATAATCACCAGATTTGACAGGCTGGTTTGCGATTGTAGTGAGATATTTAGGTATGCAGAGGACGCTGCTGCTCATCCTCTAACAACGTGGCAATGGAACAGTGGCAATCCTGTATAATTAATTCGATTAGTGTGAATAATATAAGATTGTATCCGAAAACCAAAACTGATCAATTTCACGAAAGAGTGTCAGAGCAACTATTTGTTGGAGTGTGTTGAGAGAGGATTTTATAATTAGTTTCTGGTTAAGGAACTTTGTCACAAGGACCAAGTAAAATAGGTGGAATAGCTAGTCAGTATGACGGCTAGTCAAACAATGATCCATTTTATATCATATGGTCTGTAAGATTAAACAAGATTACAAGAACATAAAAATAGTATCGGTAGTTAGGAAGCTGCAAATGCTACATAAGCGCGATGCTGTACTCGTAGATGCTCCAGCTCATTATATTTTTATGAACTTAAACACAGCGGACGCGAAAAGATGTCGCAGAACAATAACACGGCGTCCTCCGTCTAGGAGCGAAGTTGCTTCGCACCCACTTGGCTGCGCGATCTATTTTTCATGGAGCTAGCAGCTGAAATATGTATCGCTTGCTGTCGCAGAAAACAACGGATTACTTCGTGAGATGCGAGACTTTTCTATTTCTCGAAATGAATTTTAAATAAATGTTTAAAAACGAACGCTAGCCCGCCTTCTGTCACCTAGACGTGTAGGCATCCACACGAGTCGTACTTAAGTTTATTACAATTCTCTTAACAGCCGTCAACTGAGTGAGACGTCTGTTCGAAGTAGTCGTTAGACAAAATTGAAATTAATAATGAAAGGTACTCAAACATTCGAGGTGGAGCAGTAACTCTGGTGGCACGTCGGGTCCCGCGTTTCAGGCTGTGCGCACTCGATTCGTTGAAGTCTAATCAATTTTAATTTTGTTTCGGAGGAGCGCGGATAAATACGTAAGGACATTTCTTATTTAAATCCCGCGACGTCCCGGAGCCGGCGGGCGGGGCGCACGCGGTGCGAGGTCACCTCATCCAATTTGCATTTCTTTTCATCTCCACACTCTACGATTTTCACTCGATGGCTACGAGGCGAAATTCGTAGCCATTTTATCTCGTCCAAGTGTAACATTTTGAATTATAGGATTTAATTCAATAGGCGTAGATCTCGATTACACGTAGGCTTGCTATATAAAACTGCTTATACATGAGTGTAAGTAACACTTGTCGATTTTGGAAGAAAAACTGTACATTGATATACTCCGCCGAATTTTATTTTGTGGAATACTACATGAAAGAATAAATATTTGTGATAAATAAATTTAAACTGATCTATTTCACACATTTTAATAACTCAAAAGCCAGAGATTCTCTGACAGATGTTTTTTTAAATTGAAATTCTGAAGGTTTCTTTGCAATATATTTTTAATAACATGTTATTCATGCGCGATAATTTAAAATTTTATAACTTTTTGGAAAATACTGACGGACTAGTGATAAATATAAAACATAGAAATAAACTTGTAACGCCTAAATTACGTTTACTAAAAGTTGATCAATCCTTAATGGGTCTGAGTGTACGAATATACAATAAAGTTTCACAAGATATCTCAGACCTTCCGTTTCTTAACTTTAATTCTAAAATTAAAAGAATATTGCTAAACACATCTTATTATAGCATTGAAGAGTTTTTACTAAATCAAAATGTCAGTAACTAGGTTCGTTGACTTGAAAAATTGTTCGATTTCATTTAAAAAGACTACTGTTTAATTTCTGTCCGGCTTTTCCAACAGATCATCGTTCCGAGTCGATGGTAATGGCTTAATGCTTATAATGGTAAAATAGAAC
This sequence comes from Battus philenor, assembly GCF_028537555.1. Taxonomy (NCBI): domain Eukaryota; kingdom Metazoa; phylum Arthropoda; class Insecta; order Lepidoptera; family Papilionidae; genus Battus; species Battus philenor. Next base: position 17,641,240 of record NW_027181682.1, read on the forward strand.
ACGATTTGAAACATGTAAATGCCTACTAGAATAAAAATCATTGAAATTTGAAGACATGGCAACTTTTAATTTAACTTCTAAATTGTTTCAAAACATCTAACAACTGTTGATGCTTGCAACGGTCGAGCGTAAATGTTTTACAGATTGTAGCCTTATCGGTTGACGGAATTAAATCTGGTCATCATTTGACACTATCACACTATGCTCCAAGAAGTCAAAGATAAAAAATGGCAATGTAACGAAGATAAGGTATAAGGTGTATAATGTAATATATAAGTATATAATACATTATACACTACTCACAAGTAAGTTTCCAAAGAATGGGCAGCAGCGTTCTCTTCTCACCATAGTACCACACTACGATCGTCAACCCAAGCGTGGCGATTATGGCATGTCCCTCCATAAATATCTTCGCGGAAGGCCTATACCCTGCTAACGACTACTAATCTCAAAACTTGAGAATGGCTCGGCTGACTTGAATAATTTTTCACGTTTTGTTAAGTCACGACTAAGGTCGCTCATTGATTTGTTGTTCTCATACAACAAATCAATGAGCGACAGCTACAATATTTATAAATTTCGCCGAAATGCTAGGAGAGCGCGGTTGTCCTCGCGTAGCGCAGGACCGGTCATCGTGACCATTTACGGAGGCGGCCTGTGCCTTTAAGTGGGCGTCAATCGGCTTAAAGGATGATAAAGGTTGTATTTTAATGTAGGTACACCTGAAAAAACTTGAAAGGAAAATTTATATATAGAATCCTGTAGTAAAGACATTAATTTTGAACGAATATTATATTAACTTATTATTTATGTAAGATACATAACTTATTATATATCGATTTTTCATACAGCAATAATTTTTCTAGTCACTTTCCAGAAATTTTGAAGGAATCTGGAAGAAAAGCTTCTCACGTGAACCCTAACCAGATAAGTATTTCACCAGTAAGCCACTGTAATAACGCAAAAAAAGTTGTCTTTAATTCCATACAAAACTCTACACGCATTTGACAAAAACAACTGAACTTTATATTCTGAAATCATTCGGTACCGAAGCGCTGGTTTCATCGATGTTTCGGTGTTCGCTTTGTTTTTAGAAATGGATACAATTCGAATATTTTTAAAAACTCTAAACTAGCTTTCAACATACAGATAGTCAGGGCGGCTAACAAGTATATCTTGCGTTTCTGCTTTAGCTATATCGTTAATGTAAATTGTTCGACGCGGTGTAAGCTGCCGCTTTCTCTCACTACTCGTGTGTAAACTGTACTTTGATACGTAGCCGAAAGCTTACCGCTCTTCAAAGAGCTTTCTCAGCGCTTTAAGCTTGTAACACGTAAACGGATATTTGTCTACCGTACATAGATAGATCATCAAATACATTTATGGCATGACGGATATCGATTCCTAGAACACCTTCGTATCCTCGAAAAGAGCTCACTTACATCTATCTATTCTTCAACTTTAATACGAAAAAAGTTGGCCAAAATTTTAATTTCTACAGTTCAAAGTCGCTGCTTTGCCTTTTGGATGTCGTATACAATACATCTGTCTGTAGTGGCTGTTGGCGAACGGCCTACACAAGCCGGTGGGCGCGGCGTGGATAGGCTCTACACTGCAAGGACCAACGACATAGTTAAGGTAGTGGTCGCGGGAAGCCGCTGCGCGCAAGCCTCGCTAGACCGGCCATTGTGACTATCTTTGGAAGAAGCCTGTTCCTTACATTGGGCGTCTATCGATACGTTATATATTTGTTTAAAAATAAATACTATCAAAATTTAACAAAAACGCAGTAGTCGTTGAATTAGAAAAAATATAATAGTTCGTCAAAATTTATCTGAAAACTGTTCTAAATGACAAACTGAAGAAACAGAAAGTGATTTAAATCGTTAGCATTCCATCGAGTATTACTTTTAACATACCTTTTAACTTAATTCTGCTTCGGAATAGCGTTTACATTGCTTAGGCGGTTCGTGATAACACACGTTCTATTTATAACAAGCAACAACTGTTCTATATTCATACCTTTTGGACTACCAGCAAAAGAATTTTTTTTCTTTATAATGGTCACTTGTTATCAATTGGACACCTGACGCCATCACGCGGGACTTCACACGGACCGCGACACATTTCACGGGGACTCCCCAGCGAGCTGTCGCCGTTATCTGCGCGATCGATCTGTGATAAAACTCGTTCCGCGGTAATGGCTCCCGCGCCAACCCACCGCGGCCACGCGACGCCCGTAACGAAACCAATTTACTCCTAAACTAGACTACGAATGTATTTGTTTTATGTAATATGAATTTGTACAATTTGAAAGACGAGCTTTGAAGATCGAACAAAACATAATGTACCGATGAGGTCACATTGTGCGCAGTACAATTGGAAGCATTTCATAGGTACTTAAACAAAGTCAAGTTGCATTGTCGGCTGCCGGTGCCTATCTCGTAAAAAGGACGGGAGGCGGGCGGCGGGCGGCGGGCATGGCGCTTTTGTGTCCTCGGCGGTGCTATTACCTGCAGCGGGCTTCTATTCCTGGACGACTCGGAACTACTTTAACAATTATTAATCCTTTTAGTTCGGAGCGGGACAGTAAGTCCTTTAAAGCACAATGAGCGGCTTTGTCAGCGCCGTAATAACTTTGGTACACAACAACGCAACAACGCAACAACGCTCCGCGCAATGCGATTTGTACTGACGTTTCGATTAATCATTTCACAGCGCGAAGGCTAAATGTAACTATGTTACTGAAAGGCAATTCTCCTCTGAATAAAAAAGATTTCACGTTTATATATTACATTGTGTGTGTGTGTGTGTATATATATATATATATATACATATATGTCACATGTATACAGCCATAGTAAAATAACTTACATCGTAATAACTTCAAGAGATATAACTTTGAAATTATCAGACTATTTATGTAAGTCTAAATACAAAAGTGGTTTGGCATCTAAAGCACATTCTCTAAAATAATTTCAGCCTTTCTAAAAGAAACGTGGAACTTCTATTTTAAATTAGTTCGTGGCTTCTACAATTTCTCTTCGTTATATTCTGTTTTTTTTTTTTGTTCTTTAGTTAGATCTTCCATTACATAATTATGATAAGTACCAGGGTCTAGTGGTAATTATTCATACTATATATTGTGAATGTTTGGTGACTTATTGTTTCAATTATTAATACACACGTTTACTCTTTTAATTGGAGCAATTATATTTCTAACCACTTCTCACGTCTGGGCGAATGTTATGATGGACGGAGCATTTCAGTTGTTGCAGAGGGAAATATTAAAATATTTCGGTTGGAATTGAAAACATTTATTTATTGTTATTTCCGTTTCATTCCGCCTTTACTTGCACGTACTTGTCTCTAGTATAGTCGGTGTTATTTTAATATTTATTCTTCTAAGGCGATTGACGGCCTTTATAAAATATAGGCCTCCCTAAAGATCCTCTCACGATGCCCGACTTCCCACAACCTTGACTATGTGAGTCCTCCTAATGGGCGGCTCACCCGCGCCACGTCTACCGGCCCGTGGTCGCCACTCGACAACCTTCCGCCCAACGGCCGCAGGTTGCACGAAAGGAGAGGGGCAATTCAAACGAGCCATTCCTCGAGCTACGTTTACTTCTTATTTATTTGGTTATAATTAAATCATACGACAACGATTAATGAAAAGCTTCATAGTGTTCCACTTCAAGTTTCCCGTTGATATCTACAAGTTGACAGACAAGACACACTTTATATTGTTATTCGTTGAGTACAAGCAAACGTAAATCAATTGCTTCTCTCTAGCATTCAATAAGGGTCGATATTACTTCAGCAACATTTTCTTTGTATTTTTGTTGAAGCCACATCATCTACGTGTGTTGAGGAGTACAGTAAACCCGAAACATTTTTAACCACAATGTTTATTGTAATGTGTTACAATATTTTATTTTGTATATTGTGAAATTATTAACCTTACCAATTTGCGGTGCAAACGTGTATTATACTAGTGCAGCTGTGGTTGATGCTGTCAAACACCCTGTTAAAATCTATGAAAATATTTAGCCAGTTTACATCATATTCGAATAAATTTTCAATAGGCTCTCGCATCAGGTGCGTTTGATTTATGGCGAAGCGGACTAAATCTGAGAGAATTGTGTTGGCAAAATCGACGTCCCTCCGATATGACTGCGAAAAGGTTTAACGCTAACTTTAAATACGGTCAGGTTAGACCGTTACAATTAGTTTCATAATCCAGTAAACGTTTTAAAGGGATAAGTGTATAGATTATTTACTGTTGATTAGTGTATGATGTGCACTATTCAAATGTCAATGTATCAAAAACGTAATAATAACATAGTAAGAAAAAGCTCCTACTACTACTTTCAATTGATAATATAAAAAAATGTAACATATTTTAGTACACAATTGAGCTGTAAATTCACTCTTTTCAAGCTAATAATCAATCGCTTTATATATCTTCCATATTTTTGGTCTAGGCGGTTAGTGTTTAAGAGTTATGAACTTTTATAATAGTTTCTTCTGTTTTTTTTTTGTAATTTATTATATGTTTACTGTAATATTTAACTATGGCTAATAAAAGAATGTGAGGCCGATATAAAAGGTCTTAATAGACACTTTAACCCTTTTTGAATATAAACAGGACAGGCAGCTAGCGCACAACGCGACGGCGCGCGTGTTCCACAGCAACCAGAGCCTGGTGCTGCAGAAGGTGACCCGGCACAGCAGCGGCCGCTACGCGTGCTCGGCGCTCAACGCGGAGGGCGAGACCGTCTCCAACGAGCTGCACTTCCGCGTCAAATGTAAGTTGTTACCGACTCAAACGAAACGGATCTCGCTAACCATCTTATCGAAGACTTTAGGGATGAGCAGTGTACATAAACTAAAATTACACTAAACGAACATACCACATAAAATAAAAAAAAATAAAGAAAAGTGATCGCACGTAAGAGGGAACATTCGGCTTACGACTTTAGACATCAAAAGAGCTCTTAATTTGAAAACGAAACATTTTACATTCCGACACGCAATCTTCTTCACGGCTGTGAGATTAAAAATACTCAATTAAAATTGAAAATCTGTTATTTGATAATGTGAATGATTAATTAGAGTTCTTTCTTCTCCTCGGAGGCACTTCAGAGTTTATACTGCGAAGGCCCGCACTGGAACACTCCGTCGTTAATCTGCACAACCTCTGGATTGTGAGATATTTGCTCTCTTTTCCTCTTGTTTTTGCCCAATATTTTGCGCATTATATGAACGCTGGTAATAGTAAAAATCTAAAAATGTTAATCTTCATTACTTTCGTAATTTTACGAGATAGAGAAAAACTAATTTTCGTTATCATTTTTTAGCTTATATTCTTTTTTAATTTTTAACTTATTCTAATAATTTAAAATTCTTCTTTTTTCTTTATTACCATGCAATAGAACAACACGTACCTATTTAATCTAATGCCACAGCATCATATATTTGGCCACGCAGAGCAAAAGTGAATTATATAAAAATGAACAAGGCGCTAAGCGCAGGGTCGCGTCGTGCCCCGCGTTCGATCTCGTCTGTCGGCCGCGCTCTTGTTCCGAGCGCTGAAAAATTCAACCTGCACAAATGTCATGTTCCCAATTTGTTTTCCATTTTTATACTTGACTTTTGAACTACTCGTATTTGCCCGCCACTAACGCCTGCGACCTAAGTCTTTGCGGCATTTATTGTACATATTTAATCTGTAGTTTTGTCGTTACGTCTACTGGGATGTCAGTTCTGACAGTTACCTCATGATGAGATGTAACCAAATGCTGATATCTAAATTATAATCAGAACAATTTTTGACATAAAGCTTTTTGGTGTTTGATTAGATATCAATATTCGAAACAAACGCGTCACAATGTCGACAAAATATTAAGTTTAATTGCGACAATGTGACAAAGCCATAATGTTATATAACATTGTAAATTAAAATAATTTGAAATTATGACAAATATTCATTTATTGTAAATTTATAAATATCGTTCGATGTACATTGCACGCCTAGTTCGAGCAGAATATGGTGAGATAACACGCACATAACACATGTAACATGCATGTACCGTGTCATTAGCAAATAAATGAATTGATTTGATTTAATCAGTATCTCTTGCTGCCAAATTAGCATCATCTGTCTGTGTGTAATAAAAAGTTTTCCTAGAATGTATAGCAAGTTTTTCTTTCTTCTCTTCGCAAATTAAAAAGACAATTTGAAAGCGAAGGTACGGACACGCTTATGAATTCGTCGCGGGCGCCCCGCCGCCGAACAATGCGCCCGCCCGAGCGTCGCGAGCTAATTTAAAAAGATAATTTTTTGCGCGTCTTAAATTAACGAACAAAAGGACTAAACAATGGCGGCGGGCAACTTGCCTCCGAAGGCCGCCTAATTAAGTAGGTCGCCGAAGCTGAAACACATCTATACAGTGAATATCACGAAGGCTTCAAGGCCGAGGTGGTTCAACAATCAATACCAATGTAAAAGAAGATATGCGGATTCATTATTTACCTTCTAGCAAGAAAAAAATCAACTTAGCAGTAACGTTACGTTATTTAAATAAATAGCGTAAAAGAAAAAAATTACAGCAATTTAGTATGCGCAAATACACATCATGTAGATCGTACGTTACGTACGATGTAGAGGTTTACTGCGAGACTGAATGAGAAATGTGGAGATCCGTAGACGACTAAAAGCAGCCGGCAGCCCTGCGAAATGGTAAGTTGATATATCAGCGGGCAAGCCACGTTGCAAAAATAATGGACAGCCACTGCGGCTTCATGATTCTGGAGTGAATACCACAGACTGACACAGTATAAGATGAATAGACGACCTAGGTCGTATATTGGTAATCTATGGGCTAGGTTATGTCTAGCAGTGGAAGGCCTGTGGCTGAAATTGTATTTATGAATGAATGAATGTGTGTGTGTCTATGTAGACACACACATATTCATTCATAAATATTGATTTGTGTGTTTATGTTTGTAAAAGTCTTACAGTAGACGTTTTTAGTCTGAAATTATGACGATGATGATAGTGATATGTCAACAAGTGTTAAAGTAACTTATATAAGACAATGCACATCTCTATATCTCTCTCTCTATCTCTCTCATAAAAAAATCCTTGTTCCCGTCTATGTTATATTATTCAACTTACTTTGTCATAGCTTCTCCCAACTTACACGTTAACGACGCGCAACATCTATCTATGACTTGGTCGCATAGGCAGAAGGGTGTTCTGTTTCGGCACTTTTCATTTTAACTTCAACTGCAACCTTGTATTATCCGATTTGCGGTTGACGAATGTTATCAAAGCAGGCAATGTATGGTACAACAAGCTTATAGATCTTAGCTTGCTCGAAATCCAACCGAACAGCATCCCTGACCAATTTATTTCTATATATCGGCTCAATAAGACGTAGTCTCACCTCGGTAAATTAAAAGGACCTATCTTGGCAAACTTCAATTAACTTAATATAAATCAATTCGATTGGCGAGTTTCAGTTGCGCTGTGTCTTCAGCTTATGTATAAGACAGTAAAGCGATGTTACCAACATTTATAATATAAAGAGACACGTGAAGGTCATATCCAATTTGACGAATAAATAAAAAATAGCAACCGAATGATCCTGACACGAATATCATTTTACACAAACAAAAGCCACGGCGCGTAATATTTTGTTCGACGTCAATCCAAAACAGGCGCGAGCCCGCCGACGCGCGGCGACGAGCCCCTGTTATTCAGCTGAAACGGCCTATCGTAAAACTCCTGTCGATACCTATCGAGCGTGTAACAATATGTCAGAACAAAATTTTGCGTGGAACATTTAGGTTTGGAGGAAGAGCTACGAGAGCTACGCTTGTTAAAATTGCTACGAGAGCTATGCACTCTTAACTGTTTACGCGCTACAGCTAATTCGTTTGTTACAAGTACATGCACGCCATACATGCTACGAGCGCTACGTGACATGTATCCGTGAGCACACAATCAGCGACGGCGATCCCGGAATGAACCGATATCGCGTGACAAGTATATATTGTTACCTGCTCCGGCATAAACCCGCGCCTTAACTCCCACTCCCGGCCTCTTTCTGCTCGAAATGGAGGCCATGAAGATTATATCGGACGGATGTGTAGCGTCACTGGGCGCTTATCTCGCAAACATCGCGCGCACGCTCGCGTTTTAGTTTGATCGGAAACTGAGGGACATTCGGTAAAGTAACTTCGGCAATAGGCGCGCGGATTTATTAACCCACACAGTTGATATGTAATCGGAAGCAAAAGTTTTGTTGATATTGATGAGCGACCTCAATTGCTATTTACTGTAAAAACCTTCCGTTTTTAAGTTGTTCAGTCGTGTCTGTGTCCTACCAGCCGCATTTATCTAAAAGGAGATTATCTTCACAGTCATAGTAGTATCAAAGAGAAACCCTTTCTAATGAGATTACCACAATAAAATTGTGCAAAAAGCTTTTACAAAACTACCAGGCTATATAATCACTTTTTTCTTTCACGATTTCAAGATTAGAAGAGAGATTAGAAGCCTAAATATAAATATATCTGAGTAATTTCGTTATAATTCTGAAATTGTTTAAAAATAGGTCCTACATACTATACATAAATATAAAAATAGGTTGTCGGTCAATTCATACGAGTGCGTTAAAAATTCGGTTTTATATGAACACCCGCAATTGTTCGTTTTCATCGATCCACTCTAAAATATTGTGACGGAAACGTGTCTTTGTGCGACGTGGGCTTTGAATAACCTAGATCCCGTTTTAAGCGTAAAGACGAACAACCAAACCCTTTTCCGTCGTATCGGTGCCGCATCTTAAAAAAATTCTATACATTATCTGTCGTGTAAGGAACCAGTGCCCCTTGTACTGGATACTACAAATTATTAAAACACTCATAGACAACAACTAATGTCAAAAACTATGTCCATGTGTTCTTCCAATACTTTTATTGGCTTCGTTTACGTTAAAAAAATAACTAAAATTTTTAATCTGTTATAATAATGAAAGGAGAGAAAAGAATATCTGTAATGCTAATAACTGCCAGCCTTGACATCGAAATCTTTTTTGTATAAAACAAATTGATGAAACTATCCAATGGAAAAATCTGCGACTAGCACTTGTTTTTGTTTACTATTTATAACATAATATAACCTACGTAATTGTTGGTGTACCGCGTGACGTATACACGTACACACTGTACATTTGGAACGGAGCAATGATCGATGAACACTTGCATTTCTCCAGGCGGCACACTCGCCCGGAATGTTTGTTGCAAGCGAACCATCGACTTCCGCCAAATTTCATTCCACTTACTGTGTGAATATCTATAACTTGTTATCACTATATCTTCTCTCAGAAAATTACGAAAAGCAAGAGCTGATTAGGTGAAGTCAAATTTTATTTGAATTAAATTTCACGTCAATCCTAGCATAAGCTGATTTCCATACAATATTCGTTTCGTTCGTAGTTTTTATTGAAATGATTTTGATGTAAGTAGTAAGAGCTACGCCGTAGAGGTCGCGTAGAGGTCGCGTAGAGGTCGCGTAGAGCCGTGTGTATAGCTGGAGCCCGCTACAGACGCGCCGTCGTGCCGCAGCGGCGGCGTGGCGGTGCTGGGCGCGGCGCGCGGCGAGTCGGTGGTCATCGTGTGCGAGGTGGACGCGGACCCGCCCGCCGCCGTCTTCAAGTGGAAGTTCAACAACTCGGGCGAGACGCTGGACGTGGCTGCCGACCGCTACACCTCCAACGGCAGCGCCTCCAGCCTCAAGTGAGTACTACACCTACTCTATTAAATTCACTTAAAAACCAACGGTAGAAGAGTTGTCATAGTTTACGCCAGTGGTTACCAATTTTTTTCCATTCACATTATTTTCAAAATTCAGCTGCTTCCAATGGACCCCTGTAGCTCTCCGTAGTTGTACTCTATATGTTATATGCCAACTTTTCTTATTAACATTCGTAGAACTTCTTAAAATAATATCTGCCTTAATGGACAGGTAAACTTATTTATTGTGTATGCTATCTTTTTGTAATACCAACAGAGCATATTGAGTTTCCTGAGACTTCGGAGGATAACAATGGAAACCACTGGTTTTAGCTGACAGATGTGCAGTGATGAGTGTTGAGTGGTTGTTAAGAAAGGCAGCTCACCTAGCTACACGCGATAGGCAATCAAACTTGGCACCGCATACTCCTAAGCTACCTAATTCCAATTTCCGCTCAGTTTCGTTTGTGTTTATTATTAAAAAAAGGCATCACAATATATACATGAAATACATTACTTTGTCTATTATATCTTTTTATATATTAAATTTAACCATAAGATACTACAGTACAAGATTTTTTTATAATTTGTACAGAAGTTGGACTTATTTACTGCCTCTCCAACTTTCGTCGTAATTTTTCGTTTTAGTATTAATAAAAAATCAATATTTTTTATTCTCAACTAAAGTCCCGCTAGCTAGAAGCAAAAGGTACATTTCTGCATTACAAGAAAATCACAATACTAATATATAATTTCTGTTTTATTTTATAGAAAATGTCGAATGGTGGTCCTACTTTTAACTGTAAATAATATTATACCATATTTATGAGTATTATAATACTATCATGGTCATTGTTATCCAATATTTCTTCATAATTTTGTTACTACTTCTATTGCCTTTATTTAGTACGTGTTGTTGCAATCCTCAAATGTTGCGTATTAAAGGGTGCGATAAAGCAACAACGGGATGTTCCGTTAAAATTATTAATAAATACACAATGTCAAAAAAACTAGTTAATTTTTACAAGATGAAGCTTTTAATGATGAACGAAATTAAATTATGAACGTAGTATTTTTTATTACTTTCTATTTGTTTGTAGGCAAAGAAGGCCATCAAAATACACCCAATAAAAGTGTCACTTATTTTAAGTTTAAACTTGGAAGGCACTTTTATCAAAGTAATTAAAAACATTCTTATTTAAATCACTATTTATAAACCAAACCTCTGTACATTTTTATTCTAAACTCTAATTATCGAATCAAGAATATTTGTAAATTTGATCGCCAAATAAAACCAGCCCGATTTTGTTGTTTGGCTCTTTTCAAATCAGGTCGCGTTTGTAACTCGAGTTGTTTCAATTTAAGCCTCAGAATGCTGTTTTAGAAAATCACAATTTGATTCTAATATCTATCAAATTTGTGATCACCCGTATACAAATGAATGTGTAAATCATCGATCATAAGTGTATTAATATTTTAGTAAATTTATAGATAATATATTCAATTTGGACGTATTATTTATTTATTTTTTAAATAATCTTACAGGAGTTACTCAATACGATTATATTATAATTATAATAGCATTGTAATTCTCAATTTCAACACACGTACCTACACAGCTTTTTATATAGTCAACGTGTTATCACTTATACTTTATATGATCACTTTTATTCGGCCATTGTACAATTTAACATACGTACATTCCAACTTTAATAATAATGTTTACGGTTCTTACTACTGGAACAACGAGTTAGTGGAAATCGACAGGAGTTCGAACTACATTTCTTTAGAGCTTCGCAACTTTGTGTTCGGGATAATTAGACGGGATGAAACCAAAACCGATAAATAATTTTATCTCGAAAAACTTTAAATACATAATTAGCTAATGTTACAATATACATAATTAGCTAATGTTACATCTAACTTCTAATTTGTGGTATACGACATCGCCTGCCACAAATGGTGCTGAATAAGTAAGCATACTGTTTCATATACAAGTACTTATTATTTTTTTAATTACTTAAGGACTAATAAGCGACTTATATTATGTATAATTAAGCAATATATTTAATATTCACTTCGCAATATTTTCATTGAAATGTAACCAACAAAATATATTAAATATTATTAATTATTTTTTTAATAAAATCGAATTTAAAATTATAGTTTAAGCTCATGATAAACTAATAGAAAAACTTATATTTTTAGAATTTAAAACGCAAACCAGAATATAATATAATAACAGCATCCTTAGAGCTATATGTATCACGAATGAAAACAATAAATAAACTTGATTTTATTGTGCATTTTAAAATTATATAAATAAATATATCGTTAGGTTCATCACCGTATTAGTCGTAGGAGTTCCAATGCTGGACCCACGTTCAATAAAATAAATTAAACAGAAAGTATAATTATACAGAAGAGAGACTATGTTATAACATTACAATAGGTAAAGGTTTTTGTAACGTTTTACTAGATTAATTCTATATGAGCTGCTCGAAAGGGTTTGTAAAGGGAGAAAGAATTTAATGTCGTCAATACGTAAGCTCGGAGCTCGCAACAAATAAAAACCCGTATTAAAGGATCCGCAATTTAAAATGTACGCACAATGAGCTGTAGGTCGGGCGAGGGAGCGTCGCGCGCCCGCGGCCACCGACCTTCGGATCTCGGCACCTATACACACGTAACGAGTTTCGCAGGAAACATTCCATTAAGGAGCTTTCGCATTAAGATTACAAGCTATTGAAATCGTTGCGCAATAGAAGTCTTGTTTTATAAAACACGACAAACTAATTAGACTGTTTCAATTGCAATGGATGGAATTTATTTGTCCAGCGTAATGTAATAAAACAAAGAAAATTGCATGAACATTTTATCATGGTATGATCACGAACAAAAAGACACAAATCTACGAGCATATACATAATAATATAGAATTGTTTGCATTGAAAAACAATCAAGTATAATTTCCATACACTTCTAATGATATTTTAATATTTAAATGAAAGGTAACCTCAGGATAATGTTTTATCCATTTGGGTACACCAGCAATACACATACATATTTAATAAAATTTACAGTATGATTATGCAAGATCAGATCACTACAAATCAAAAAATAATTGATGGAAAAATAATAAAACTTAAAGAGAAAGAAGAGGAAATATCTGGCTGACGGCTTTGCACGTCCAAAGAGCTCTTAATTTGAAATAATTCCTCCAGCGCTTCTTTAATGATGCGTGCTTAAAAATACTCAATTTAAATTAAAAAACAGATATGGGTGTAGTGAATTATTGATGGTTTCTAAAGACAATAAGAGCCGTGAAAGATATCGATGGCAAGCAATTGTTTAAATAATCTCTTATAAGAACTGCACATTCGAGAGAGTTTGTGTGTGAGTGCAACCCGACGTTTGTTCGATAATGTGGCCCGTGATGGCTTTCATGGGGCAACGAGGCAAATGGCACGGAACTCGCAGCCCAATAAACTCTAAAAAGTTCCCACGGGAGATTTGGCCATTCAATATTTTATGCGAAAATCAAACCATGTACTAATCGACAGAGTTTCAGGGAGGACATACGAAAATGATTTGACGTTGATTGTACGGACTACTGCGCGAGATACTCGTGGATAAAAATGCTATGTGCTTAGTAAAAGCTCTCTGCACAGCCTCAATACGCTGCAAATATACCGCATAAGTTGGGTTCCATGCAGTCGTAGCTAATGTCAGATAATATTGATCATAATATTCTTTTTTAGTTACAGAAATTAAATAACAAGAAAAAGTATTCGTCATTAACATGAATTATTTAATTATGATTATATAAATCTTTTCAGTAAAAAATCCGCTAACATTCCTTTAAAAATACTTATATTATTATATCTAATTACTTCTGTAGTTTTACCACGCGAACTATTTAAAAAAAAAATCTCCCCAGCCTTAAACATTAATTATTATTATATTACATTAATATGTACAACTTCATGGAATTGCTTCAAGTTTTAATATCACCAGACATCACTGAAGCATCCATTCGTTGCTTACCATACGCCGCAACAACTTTAAACTTCTCACTACCTCCAGTTTTAGAATACGTCTGGCTAGACTTCTTCAGGTTTTCTGTCTACCTAGCGAATTTCATTTTAAATGCCACCATTTTAAAATATTTTACCTTGCTAACTTCTTATATAACATTATACTGCCATACCAGATTTAGTTTTTATATTTGAATTTACAAACTGCGCTTTTTGTTGCGGATGTCTCCGTATATATTGTTGCTGAGTTGCTCTGTATTGAACATCCGAACTGAACTGGAGCTTACTTTACAAACATCCTGTATATACACAGCAATTAATAATAAATGTAACAGCATGGTACACGTTAAATAACGTACTTTATATTAAAAGTAAATATAGTCTACTATCTGTCCCTGTGGGCTTTATGTTTCAAAAAGTTATAACCTATCACATTGCAACTATTAAAATTATTTAATGTAACCTATTTAAGAGAGATCACTTTAAACAGGGTGATTGTAAATAGATGTAGTAGCTTCAAAGATTTTTGCTGACAAATGAGCTAGTCGTTTCATCTCGCGGAAGTCCATCCTAAGTAAGAAAAGGACCAATATTTAGCCAGCGGCAACCATTTTTAGGCGGTTGAATAATTTGGCGGTGGCGGTTGTGTGATTCGCATTGTTTGCCGCATACGCATTTATCAGCGGGCTGGCGGGCGGTGCACTTTGTTGCACGACTACCACTGCATGTGCGGAAGTGGCTATATATTGGTCCTTTTCTTACTTAATGAACTAGTCATTTATCCCTTTAAATTACTTACAGCTACACAAATCGGTATAGCCCTGCATATAAATCTCACATACGTCGCAGTTATGTAAAAGCGCTGCTTGTTCAAGGGGAAGGCATTTAAGGTATGTCACGGAGAACACGAGCGCGCCGTTCGGCAGCGGCGCCGCATTACAGAATCTGAACGCGCTACATATTTCCGCAGCCCGCGCGCCGGGCTCATATTGAAAAAGCAATAATATTTCTTCGCTGAATAGGAAATGCAAAATTTAAAATTGGTCCGTATTTTCTAGTCGAGTGCCATCCGCTCTTGGGTATTTGATGTTTATATTTGTACGGGATTGTACGTGCGGGTTATTGCGGGCGCTCGGCGGCGCTCGGCGGCGCTCGACTTCAAAATACCACTCGTTTATTCATTTTTTTGACGTTGCATGTGTTCGGACTTTAAGAAGTAAACGAAATAGATGGGTGCGCGGTGCACGCGCGATATATTTATTTTAATTGGTGTTTACTTGGAACGTAGCGTGAATAAATATTAAATTCGGGCACAAATATACTGATGATTCTCGAATCTTCTCTGCCGGTAACCTCTTAGTAAAATACGTAAAAACATGTGTCTGACTTCAACAGAGATAATGCATGTATAACTACTTTTTATAAGATTCTTACAAACACAAGAAACGTATAATTGATTAGGTGCGATCTCAAGGCGGTAGTCATGACTTTTAAAAAAAATAGTCAACTGCGAAAGTATTAATTTAAATTTTCCAGCTAAAGTAAATACACGTAAAGATATACAGGATGGACAAATATTATTATGTTAAGGTATATAACAAACTCCTCTGCATAAGCTCTATGCTTTAAAATTACACACTGTGTTAAATGTGTTAAATAAATAAGAAATATCTATTTATATCTACATATATGATAGTTAATATCATACATATAACCAACATGTTTTTTACATATTAATTTTTTTCTAAGATGTTCATTAGCAACACAAACTCTGCATTTCCTTAGTGACTTCCTTCCAATAAAATAAATTAATAAAGGGTATATTTATCCATAGGTACACTCCTGTGGCAGATCTCGACTATGGAACTTTATCCTGCTCCGCCTCAAACGAAGTGGGCAATCAGTTGGCGCCGTGTGTATTTCAAATGGTGGCTGCAGGTAAGAGGAGAAACTGTGTTATAAAAATATATAATTTTATCTGTTCTCTTAACAAATTTGAAGCGAACAATTTCGTATAATACGAGCGTTTTCAAACTTCTTAGGAACTGCGATTAAACTTTCTTAAATGTGGTATGGAGGTTATAAAACCTGTATTGAAGTTGGCACACCAAATTGATGTGGTCGCGTTCGTGAAATAAAGAAAAGACAATGTATTTCTCAACAAATGAAATGCACACAAAAAGGGTATTTTAGACACCAGTATGAAGGTTTAACTCGGTTCGAGTATATATATATCCCCATATAGATATCTTCGGGGGAGGCCTGTACTTTGGAATAGGCATTTATAGGCTGAAACGATGAAAACGACCAGTTGCTGATCATGAAGTGGTCCTATCATTTTCAAACATACATTTCCTTTAACATATTTTATACTGTAATTATTCTAATAACTGCAGCGTTCTGAAGACCAAAAATTTCGATCTCAGTCAAACAGGAATAAGTTGACCTCAATGCTAAAGTTCAATTACTCAAGAGGCAACAATCTGATTCTAGATTAAGTGTGCTTTAGGTTTTTTGATTGTTTCGTTTATGTCAACGATAAGCAGGCATAGGTATACGAAACATCATTCCGTTGTAAATATACGTGCGTAGTGCTTTTGTTATTAAATATACTGAGATTATCTTTAGAAATAGACCATTAACTAAGAAAGGGTCTAATATAAGGGAATAATATAAACCACGGAGCATCCTCAGATGTCCTCAGGAGATGAGGAGGTGAAACACGTGTAAAGTGAATTAACGATGGTAGTTGTGTTTCGCATTGTTTACCGCACGCGCATTTATCAGCGGGCTGGCAGGCGGTGGACTTCATTGCACGACTACTGCTGCATAGCGGAAGTAGCTATATATTAGTCCCTTTCTTAGTTAGGATGGACTTTCGCAAAGTAACGCTTGAATCTATTAGATATATGGACCATTAAGTTTTAAGTTGTCATCACCAGGCAGACCGCACGCGCCGCGCAACTGCACGCTGTGGAACCAGACGGCGGACTCGGTGGAGGTGTCGTGCGTGGCGGGCTTCGACGGCGGCCTGCCGCAGCGCTTCCTGCTGGAACTCTACTCCGGCGACGACGTCGTGCCCAAGTGAGTAGCTTGAAGACAGTAATGGAGACAAACAGACCACTGGCTTCTGTTTACGATCATTTTAGCAATATATAGTTAGGATGTAATAGATGAGTGGTGTTTGAAATTTGCGTGTCTCTAACTTAAATAAAAAAATATATTCATCAATAAGTATTAAATTGAAACGGTGAAACGTTACGTTAATAATATACTAAAGCGGTGTGTACAGCGTAGCTAATATCAGCTGGCGGTATTAAAAAGAAATTCCATGAGAAAATTTTCGGCGTGTCTTCTCTTCTTATTCCGGCGTACATTATTTGCGTTGGGGCAACATCCACACACAAAGAAGATTAGCAATCTCAAAGAGCGGCTTAATTTAAAAATAATTCGCTCTCCGGATCGCGGCCTCGCAAATTGGGCGCGCGAAAGAAACTTACAAAATAAACGTGAGCTACAGCCCTCGTCGGAGGTGTTGGGATGAAAAAAGGGTTCCATCCAATATTAAGCGCTATAGCGGCGGGCGGCGGCGGGCGGCCGCCGGCGGGGGCGGGCGGCTCTCGAGATGGATACGACAATGACGGCGGTACATCAACGGACAATGGCCTCTAACGAGAATTTAGATGTGTTCAGGAATTTCGACCTTCGGCTTCGTTGCCGCGAGGAGAAAAAAATTACAAAAGTTTTATTCCGTCCCCCGGCGCGGCTTCGCTTCAGTTTACAAAGAGATTCCGTCGCGTAATTTTTATTAATGACGATCTTTTGTCCACAATTTGTTCGTCATTATGACGCGGTGCGCAACCACCGCGCGCGCTGCCCGGGCACGACGCGGCCAGTCATTCATCTATCGCATTTCTTGTCTTAAAGCTCTTGCTTTATCCAAAAAACAAGCCAACATTATTCAGCCGTAGATTTTTCACCGCCGTGAAGTTAATATACTTCTGATAACAATCACCATCATCATTTTCATAGGACCCAGACTTCTGTCAATAGACTTTCGGGAACCGGGGAACCATCGGGGACGATATACCTGATTCGTGACTGCCTGTTATAAGCCAAATATCACTTAATCCATCATTAAAAGGTCCCCATGTAAAAATGTCTATCATTTTTATTTTACAAATCATATTGCCCTGCATTTTATCGTCGAATAAGTTACATTCGAAATGTAATTTTCCATTACATCAAAATTTACATTTTCAAATAATTGCGAAATTGTTTTTCTTTGTGAAATTTTATAATTTATAGTGATTTGTTAATTCTAGATTTAAGAGACTGGAGCAAAGTCGTAGGTCTCGGAAATAATAATCAGTACATCTCTGTCGGCCTGTGTCCTTGAAAATGGACTTCCGCAGGTACCAATAATTACAAGAGGGTATTCTATGTCCAGAGTGAATCTTTCATCGGAGGAGCCGTCGTGGACGGTGCGCGGGCTGGAGTGGGACGTCCGGTTCCGCCTGGCCGCGGTGGCCGTCAACAGCAAGGGACGGTCGCCGCCCGCGCACCTGGACGACGTGCTGTTTCGCGATCCCGAAAAACGAACAGGTGAGGTGATAATCATTAAACCGCTGTTTTTAAATAAAGAATGACTTGTTCGGATTACGAGATTTCAATGAACTGGAAAAATTTCTCATTCCCTTTGTCAAAAACATCCGCTATTGAAAACCCAGAGACAGATTACACGAAAAAAATTATTCTTAATATCAAAAGCTTTTAGATAAACAAGCTTTTAACTTAAGAGGCTTTTTAAAACGATGTCAAGTGAAATATTAAAAGCGAATGAAAAAGAATACAGATTGTAATAAAGGACATTATGTGACTTAACATGTAATGTGCACGTCGCTTGATGTATTATAGACAAATAACGAATTAAAATTATATACCTTTTTATATTTACGTAAATAAACAACGCTAAAATATAAAGGTTATATTGCCAGTTGTCACAAACTAGTAAATATCACGCGGTGTGTATTGTGAGACCAAAGAATTCAAGAATCATATTACAGAGGCAGTCTGTGATCTTCAGTGCTCCTTGTTTTGCTTATTGATACAAAAAGTTGAAGCTATACCTTGCAAAGATGGTACCTGCTGTGGATTTTATAAATTCAGTACGGCACTGGCATAATTGCGATATTGGATTCACCAACTTCATTCTCCAGAAGCTCAAGATTCAGCAGCGCCAGTCGGCAATCGTATAATCTCAAATTGAAAAAAAAAACTGGTCATGTTTTGTGATAGAAACTAAACGCTATTGATTTGTTGTCAAGGCTGTAGTTCCAGATCCAGAGCCCGCCGTTATAAAACAACTTTTTTATGTAAAAGTAATATAAATTTGTAATTAAAAATGTTATGACATACCGCACTAAATAGCGCAAGTTGTACTTTATATCGTACTATCGATTGTTAGCAGCCGGTAAGAAGTAACTCGAAAAAATATTCATTTATATTACTCTATAGGATACCT
This sequence comes from Battus philenor, assembly GCF_028537555.1. Taxonomy (NCBI): domain Eukaryota; kingdom Metazoa; phylum Arthropoda; class Insecta; order Lepidoptera; family Papilionidae; genus Battus; species Battus philenor. The sequence continues at coordinate 17,660,608 of NW_027181682.1, forward strand.
AGCTGTATATCTTAACTGATTTCCTTTACAAACGCCCCCCATTGATTTTCAATACACCTTTTTGATGCGGCGTGCATCCACCAACTTTTCGAACTTTTCAAGATCATCTGACCTTCTTCCTGTGGATTTCTTCCGCTGCGTTTGCCGTACCTTGGTCTCCACACTTAACGGCATTCATTTATTGCAAACGTCACTTAAATGAGGAACTAATGTACTATTTCATAAAAATAGATTTCGCTCGTAGTATGCCGATTGCTAATTAGGAAATTTCTACAGTACCTCTCGCGAGTCTTACAATTACTGTAATTTAATTTTTCACAATTTTTTAATAAATGTTATTTGCAAGATAAGAAAGCCATCCATGCACTCATTGCTTACATGGCATACCCTTTCAAATATATTTGCACAACAGCAAAATTTATCGCAGCACAATATTCATATCTCTCTGCAATATCGGGGCTCCGACAATCGATATCGCACGGCAGACGGGCCGGGCACACATTTGTGTATCGCATTAGTGACAGTCCAGTGATTTCTTTGAGCGTCCGCGAGCTCGGGCGGCCTCCGCGAGGGTCCTTCAGTCCTCCAGCCCGCGCAAGTACCTCGCTCCGCATTTCCGAGAGCGATTGGACGCGGTAGGGTTTATTGTATGACGATGTGTAAGGAATATGGAATAAACAACCTGAGATTTTTAAATAATTCATACCTAAATCAGTTTTTTAAGTCAAAAATAAACTGAAAGTGAATCGTAGAAAGTAAAATACCTGGTTGGTAATCCTCAAAGGAGCCCAAAGACGAAAATACAGGACAAAACTCAAAGTAAAGTTAAACATGTCAGCCTAAGCGCAAATAAATGAAATAGGCCATAAAAGTTTCCAGAAAACAACATTCCTGATGAAAATATAAATGCAAGATATTCTGGAATGGACACAGTGCGACCAGAAACGGCCACTGGGAAGACCACAAATACATAGGTGGTGTGCAGCGACTGGACCATCTCCGCCCAAAACAGTTAAACGTAGTGAGAGGTGAAGGAGGGTTACACAAAACGTAGAGTCTATATAAAGCTATGAGTTTAATGATTAGGTGATTTAAGTGATTATCGGCTCTGTCGTATTAAACATTGACTATAACTATTAAAAAAGAAATAGATGACTACGTTAGAACTTAATTTGTTCTTAATTAGCATATAAATCAATGTGTCATTTACGCAAGTTTTAAGACTTCAATCCGCACATACGTGTGGGTATTTTAACACGAGCTCTTAATGTATATTCCAATGTGACGACAACGCATGATCAGGCGGCAGATTAAAAGAATTGGATTTCGTGAAAATATGCTCGAGGGAAAAGCTCTTTCGCAATAAATCTGTTTATTAATTCTGTATGCCGCTGATGGAAACCGAAACACTACGTTCTCGTCGAAAAAGTATTTAGGAGTAAAAAATAAATAGCTTCAGGAGTGTTTTAAACAAGTGTGATGATGTGGTAAGATCTAGTAATTACAATACACTTTCAATACAAAACAGTTTTAAAAGGTATACGACTGAAGGCGTAACAGCGAATTCAGATATCCGAATGCTCCAGCGGTTTATACTACGACTCTTCTTTTTTTGTACTATCAGCGCGTCATTACTTGCGCAAGCAAATTAGTTTAATTCTATACAAATAACAATAAATAATAATAAAAAAACAATACGACGTACATTTACTCTACAATAATTATTCTTCAATAATTACGTGTTTTTACAACGCAGTAACGCGATATATAATATCAATACATTTATTACACACTACATGCAATACTAACAGGAGTTCAGTGGTAAGAACTGAAACTTGTGATCGTAGGTCGCGGGTTCGATTGCTGAGATACAGCCATATAAAATTCAAATTGTGCTAACGAACGAGAGGTTCCAGAGAACGTAATATCACACTGCAATCAGCAACCTTAAGTCGAAGCCTATGCTTTGCAGTGAAAATAAGTAGGTCGAATTTGTCGAACAGTAAAACAAATCAAAATAAAGAACTAAGACACTACTAAATTCGTACAATATAAAAAACTTGTATGTTCATTTATAATTTTGTCGCAGATGTGCAATGTAACCTTCTCTTCAGCTGTAGTATGTTGAACGTTTCGCACGCGTGCTCGCGACCGTTGGGGAGTGCCTTTACTCGGCCGCCACGTTATCTGAATCCATTTATCGCAACGTAACGACACCCGCGGCGCCCGACGCGTTACGCGGCCGCAACAAATCAAACGGAAGCACCGTTTTATGATTTGGGGACGATTCGGCGCTTAAATAAAAATTTCAATAACGTACACGACGACGCGTCCCTTTTCGATCTAGAATTATCGACTGACTAAATCACTTAGGGCTGCCACTATGTCCAAAATATTTTGCATTGGCCCGAAATAGCGAGGTCATAAACTACCTTTAGTCAGAAGTAACAGTATAACAGTGGATTACTTCCCAACCAGGCCGTGTGCAAAAAATACTGTAAGCGTTGCTTAGAAAAAAAAAAAACAGAATAACTTCTAAACGGAGAACTCCGCGTAGAACAAATGAATATGAAATAAGGCTGAGATTTAAAATTTAGGAAAGATAATATAACAACAGAAAAAAACAGTAAAATTTCTTTCAACAACATGTACCCTGTTCGAAAAAGTTTTTTGCTTTTGGCTTAAAAAGGTAATCAAAGAAACAAATATGAACTTACTTTGGAGATACATTTTATTAATATTTGTTGATTACACACACAATAGCCGTGACTTTCTATTGAGAACCTCGCCTTTAATCTTGTTCGCCATCTTGTTATATCTTGTTTACACACCAAAGTAATAGCAAAGTAAGTCTGATTATTTTTAATGATTGCGATGTGTGGCCGCAGCGGCAGAGGGCACGATAGGCGCGGGCGCAGCGGGCGCGGCCAGCGCGGGCGCGGCGGGCGCGGGCGCGGCGCTGGCGCTGTTGGCGTGCGCATGTCGAGCCGCGCGCCGCCGCCGCGCGCCGCCCGCCAAGCCGCCCGCGCCCGCCCCAGCGCCGCGCGCCCACAAGCAGCCTGACCACGATGACGCCGAGCCCGACCTCATCCCCAACAACTACTGTAAGTTCATTTCTATTTCCCACTTTACTTATATACATCCACTACAAGGCCTTCTCGCTGATTGCCGGCAATGATCGGCTTAGCGCTGCCCGAAATCTTGATTATATCGTGGGTCCACCTAGTAGCCAACCAACCTACCCGCAGCGCGTCTAATGGCCCGTGGTCGTCACTCGAGATGCTCTCGGCTCCAACGACCGCCGGCAACACGAGCGGTGTGTCTTTACGCACTTTTATTTCAACTAGTGCTTTAAATATTTTATCGATAATACCTCACGTTAAAAGTGACCAATAAGAGCATAAAAAACATTAAACATTAATTATCAAAACATAAACTAATCAACGCAGCGAATTATTGTGACAAATGTGAAAATAGTTTCATTAAAAGCATTGACATTATGGTATCGATTGTACGCGTGTAAGCTTTAAAAATGTTAATAAGTAGCTCATTTTATATCAATTCATATATGGTCATACTATCCACAAATCAATGATTTTGAGTCATAACACAATAAGATAAAGCGTTTTCATAATTTGCATAACTTTATATTAAAATTATTAGTGTCTACTATTTGTCCCTGTACACTTTGTACTGAAGAAAATCGCTGATGTAACGCTTTAAAATGTAAAAAATATTTATGCAGAGTAATTAGAGTGAAATGTAAAAGCTTTAACAACTAGAACCAATTACCCTGTCTTTACTTGTAATTAAAAAAAAGTCGTAAGTTATTCTTAGGTAGTCTAGATAGTCGAGCTAAGTTATGTTACCTAAATCTTTAAAAATCATGTAAAATAATTTGTGTATAATTTTCCTATGAAATATGCTAATCAACTCAATATGTTATGAAGCAATAGAAACGAAAGTGACGTCTCTTACAACGTCAGCGGAACAAATATATGTTGCTCACATAAACCGATAATGCAGGCGTCCGACGACCCGGGAGCACGTGCTAATGCGCTGAAACGCGAATAAAATTAAAACGAAATCGCCAACAACATCATCGATGGCGTGCCGATCGAAAACAGATTAACTGCAAATTGCAAATATCGTGTAGAAAACGAGCGATGTATTAAATGCTGCAATTCCGCTCGCGAACGGTTCGCACGTCACCGTGTCAGTTTTGCCGTAACTGTTGACTCATTTGTAGCTTTATACGGTCTTCATTTAGCTTTTGCGAAATTTCGTGCGAAATGTTTTAAATGGAGCGCGGTGAAATGCGCCCGCCCTGTAGGCACACTCCTCGAACATAACAAAATAAGCGCGATCATACGTATAAACTATGCTAATCTATTCATACTTCTTTCACTAAGTAGAATCTAATGCTAAGTGTTAAACTGGTCATAACAATGGGCAGCTCTTAACCAACGATATCTGAATATTTGTTCTTCGAATCATAGATAGAGATTTCGCTAATGCGCCAAAACACAGATACAGTAACAATAACTTGTCTTTTTAGTGATTAAAACGAACATAGAACTAAGCACTAAAAAAATTTAAAAACCCTTGAAGTTATGGTTTTCGGTGTATGAGCAGTACCAATTCTACTTTTGTTTTGTGACCGTTTTTATACTTAACTTTATTTTAGGAGTACAAACATACAATTTCATATATAACACATGTTGTTAATAACTATTGTGTACATTTGAATATAACTTATTAATACCGAAAGATTATTATAATTATAGTTATTTATTTTAATGAATAATTAAAAGATATAAACAAAAAGGATAAATACATAATTTATTTATCCTACAAGCAAACAAAATTGTCCTAAAAGTAAAACATTGCGAGATAATATTCTTTTCTCTGACCTAACGTTGGTGCAAAACAAGTCAATGTTTGATTCAGACGCAATATTATTTAAATTCGTTATACAGCGACGAGTTTCATAATGAGTGTGATACTTTTGAAATACGCGCGCCGTGACGTGCCCGCGGGGGCGGGCGGCGCGTGCGTCGCGGCGGCGAGTATGTCAACGGTTTTCAATTAAATATAACGATAATTAGCTCATCCTCTGTCGCGTACATCTCGGTACCGGCCGGCCTTTGTGTCTCTCGGGAATTCATTTGCTCTCTTAATTATCTGCCTTTTCATGTTAAATTAAATTATTGCGCCGAACTACGGACGCGCCGCCCGCGTCCGAGCTTAATGAGGTTTTTTTTTCGTAGCACGCGTCGATGCAAGTTATATGTCTGATGGCAGGTGATATTCGCAATGGTTTTCCATTATCAACTTTTTGATATGCTCTGTATTTTGATTCGGACCGTGCTTAAAATATGTGAATTGTAATTCGTCACTTGATCCAATTACTGCTTTGTACAGCATGTTTTCGTACTGTATTAAATAATCATTTTTACACGCTGAAATACAAAATAATAACAATAACAATGCGATAAGATTGCCTAGTGGCCGACGTTTCAATGTCACGTAACACAAACCGCTAGTGTGTATTATTATTCTGGTGTTATCTCGAATCAAAACTAAGTGTATCCTGTGTTATAAATACCAGAAACTTTTCTATTATTAAATGGAAAACGTAATGACTGTTACGAAAACGAAAAAAAAATGTTACAAATAAGTATTTATGAATTGTACATAGATATGTAAGTACGTGTCGAAGTAATAACCCGTGAAGTGCTTTAATTACTGACTCCAATGTAACACAGCTACGGAGAATGTTCGAGTGACAGCTGAACACCGTCTGGAGAGATCGGAACGTCCCGGCGGCTCAGGCGACAATGCTCTGTTTATCACCGGTGCGTCTATGTACGCTCGCGCATTAATTATTAGAGAACAAGCATCAATAATTACTTTTTAACAAACAGTTGCCTACAAAATATATGTCTACAACATCAGGTAACGTGATTACGCTGACTTTACTAATGTTTGTACATGCACGCGGTCGAAATGGTGCATATATATTGGGTATTTATATATTGGCTTTGGACACAAATCTCGATTAAAAACATTGTCACAAAATCCGAAAGGTATGAGACATTGGTAAATAGACTTCAAGGCCTCGTGTCCGTCAGGTACGTACATTTTATTTTTTTTTCTTTTATTAGTCGGAATAATATCAAGTTAATGCACATTATATGCGTATAGATCTATTTACGACTGGGGACCTGGAACCTCCTCGGGAAAATGGTTTACAGAGGTCAATATTTTTACAGTGACCTCACAATATATTTATGATAATAGTTTGTATGTTTACAATAAATATATTAAATTTAAAAAAATGGGAACGCCTATAGTGTAACATGGTACTGTGAAAAACTGTGCCAAAATTCCGTAATTCATTAGTAATAAACGGAAACAGATTTTTTAATAAAATTTCGCAAAACATTATTGGCCTCTCATTTACGGTACTCCAAACACATGATATGTATCTGATAAAGAGTATATGTATTAATCTGTAATATTAAACATTATTAAAAGATGTGTTGTTGTAGTGTCTTCCTGTTTCTTCTACACAACTATAACGCCTTGCGAAGAACAGCAGAGTCAAACTTTAAATAGATTTAAAAAAATAAGCTGTCTATTGATTCTTATCAATAGACAACTTATCTTTTTTTTTGATCTCTTGATCTGATTAAAGTTCCAATGTTGAATGAATGAATTTGATATTTTATCCATCTTTTTCATTTACAAACATTTAACAGGGGTCGTTATTAATTTGTATAGCGTGGCAACGTCCACCATGCAAGTACACATTTGTCATTTACTAACTATAAATCATTTCGTAAAGCATAAAATTTCATACATCGCGTGAACAGTTTTGATCGCCCGAAAGTAAGTCTTAATACTTTGCGCTCAAGGCGCAGGTACCGATTGGTTTCCTCGGCGTACGCTAATCGCTAATAACCGGGCAGTGGGCCCGCATCGATTACCGCGCCCGGTTAAATTTTTATCCGGGTTTCAATTGCCGAGTATCGGGCTATTAGGGTAATAGAATCGTCGCAGTGGCGTGCGACACGCGAGCCGCCCGCCGCCGCGCGCGCGCCCGCTCCTTGAAGATGACAAGCGTTCTGTTCCAACCGCCCTCGTCGCGCGAGGTACCTCGCGGCGTGGTACTTACTGCCCCGACTACAAAACCTTATCTCAGGAACTTTCCCCACATTAAATCCCGTTATCTGTTCACATTGAACAATTGAAAATTTAAAATAAATGCGTATTTATGTTCTGTACACGACTACGTAATGTATAAATGTGTGTATACAAGAGAATGTTTGTATATACGAAATAGTTTAACTACTAATAAAAATATAAGCTTACTAACACAATGAAAGCTTTAAAATAGTTACTGTATAATTGATCTATCTGAAAAATATGAAATGATCACTTTGTAACTCTATTGGAATGCAGCAAGCCAATGACTTCCGGCAATAAGTCTGTAGGGACAGACAGTAAAGAACAATTAATTTTAATATAAAACAAACCGAAACATGAACCGTGTTCTTAATGTATTACAATGTAAATTAATTGCTAGCTAATGAATTATAATTTCTGAATTTCTTTCTTGTGCTATCACCTTTTGAAATCTTTTAAATCAATCACCCTGTCTGTCAAAGTTCACACTAAAGGTTTTTTATGTCATCCGAGTAGTTGTATCTCACCACCGAATGACGCTGCAATCTTATAACTTCGACACCGACCACAATTACAAAGAGTTATCAAAAATATCGCTAACTTATCTATAAGCAGAGAAAAAATCATTACAATGAAGTACCGATATGTGAAACTAATGAAACACGATATGTATGTACCCGCATTGAAGGCAAGTTATAGATACCAAATGGTGAAACAAGAGAACTGCTTTGTCTAATCACTAGTCCCTCACAGGAATAGTAGAGTTTTCAACAAACCAAACAATAATTGAAATTAAACTTGACTGTATTGCATAAGAAATCAACATTATAAGCTACAATTTCCACGGGACGGCGAGTAAAGTTTTTCATTTTTAAGTAAACAGTTCTGAATCGATTCGCTAGTAGTCGTGCCTCGCTGTGACAGCGGCTCATTTCAACGAAACCGCTTCGACTAGTTTTGTCTCGAGATGACGTTCAGTTTATTAAAAATGTTGTTTCCATGAAACAACATCGTGTTTATTTAGATTTCACGTTACACACAAAATCCGTTCGAAAACTCTTTCTTTCACTCTCATTTGTTAATTAATGCCATCAGCGCTAGAGGTCTCATGGAGACGAGAAGCCTCCACTCACTTTCGTTAAAATCCACCGAAATTGAAATGAGTTCGTGGATTAGTTTTATGTTTTACGTTTGTTATATTACCAGAAGTGAAATGCGTCGTTAGAACACGGCCACTCACGCAAGACCCAAGAACCAAAAGTCTCAATGATAAGCTCTCAATCGTCACGAACTGTGGAGAGGACCTCGAGACGAGATGGAATCAGAAAAAAGGAGATTCGTAGACAAAATAAAAGAACCAAGGTAGCTCAGTGAATTGGAAAAGTTCGTGGCCGATGACGCATTTAAATCCTCGTGTGAAAATCACAATCCAGTAAGTGTAGTCAAAGACGTCCATCCACAAAGTGGACAAACGATTTTGTTAAGTTCATCGGAAAACGAAATCCATGAGGGACGCCTATATCCAACCGTGAACGCTTCACTGCTACAATTATGATGAAATTTCTTACTTATCAAAACAAAAGACGTAGGTTGCCTTTTGTTGTGAAACGTGCGAAGATTACCACGATTTCGGGGACAGTTTTTATTTCTGTATACACGTCGTATCTCCCCTCACGTACGCATCCGAAAATGTTCTACACAAAAAGTGAACAGCCGGATGCAGGCGCGCACATCCGGGCGGCCAGCTGCCCGGGGCGCCGCGGCAGCCGCCCGTCGCAGCCGCGGATAAACAAAGGAGGTTTTATATTTTATTGCGGGTTGTTTTATACAGGTACGAACAGACGGACTGCGAGCTTTCTTTCATCATCTAAACAAACATAAGCGGCTAATTATTTTTTTTGCATAATTTGGTTAAAAAATACAGAAAAAAACGGTAAAATGCCTTTTTTTCTCTTTTATCCTAAAAGCACAGAGTAAATTAAAACACCAGTCACCTGTCAAACATTTAATGTCAATCAAAACAAGCAAAAGGCGTGTCAAGATATAATCAAACAAATGTTAATGTAATCACATTACCACCAGTCCTGCGTTACACGAAACGGAAAACTAGTTCTTATAAATAACTGTTGTGTACTTATTAATACATTAAACCTATTTATAAAGAGATTATTTTTAAAAACATTAAAATTTTTAGATAAATGAAGTCTGTCGAAGCAGCTAATATAATAAATTTATTACCCTGTGAATAGAATTCACTAAATGTGGACACATTATTCCATAATGTTTCCTTTATAACATCTTCGAAAAAAATATAAGATCCGACTATTCTCATTTACTAATATTTTTCTAATTATAATAACAATTTACATCAAGAAATTAGATACAGACATTGAAACAAAAAGCATTCAAACCTAAATAAATAATATTATCAATATCTTTTTTAATGCAAGGTATATTTAAAAGAGAAAATTCTAATTACATACGTATCACTGTATTGTAGTTTGGGCTCGCTAGCGAGGTTACTCATGTTTAACTACTTTAGATTCGCAAGAGCTTTTTCTTATAGCTACGTATTACTTGACTAATAACATCTTTTATCTTCTACTTTCTAATAGTTTTTTTGTTGCCTTCTCCCTGTTTTTGGAGCCTCTCTACTTCTTTCGTATTGAAGACGGGGACTTTTTAATTTTAATAATTTTTTTCAATTTTTGTTTTCTTGTCAATCTTCTTCTCTCATTATCTTACCTTTTATTTTTATTAAATTCCATTCACACCTCGCCTCTCTTCCTTTGCCCTTTTGGTATATCATAGATCTAGCAGGGTTATCCAGTGCTGTATGATTGATGGTAAGTGCCTTGCTAGGTGGACGGACGACACAGTCAAGGTTGTGGGATGTCGCTAAATACGGGCGTCGCAAGACCAGTCGTTGGGTCGATCTTAAAGGAAGGCCTATGCCTTGCAGCGAGCGCCTATCGGCTGAAATGTAGAAGAAAATTTATAATATAAACCGGTATACGTGACGAACAATAGCGAAAGTATACAAAGACAGTTGTACACAATCTAAACAACTCTGAATTTCTAACGCCTCAATAAATATAACCAACTACACGGCGAGAAACTTTCGATTTATAAAAAGAAATAGACACGTCGAACACTTTGCCCCCGAGATTAGAGCTCGCGATGCCTGAGAGGTACGTGTGTATGATCGCTTTGTAAATAAATATATCCTTCGGCACTAAGAGGCAATCTCCTCTGGAAACATGCAGGCGCCGGAGTCCCGCCCGCCTGCATTTTTGATATCTTCATGAGCTCTCACTCGCCGCGGCCGATCTGTGAGCGTCGTTATCGCGTCGTATTTGGCCGACGCGCTGCTGCTGGTCCACCCAAACCGACCATTAACATTTTATTTCGACACGTGTTATTTCAATTTCTGATTCTGTCGATTTACGTAACAGTACGAAAGTTATTTGTTAAACTATAGGTGTAGAGTTTATACATATAATTTGAAAAGGACAGGACACACAAACCGCCCAGGCAAACTATTAATACATAAAAGAATTAAACATGATTGTATAAACAAAACTTTATCTATCAAAATAAAATATTTCATTTCGGTATCACAATAACACTCTTTTTATAATTTATGTTTATAAGAGGTAATGATGTATGTAAGTATTCATATTTAAAATAAAAAAAAATATTTATACCGAAAATTAAGTTTACACTTAACGATTTAATGCGTTTTAAATAACTACCTTACTTCGGGCACCGTTCTGATAGCTTCGAAACATCTTCTCTAAAACAACCGCATTGTCTGAACACGAAGATCTTTAATAAATGTGTGTTGCTAGTGATGATATACGGAGCGAAAACGTGGTCACATACGATGGGCCTTATAAGAAGGCTAAAACTTGTTCAGAGAGTAACGGAGAAGGCTATGCTCGAATATTCGCAGCGAAATCGAATCAGATATGAGAAGATACGACGAAAAACCAAGGTCACCGGCCTAGATCTAAGTGCACAACCGATGGTCGTCGGGGCCGAAAGGTTCTCGAATGACGAACACGAGCCGGTAGACGCGGCTTCTATAGGCGCTCCACTAAGTGAATCGACGGCATAGCTAAGGTCGCGGAAAATCGCTAGCAGCGAGCGGGCGTCAATCGAGAAAAAGAAAGAAGTAAAAGGATACTGCAAACTTAAGATATATTTACTTATTAATAAAATAAATAAAATGCCCCCTTAATTATTTATAAATTAATTTAAGAATACCAAAAGAGATTACACCAAAAAATGCACAAGTTTTCCTGAACATTTAATCGCTACATAATTTTAAATTAAGTTAAGCTAAACTATCTGACCGGTTGGAGAACATGCGGGAACTGTTGGCCGACCAGTCCAACTCCACAATTAGCAGGCACACGTGCTGTGCAGGTGACGCAACATACTCGTAGTGCGCGGCAAACATACCAATAAGGTTCACGGAGAGGAGTATTGTATGATCATATATATTGCAATAGATGCATATTCATTTTTGATTTTGAAGATTGGTTTCGTATTTCTATTTTACTAATACTGGAGGGTGTATTTGTGTACAGATAAAAGTTAAATTTACTTAAAACATCTAGACGTTTATCTATAGATATTTTTTGATTTCTTTATTGAAAAATAAAAGTTCAAATGTACCCATTTTCGAATAAAGCGTCTCCAATTTAATGTGAACCCATTTGTCAATATAGGACTTCACGACTTTTGATGTACACAATCGCAACGCTAAATGCCTTATTTTTTTAAAAAAATCTCAATTCGGTAAGTTGAATGAACAATAGTAGTACATTTATAAATAGAGTCTGGTCTTGTGTGTGTGTGTGTGTGTGTGTGCGTGCGTGCGTGCGTGCGTGCGTGTGTGTGTGTGCATATATATAAGTGTGTGTGTATATATAAATATATATAAGACCAGACTCTATCCAGGGCATCGTACCCGCGACCTATGATTTCAAATCTCAGTTCTGTGTCTGTTCTGTGTATGTTCACTTATGCCCAAATTGCCTCTTCTTTTTTTAAATATCATTCAAAAGGCACTTTAAGCTGAATCTGTAGATGTTAATTTTGTAAAAATATTACCCATTCATAAAAACTTATTTTCTCAGTACATAAATGATATATCCCCAACTAGTCACGGATGGACAAGCTTTAGTGTAGGGTCAGAAACAACAACATCAGAAGTATACACAAAGTTCAGCAACTTGCGAGTAATAAACTACGAGAGAAATGACCACGCACAGCCGCGGCATGCGGAACAAAACGATCATATTACTAGGAATGTTCTCGAAATTGCTGAAGCGAATAGTGGGACGTCCGCTGAATGGAGATCATTAAGTACAAATGAAAATACTTGTCCCATAGACATATAATAAGGAATTCGATTCTAAGATAAATAAAATGTAACGAAATACAGGGTAATCGGTTATAGGTGTAAAAACTTTACTTATTATTTATTTCTCGGCATAAATCTATTATTCTGATCTCACTTAAACTCTATTATGACGGCCCAATAACTTCTACAGTCTGCAGGGGCAAGTAGTAAACAATAATTTTTTTTTTACGTCGCAATTTAAACTTTAAAAACTTTTTTTCTTACTATGATTTTTGCACAGGGTATACCATTCGTTAATTGACACCAAATGAGTTCTTTACACCTATATCCAATCGCCCTGTTCAAGGTGCAGATGTCTGTACGTGTCTTTACTATCTATGTATTACATTCCTTATAAAATTTTCCCCTGTCCAAGTTTCCCCAGATGAGTTCGGCGCATATATTCCCCAAAAGTGTGTAATCTCTTAATGCTCCGCGCCGGAATCAGGATTAAGATTATAATTTTCTCCTTCACTCCGGTTTCCCTCCGTTTTATAACGTAATTTTAATTAATTCAATTTTACTTTGAAATAAAATCTGACAGCGGAGGATTACCGCACTGGTTAGAAACTTCGATAATGTTACCAATTGTTTAATGGCTAAGGGCTGCATTTTATTGTCGTAGTGCGCAGGTTCGAATTTCAGATTCCTTCTTGCATTCCAATACAGGAAATATTGAAAATTGGTCTCGAATCGGTTTAACTTAAACATCTGAAGACTTACAGATCCCACGTAAGATTTTTATGGAAGCAGTAATAATAAAAAATAACAAAAAAGCTTTCATACAAATGACTTAAAAGTTAGTAATCTTAAATAATAGTTTGATGATTTTGTGTTAATTTTGTATGGACCCCTGCAAAGTAAAAGCCTCCTCCAAAGCTTTCCATTTTACTCTATCTTTAGCAACCAGGACTGTGAGTCCAGAATCTAAAGAGTCCAATTTGATACAAACTAGAATCAAATTGAGGTCCCGACAATTACATCTTGCAATCTCATCTTTTATTTTTAGTTTATATTTTTAACACAATATTGAGAGTTTATTTAATTCTACTACACGATGTTTATATGCGCTACAAGTGAGTTTATTTCAAATAAATATGCAATTGCTCAGAAAGGGGTTACTGAATTTAAGGATCCTTGATAAAGGTATGGTGCTCTCGTCTTATTTCTAGTGCTGGCCTTGAATAGACCGCTATTTTTTTTGTACTCTACTACTACTATTCTTATAATAAATATCATAGTTTTTACTTCGCCAAAGTTTATATCTCATATTATCGATAGCATTCGTAGATCGCTTCTGTAGTAAAAAAATGTATCGACGTAAGCAACATTACGCTTCTTATTTTTACGAGGAACCTGTAGCACACGATGCGTAGTTCACGGACCCTTTCAGCTCCGTGAAGTTATTTCCGACGAAGCTATAAAAGCCTTAGGGCTGACAGCAAAAACATCACAGAGACAATAAAATACATGATGCTGTGTGAAAAAAAAACTATCCTTGCTAAGCTTGTGTCAATTAGAGTGTGGACAACAGTTCTTGTAAAAATAAAGATGGCGCCTCGGGCGGACGTAACCGCCGGCAGATAAAGGCTCCGATAGAGTTAGATAATAGATTTAATCTCGCGGAGCGCAGCGCCCGCCGCGCCCTCTTCCGGGTTAATCATATTGATCTTCAGCTCTAATCCGTTTTCCACTCGTCGAGGCAGCGCGGGCCGAGCGCGGGCCGCGGGAACAAGTTTGTTACGAGCGCTCGTAAATTTCACTTCAATCCAACCCCCTTTTATCTGTACTTTGAAATAACTTACGTTTTCGCGAAATTATGTTCCGCATTTGTGTGTGCGTACCTACATCAAAATGCGTATTTCCGTTGATAGCTTTTTTATTATATTATTTAATGTACTTGATATTTTTTGTATGTTTTATCAAATCCACTAATTTTGCAAGATTTTAGAGTCTTATTTAATGTCTCTTTCTATCGCCTGAATTATGTAAAACAATTCAAAAAATAATGTATAACAGAATGATATTTGAAGTAATACTAATTAACTTGTAAAAAATACTGGTTATTTTGATTTTCTTATCGGTTTAAGAACACGCCACTTCACAGTTGTTCTACGGTTCTAGTAATTAAAGTAAACGCCGAGTTTCATCTACAACAGATGAGTCCGACTTTTACTCTCCAATTTTGTAACAAAAAAATTTCTTCAGTAGAAGCCAAGTAAGGTTTCTCGTTCGCGGGCATTAATAAAAGAAGCTTATTTCATTTACTAAGGCAATCGTGGCTTTCGTAGCTACATTGCGAAGTGGTATTTTCGTACCAAGGAACAACGTTTGACTGTGTTTAGTAATGACAATTAATCCAGTCTTCACACAAAATGAAATCTCCAAATTTCGCGACACATTTTCACTTCAAAAAACGGTTGTTGATTACTTTATTAGATACAAAAGGACATTAATCTTCAGTATATTTCTATAATATTAGTAACAAAGCCATGTTTATCAACAGAGATCTTACAGAGCCATATGTATCCTTGTCTCTACCTAATATTAATTCAATCACAAATCAACGCCCTGCATAAGAATTCATTAAAGTAATATAATTTTTTGCGTATATTTACATTCAGCAGCAGAACAAAACTATACTCTTTTGTCCGTGGGACATTCCAGAACATTTTTTTGTGATATAATTAAGTTAATTATATCACAGAAACCTTGGGCCTGTGTGATGCTTCAATATCACGGAGTGGCCTCTGATCTCATCAAAATAATTTCATCATGTACAAACAGAAATGCGGACACGTTCTTATTTCAAAATATAATACGTTAGATAGACTTTTACGACACTATTATAACAAGCATGCATTGTGGTAAACATCTATTATTATGAACATAATTACGCTTCTCTTTTAATTCTAAATCAGTAATAATAATTTTATACAACAGCAGTAAGTAATAATTTACAAAAGGAGCAACATTTAAAGCCCTTTCAATAATATAAGTAACGTTGTACAATAGATATCTATTTATTTTCATATATCAGCTAGACATTTTAATGACGTCTGACAACCGCACGGTTTCACGATGGCGCTTCAAGTGTCAAGCTTTGGACACTGTTAACACTTCTACAACCCTTCAATAGTATAGAAGTCAAATGTTTTCCTTTACGTGTATATTCCAATTAGTTCGACACGTTATTACCATTTTATAAATTGTCGTTTTTTGTCACAAATGCTAGACTACACGAATAAGACCATTTTTGTACATACGACCGTGATACTCATTTTAGCTAAAAACTTGCCCGTCGTCATTGAGTAGTGGTAGCTCAGTGGTAGAGGACTGAGACTTGCGATCGCAGGTCGCGAGTTCGATTCCATAGATATTGACTTAACAATTCACACTTTGTACAATTATTATATGGGATTGACTCTTCTCATGAAAAATTTTCCAGAGGATGGGCAGCAACATCCTCTGAGTACCAGAATACCACAACACGATCGCCATCCCGCCTGCCAAGCGTGGCGATTATAATGTATCTATACAAATACATAAAATTGGTGTGTCTGTTTGTAACATTAAAACAACCTCTTCTTACTACATTCATATGTTAATATACGGCATATACGGCACTTACGGCACATGTACCATGATTGTTTTTTTTTTTTCTAATTTTTGTCTTTCTACTTATTCCGGATAATCTTTAAAATGGCAAGACTGATTTCGATCGGACTTATGCCGGTAGACAGCTTATGTAATAATAAGTTACTAAGACTGCTTTTAGTTTAGGAAAATCCTTTAACGAGAAAAAAAATAAAAATAATCGAGTTGTATTGTAGAAACCTGCTTTGGATGTCCACGATTAAGTATTTACTTAAAAAAATAATTGTGGAGTCCAATAATTTCATTGATTCATTAATCTATGTCACAATGTTGCCGTTGATTCGTATTACTGTGAAAAATGAAAAGTTTTTTCAAAACCATTCTATCGGCTGCACGCGTTCCGAAGACGCTGAATAAATGAACGGTGGCTCGCGGACAGATGAGGTTCCAGCGAAGCGCAAGAAGGCTTCATCTCGACGACCGCTTGTATTTCATCGGAGCTCTCCCCTTCCGGTGCAGCGTATTGATTCTGGCGTTCCCTTGTCTATTTCAATTTCTCCGCGGGCGATGAAGGCGTTCCAACATTGACACAATTGCCAATGACACAGTTCCTATGAATTTCCTCCCGTTGTATTGTAGTTCAAATAGGTAACATTATTTATTCGTTTTATGAATAAATTTTAAATATTTAAACCGTTTATGAAGAGATATTTTGTACAGTATTGTACAGTTTAAAAGCTTTAATAGTGTAAGTGACTACACAGTTTATTTATCAACAAAAATCTTTGAAGCTTTTATACCTATTTCCAACCAACATTTATAAAGTCGTCACTCTCTACTACTGTCACGATCGTGGGTGGAAGATAGGGGAACGCAGACGCACCAAAAATACGCCTTTTAACGTTCTAGAGTTCGGGCAACGAAACTGGCAGCGATTTTGCCCGCTGCAGCTCTTTCCCTACTGTGTGACCAGTTATGAGTCTTCTTGTTTTACACTTCTCTTCGGGATGTAGACTGACCTATAATGCTTTCAGTATCGGTTTTTTGTAGTCGTCAACAATATTGTAGTTGAAAGTTTGAAATTAACAACATTGTCAATTTTCTTACAAGCCAGCTGCAGTATAAAACCTCTGCAGTCGTTACAAAACTGTAATCTGGAAACTCGTTCTAATGGATTTTAGTTATACCAACTTCTTGAACCTTTTCTATACATTTTATGACAGCTGTATTGACGTTTCCTGTCGAAATACTTATGTTACATTAATTTTTTTATTGGAATGCAATAATAGGTCATTAACTTTTTACAACACGATGAGAGCAATAACAAATAGTGAACAATACTTAGTTTACTTACTGCAATATCATTACGTTCTTTATTATTTCAAAGGCATTGAATTTTGTATAGCGTGCACCATACATTAATTAGTAAAAATGACTGATACATTCACACATGTAACGAATCAACCTGTGTACGAATTCGTTTATCTTAAAAACCAATTTAATGATCACTAAAAAAATTTCTGTGTATTGATGTTATTTAAGGAGAATTTTCATATGCTTATTATTAATATGCCACCAGATGGAACTGCAAGCTGTTAACTTTTCAACTGTTAGACCAACCATTATACAAATTAGTGTTTATGTGTATGTTTTTGGAAATGAGCGAAACAAAGAAATACAATTTTTACAAGTTTTCTAACTACTGTAAAACGGTACGGTTTCTAAAATGGTAACAATTTTTATTATATAACATAACGTGTAGATCAACAACTTCCGGGTGAAGCTAGTTAACGTTTTTCGGCGAAATATTTAAGAAAAAATCTGGACAGATTTTTATTACCGAAGATTGGTCTAAAAGAATCACGAGTTTAAAAAGAAAAACTTTTTTCATACATTAACATGAATCTGCTGTCTCCTTCGAATCAATACCCAAATGTTGAGTCAAAGAACATTCAAATCTCCTGTGTATTTTAAAAAAAATATTTCTTGTGATCGCGTTCAGCTCTTCTTTCGATTGCGCCTTTATTTCCTCAATCGTAAGACAGTGTTATCCTTTCATAAGCCTCTTCGATTTTGGGAATAAGGAAAAGACACCCCTGTGACTGGCCTTCTGCTCAGAAGTGGGGAATGCTGTGGCTACGTCATCATGTGCGTGTGTGTGGATGTTGTAAATAAGCCATGTATTGTCACAGTTTACCAAAACTAGGATTTATTGTTATGATTCAGAAACCAGCTTCACAGCGGGTATTTACGCTAGAAAAGTTTCCTACAAAAGTCCCAGAAAAAATATTATCGACTCCTTCTTTGTTCGGACAGGCTATTGTGTAAGAGCACGTTTTCGTAAACAAGAAAACGGTAACAGGAGAGTAGTGTACTAGTGTTCGTTTGCTTATAATAAAGAAAAAATCAAAAATAAACTCCAAGTAGCGAAGTCCTCACCAGGGCAACGGGTCAGCGCACTAGAGCAAGGTACAAAGAGTACGTGATTATGGCAGGTGTGTCTTGATGTCTTTACAATACTTGCACTACCTCGCGTGATGCGCCTTGCATTATTTTAAAAATGAATGTAAGACTTAGTGGAATACGGACGTATACAAGAAGAGTGAACCAAATATTTCACACTACAGTTCACAAGATGCTACATGCATAGATTGTTAAAGGCTTAAGTTTTATTAACAAAAAATGTCTATAGTTTGGCAATTTGATAATTAATTTTTTGAATTTTTATAAAGATTTAATTTCACTCTATAAATATATCGTTTTCATTAGAAGGCTAATACAATACGTAACAATTAAGTCAAATAGAACGCGAAACTTTTCACCGCAGATAATAAATCGCAATCGAGTCGACCGACGATCTGAAACAATGTTCGCCGGGAGCGCGATATCTTCGGAATGCTCCTCGCTTAAAACACAAGGGTGTTATTAGCGGAATGGAAGCAATTTTCCTCAAATAAAACTTATTAGACATCGCACCGGAGCGCCGCCAGTGTGTGAGGCGCATAATTTCACGGCACTCCGAACTCGCGCGGAGAGGAAAGTGGAAAGTGACGGAGAGGACTTTTAATTTTCTTTCTGTTATTTATAAAAAAAACGCAGAAATGTACTCGCGCGTGAAATGCTTGCTGAGCTTCAGGCTGTCAA
Source organism: Battus philenor (assembly GCF_028537555.1). Lineage (NCBI taxonomy): Eukaryota > Metazoa > Arthropoda > Insecta > Lepidoptera > Papilionidae > Battus > Battus philenor. Next base: position 17,679,953 of record NW_027181682.1, read on the forward strand.
TCGCAAGCTAATATCGTTACTGATTCTGAACCGTCTTAGAAAATAACGTGCTTATATGCGCCAATCTGAGGCATAGATTGCAAAATATCAGATGTATCATGAACTGTAAATTAAAATGTCGAGTTATATCTGCTTAAATATATAACATAGTTATTAAAAATTCTTAGGGTTAAATTCAAAATTGTTAGTCTTATTAAAATCGTACCACAAACAACTTAGAATTATAAACATGGTCTATAACGGTGTTGGTCTTTTTCCTCACCTAAGCATTTCGTAATTTCGTGTAAGAACGCTATACCAAGTAAGACAAACCACTCGAACGTTAGCCTAAATAAAGATTTAAAGATTAAAAAATCCTTCCACCTCTTCCTTTTACATAACACACCTATCGGTTGCCTGAAGGTTTCTTGATCTGAAGCTCTTGGAGAATAGAAGTATTAGTGTGGCGCTACGTCCGTCATGGCCTCAATATTTTTCTTCAGCAGTTGGGTAGACCCCCTACTTACCTGATATTGATTTCCTGTAAATTTCTAACTTCTCCAGCAATCTCAAACAAAATAACACTGACTCACTATAATTTGTGTGATATACTATCTGTTTATATTTTTTTAAATATTTTCTTAGCACTTTCCTTTTCAAGATTCAGGAAACGAATAAACGTATTTGTCCCTCATTCGTATTTATAGAGTGACAAATTGAACAAGTCAGTGCAAGGTACCGAAGCTCTGAGACTGCGACTCTCAGGTTTTTACAAGTTCAAAATGTATTGCGACCACAAAGCGAATACCAACATCCTACAACTTACACAATTTTATAAACATATATAATATTTTTTTTACTTCATAGGTACTTTTATAAATAATGTAAATGTTTTGATATTATAAGATTATATGATGTAAATAAATAGGTATTATCAGTGTATGTGTTGAGATCCACTATCGTGGACCCCCATTTCCATTTCATGGACCCCCAAATTTTTTTCACTGACGTAGACCCCTTGCAGGTTGCCATAGACCCCTAGGGTTCGATATAGACCACTTTGGGAATCACTGCTTTAGACTGTATATGAACAAATGCATAATATTTTTGTCACCGCTCTCACGAAAATGTAAATATTACAAATAGGTAACACAGTACTAACAAGGTAATACGACGTGAAGCATCAGCTCTCTCGCAGACAATAATTGTCATCGTTATTCTCAGCATTCCTAAAAATATCCTCGACGTTTAAGTGCGTCAAAATTGGAAGCTGCAGAACGCGTCGCTCTGAATTACTTGAGCTTTTAATTCTTAAACTGCGCCGCGACATAGATTAAGATGAACCGCAGAGATTTGTACTGCGGCTCGGAGATTAGGACGCCAAAATACATCTGTGTTTAATAGAATTAGTGCGCGTGACAATTTGTATATGGAAAAATGTAAATAAAATATATATATAGCTTTTAGCTTACTAATACACTTTTAAATATTGCCACAAAACAGTTGGAATATTCTTTTTTCAATATAGCCTTTAAGACCTGCGATTAGGTTTTTATCTCCTCAATCGTGTCAAAATGGTGCCTCCGTATTGGCTTTTCGTATTTGCTAAATAGAAAAGTCGGACGGACCAAATTAGGTGAATACGGTGGTTGGGAAAATATATCAATCGAGATTTGACGCGCCTGTGACTCAAGACATTCTTCAAAATAGTTTGGGTTTAACTAAAACATATCTTGACAAACAGACGCTTGACAAATGTTATAAACAGTCCTACCAACCTAGGAAAAAAATTACCTGTCTTCCTAATGCCCGGGAAATTTAAATGACAATTTTACTTTTTGGTCATAATTTTGTGGCAAAAACTTTCTTTCTCTTTTTACGAAACACTTTTGACTACACAAAGATAGGGTTTGTGATAAAAAATATAGACAGTAGTTCCAAACAGTGTTGAATTTCAGACTCTTGGAGAGTTTACACAGTCGGACTACCGGACGCGTGTGTAGTTGAGTCTGTATATATGCGGCTTGTTGGTGTGTGTGTGTCGTTGCAGTTTCAGTTCAAAGGCGCCCCCTGCAAAGCACAGTCCTCCTCCAATATGCAGATAGACTATAATCTCCACGATTGACAGGCGGGTTGGCGATCGCAGTGTGGTATCACGGTCCGCAGAGGACGCTGCTGCCCATCCTCAGGAAACTTGTTTATGAACTGTGGCAACCCTATATATTAATGCTCAAAGTTAGAATTATATTTAAGATTGTATCCCGAGAATTGCACCCGTGATCTACGAGAGCAAGTCTAAGTTCTCCGTCGATGGGCTGCCCCAGCCGTCGTGTTTACTCGATGTGCACGTGAACAAATTCCATTGTGTTTTTTTAGATTAACGATTTTATTGCTCCGTGCATCCTAAATCCTGTAAAGCAATTATCAAACACACAGCTGTGCCAATTCTCTATGACTGGACGAACACTAATAATATATTTTATTGTGAATGGGTTTTCTCTCGGACGAAGGCAGCAGCCCGCACCGGCGACCGCCGCCATATATCCCGCACCGCACCCGATGCGCCGAAGCCGCGCGGCAGCGGATTAATCATATTGATCTCCTATCTGCCCCAATCTCACAATTTCCTCCGAGTAAATTGAAAATCTGGAAACTTAGCCGTCTTTCACGTTTTATGCTCGTAAATTGTTTACGACGCCTTTCATCGTGGGTGTTTTAATATGACGCTACTTGATCAGCAGACGTTGTTCGATCAAAAAGTTAGATGAAATTGTCATTCTCAACTAGGGAGTTGTTGGGACAGACAGTTTTTTTTTCTTATGATAATTTTTTTTGTCATAAGTTTATATATCTTAATGACTCAAAGGAGTCAAGTCCCTCGATTGACATTCCGTAACAACCGTATTCGGTACCTGATTTGGCTCCGTGCGACTTCTGGCTATCCAAAAGACCAGAGCGGGGACTGTTTTGACAAGATTGAGGAGATAAAAACCGAATCGAAGGAGGTTTTAAAGGCTGTACCGGAAAAGGACTATTTCTAATATTATGAAGACTAGAAAAAGCGTTTGCAAAAGTGCGTTTTATCGGACGGTAATTAGTCTGAAGGTGATGACTTTAATTTGAAAGAATAAAAATAGAATGTAAATTTAAAAAAAATATCACTTTGCTTACTAATGACAATGTTTTTGAGAGCACTTTGGCAATCGATATATTATTAATATTAGTACTAAGAATCATTTTTATGATATCTTCACTTATTTTCGTGTTGAGAAGAATGCCAATAGTGCCCAATTTAATAACTACTAAAATAAAAAAAAAACTCTTATCCTTCCAATTATAGTTTCGAAGGTCCCAAATGTAACCTGATCAGAGAAGTGTCCACTATCAGATGATTTTTTGAAAGCAGTTTCACAAATTTTATAAAAGTTTAAATAAAAGTTTTTAAAAAATATTTAAGTTAAACTATTTGTTTCTCGCGCTATAATATCACTTAAAAACCCTGTGCAGCGTAATATGATTTTTTTACAACTTTCTGTGTCATAGAGTTTTTAAATTTATCACACGATCATTCAGAGACCTTCCTAGGGATATCATTAGAGAATGTAAGCAACGACAAGAAATGATACAATTAAGAGTTTTAAATAAAAAAAGTCGGTAACGAGGCAGGAGAGTTTGAAAAAATAAATTTAACGAACAGGAGGTACGCCTAGAGTCGGCAAATATCGAGATATCGCTGCGCAGAGCCGACGTCGAGTACTGCTCTCAAATGCCGGCAGCGGATGCGCTCTCGACCCGTCTGAGTGCATTTTTTGTGCAGGTGAAGCGACGAATGTGCCCGCCCGCAACACGCCGTCGTCGCTGTCAGCTCCGCTCGTCGCGCCGCTTGCCGCGCCGCTCGCCGCGCCGCTCGTCGTGCCGCTGTCGACTCCGCTTGCCACCCCGGTAAAGAACCAATCATTGTAGCAATCCGACTAAACACCTCCTATTATGTCCTTTAATAAATAGAATGTTCCCGAAAACTACCGGAGATCATCAAGAGATATTTGTCAAAGTTTTGTTGACCAAACATTTTTTTTACAGGATCTTCTATTAATTTGAACCCATTTCTCTACACACTGCTTTTAATTCCTATTATTTGTTACTTGAAAAAAATCCTTTTCCCAAAAAAATTCTTGTATAAAATATAAAGGAGCAACTTCTCAGAAAACGCAGATGACATCCTTTCAAAAACTATTTCGGAACGACGGCTGCCCGACGTCCGTCTGTATTTATACACCACACGCTTGTCGACTATTGTCCTGTTCTGCATGTTTGCTTGCCAGGAGTGAACATCTAATAGAACTGTATTTTTCATTCATATTATTAACCACTTAGAATCATTAACAACTACCACTTATTGACGTCAACTTTGCAACATTCAATTTAATTATAAGCTAATACTAAAACGTATTAACATCACACGACAATAAGATTTATTGACAAATTTTTGTCAAATAAATCTTTTAAATTGACTACATGTTAATTAAGATACAATACAGTGTATTTTATTACTGAACACAGTTACCCACAAAACACTAATTAATTTATGAAGCTCCATACTTCGATGGTCGCTAATTCTTCATTTTTTTTTGGTCGTTGTACAAAATGATATTAACATAAGCCGTGATAGCGTCCTGGACAAGGAAGCTCTTCCGAGTCCGCTCGAAAAACTTACCGCCCCTAGCAAACCAGATTGCTAATTTTACCCTATGTAAACTTATGGAAGTAAGTTTCCAGTGTCATTACCTGTATCGAACCCAAAATAAACAAGATCGAACACATTCAATATGTTTCCTTTTTAAGCCGTAACGGGCTGGGTTCAAACTAAATGTATTAGCTGTTTGTTTTAATGTAATAGTTTGTCGGTGTTTTTGTTTAGTCAGTTCGGTGTGTCGTCGTTTGTCCGCAACGGGCCGGGCGTCATAGCGCGGGCCGCTTCATATTTTATGTCCGCTCATTGTTATTTTCCTACAAAGTGCCGATCGCCACTCCCTTAGCGTGTCCGCCTTAAACTCGCTCCGATTGAGCTTCAGCGATGGAATTTCCCGATAGCCGACACACCGCGCCCCGGAACGCGTTCGCCGCTGATTGGATGGACACATTACTACAATCCACTCCGAGCTTTTATTTCATCTAGAAAAATGTGCTATTTCGACATCCGGTTTTTTGTTAGCGCGCGTTCAACACGCCGAGTTTTTATTGACTGCACTTGTTCTCGTGTCTAGTGTATCGTTTTCGTATCGTGTTTCAATTTACATTTGATCTTCGGTAGCAAGGACACTCCGTGAAAGTAATTTACAAGAAAATCTTTTGGAGTACATAATGCTGCTCAACGGCGTAGTTTTGGTTCTGTAGTTTAATATGATAGCTTAAGTTGATCCTTTCATCCTACTGTACCTGTTACCTACAATACTTTAAAATTCATCGGAGTTGTGCTTGCGAAACTCCTCACATTATTACACTGAAGAACTTAATGACGTTTGTGATGTGAACTAGTAACAAACGTGTTTTTGTACAGTTCACCTGTCGTTGTTATTCTTTAACAATGAAATTTAAAAAAAAAATGATCGCCTGCGACGGTCGCAGCTACCAACATTACGTGCACGTGTTTGTAATTTTATTCAGTTTTTAATTTTGTTGTCACTTCCAGATTATATCTGGTCGTTAGAGGTGGCAGTTACACAGGTGATCCCCATCTACTGCTGCAAACAAGATTTAGTTGTAGCCCGCAGTACTGAGAACTTCGTATTTAAAATATTCACCATCATCATCACCATCACCTCGGCCACAGGAAGTCCGCTGTGCGACTAGTGCTCCTTCATCGGCAAATATAATTATCTTATAACTTATGATTCCGAAAAACAGGTGAGCACGTGGGCACCCCGCAGCGCTTCCGGGTCTCTCCGCGCGACGGACCTCAACGTGGACGCCATCAAGGAGAAGCTGTTGGACAACCGGATCCCGGAGTCGTGCGTGTAGTGCGGGCGCGCGCCCCACCGCCCCACGCCGCCGCCCGCCGCCGCCCGCGAACTTTACCCGGAATCATTTGCATTTCGTTTTAATCTCCTACATTTGATCCCGTAGCGTCGAGGTTCTGGAGTTTTGTATGTTTCGTTATGACACCCAGTTTGTTTAGATCACGTGTACATACACACCGTAGGCAGTGCCTGACAATAATTATTCAGTTTGAGACGTGTTATTTTCTTACGAGAAAAAATGTGAGGGTTTCATTCAAGCGCATCGGTCCGACGAGTGCGCGTAATCCAAAAACATTATCCTATGTAAGTGTACATTGAATAGGTAGGCACACCTGCCCGGGTGGTGACTTTCAACGCGATTCTTTTGCTCGAACGTAGAACATCCGACTTCGCGGAGCGCGCGGCGTGCCCCGCGGCGAGCCCCGCGCCGGCGCGCCCGCCGCACGCTCCGGAAATAAATCTTTCTGATTGATCGAATCGGTTTTAACGAAATTGGATACTCCCTACGTGACCTTGTAACGGAAGACCTCTGTCGTATTGTTTCAACTAAACTCTTTGTGATGTAAATAATAGGTTGTAAGCGACTGATTCTTTGCCACTTTTTTACATGTCTACGAACTCTAGGTAATAATTTATTAGGTAATTGGTGAAACAATAAATAAATGGAGTCGTCGTTATGTGTAAAAAATATTAATTTGTTTTTGTAAATAGAGTTTGTACGATTATTTGGATAGTTCGAAGTCGGCTCGAGGAAGCGACCGGTAGAGACGGTAACGTCGGAGCAGACGCCGGCGGAAACGAAAAAAAAATTAAAAAACTATTCGTTAGTCAATTTTAAATTCATTTCATTTTGCCGCACTACGGCAGCAATAAAGTACTAAACTGTAATAAAAATTACATCTAAATTGCAAACCCTAGGTTTAATTTGATTTCGTATAAGTTATTGACATGATTTCTTTGTAAGATATAAATGTCAAGCGACGCCCGCGAGCGCATATCGTCCGCAACATATCAGCGCGCACTCGCGCCTCTCCGACGGCGCCGGTCGCTGCAGCCGTTGCAACTATCTGTAGTTAATATAATTTGTAAGTAAGAGGTGATTTGTTATTATAAAGTTTAAATAAACTCAAAGAGTTCGCCCTACTGTTGACTTATTTATTTTTGAAGAGAATAAAGGTTGTCTTGGAAGAAAATCTTGTTTCACTGCCCCCTCCCCGCTCCGCATCAAAGAGCTTTGTCGAAAATGACGAAAGCCTTGAACTGATATTTGGGAGTCGAAATTCCAGACGCCGTTTTGAATAAAAACTATCGTAAAAATGTTTTTCCATTTTCTTTGTGCTATCAGTTATTTTTCACGTCTTGTTCGTTCTTCATTGAATTCCGAATCTGGGTCGTTCATATCTGATTCTATTTTGATAGATTATATAACCTACAACATGCGCTATATTTTGTAAACAGGTACACTGAGGTGTCGTTAATATTTGCTAATATTTTTGGGCTATCAAATTCGGTAAGAACTTATAATGCTGTCTGACATAATTTTTCAAAGTTTATTACCAATAAGAACTTTCTTATAAATTCTGTTTATCAAGATCTTAAAACTTTTGTTATAAAACGCCATCATGTTAGCCAAGCTACAGAACCTCAGCTAAAAACCAATACAGTTGCAGGGAGATGATAGACAGGGACGTTATCTCTTCGAAACTGTTCACTGCTGCAGTGAAAGATGTCCTCTAGTTCGTGGACTGGAGAGACACTCACATTCGGTTTGCAAATAATATAGCGACTGAGACAGAAGCTTTAGTCCAATGTCCATGTTGTGCCTACTTAAGTAGTTGTCGTAAATGCGCTTAAAGTTGTAGACGATTAAATGTATTCGAAAAAAACCGTCCAGCTCGGTAAGTACAACTTCGAGAAAGAGATCACTCGATGGGCAGCCTTCAGAAAGCTTGGAAACATCTTCTCTAAAAACTATTTTCATAACTTTTTTCAGAAATTTGGGATTCAGTTTTAACTAATTCTTTAAAATCCTTTTATTAAAATATTGGTAAATAATCACAAATAAAGTAAATTTGACAGGTTTTGGTATAAAAGTATATAACATTTTTCATAGCCTTCTATAACATCTTTGCTTTTTATCCACGTCGCATAATTTATAAACAGTGACGATTTGAACTCAAGTGATCTGTAGTCATTTATTAGTTTGCAGGAATGTCGCATAAGCAGTGATTATCGGTTTTACATTTAGCGCGCGCCGCGGCGACAGGGCGGACGTTGCTTGCGCTATCTTTTTGTTTCGGGCTAAGTGGATAATAATATCAAGGGACACGATGGGCGTCGTTAGGGCGGGCGGCGCCGGAATGAATCATAATGGCTCCGCCGCGAGGATCTCCGGGTGTCTCCAACGTTACATAATGTAAATGCCCATAACGTGTAAAAATGCGGCCTCATTTTCTATGTGCGAAAAGTTTTTCCACGAGGGCCAAAATTTAGCCTTGCCTTTGTGCTTAGATGTGCGAAATGAATAGACACTTTGGGGTCGCGCTGTGCTCCGAGTTTGTACATTAAGCCCGTGTTATATCATCATGGTCGTGCGTCTAATTTTAGCCGTTATATAACAAACTAGTATATGGAAAAATTAGTGCCTAAAGAAAATATTCAGACCTTAATGTTTTAGGAGTGATGAGTCACAGCGATAAATCGTGGTCCCTCACTCTAAGTCCCATTAGCAAGCTTACAGTGGCTCCAGTAACCTTGAAGAAGGCTATGTTCGGGGTTTCTATGCAAGCTCAAGTTATAAATGAGGAGATTCGACGAACGCAAGTGCCTGGCACAGCCCCGCGCATTGGCAACTTAAAGTAGCAGTTGGCAGACCGCATCGCGTCGTTGCGCAGAACAGACGTCAGCTGGGGGCTTGAGATTCTGGAGTGGAGATCACAGACCGGTAACCGCAGCTAAGGTCTTTCATCCACAACATGGACTGATAGAAGAAAATTTTTTTCTATAATGTGAAGAATTTTAATGTGGTAGCTTGATATTTAATTCTCAGATCACTGAAACTGGAACTTAAATAGTAAAATTTAGAATCAAATGCGAAAACGTTTATATGGAAGCCTTGTTTTATTTGCAGCATTGCGCTTATTATTTATACAATTTTATTTTATTTATTTAAAGCTACCTGCGACTGATACAAAATATTTGAGCAGACAAAAATATTGATTAAAATTAGAGCTACGAGCTAAAACAAGTAATAAAGTAAATACGATAATAATGGATTTAAATTAAATTTCAGCTCAACCAATATAATATAAATACATTTCATAATAAAAACAATAAATTGTATGATAGTAATGTATAAACATATTTAAATTAATAAGGAAATTAATTTAAATATTTAAATTTAAACTAATTTATTAACAATTTAAAATAGAATATAATATTGATCTCAATCTCACGAAATTAAAGACCTTATATATATACAAATAAAAATAATTAAATGCTGTAATAAGCTTCTGGAATCATAAATCGTATCATCGAGTACCCGCGGGGTGCTCCGCAAGTATTTATATTACGAGTAAAGTGTATTACAATGCAAAGGTACATCATTTTCCATCTTAATAGCGATCGTTATTATTGTGCCTGCATTACAATACATACATATGATTTGAAATGATCACGTGCGTGTTATTTATATTGTATATCAACAATTTACTTGTATTCATGTCATCCGATGTAACACTTTAATTACAACTTATGGAATGAGTTTACATCAAAAACTTCTTACAAAGTGAAGCTCGCTTATATGCTTTATTATTTTCTTAATTTAGTAATTTCAAAGCTGCACCAAAAACTTAGTCGGTAAAAATCAGAAAGTTAAAACTTATTGGCTTATTGCAATCCACTAGAAGAAATAAATAAAAAGAAAATGTGTTAAAATGATCGTTTAAAACTATCGATTTAATTATTACTTTACTGGAAGGCTGTGGCAATAATGTGATTATATTTTCATTCTAATGCTGTACTGTATACGATATTTTATGTTCGATTACATCCCGACACGTCTTTTTTGGTTTTGATTGACGTCAAATGTTTGACAGTTAGGGACAGGTGTTTGATTTTCCCTCTGTTGTGTACAGGGAAAAAATAGACGATATTTTGACTATTTCCCCTCGCAACTTTTACTACATTTTTCCACATAAAATGCGGATCAACCGGAGATATTATGTAGTTTTGGTTTAAGCAAAACATTTGGCATCAGTTTAAGTTGGAACATCCAACGCTGGACGCGGGGCACTCTCACAGGCATCTTATAAGACCGGTCGGAAGCTTTCTGCAGCGCCTTCCGATAAACTTAAGAAGGTCAACTATCCCCCTTTGAGGTAAACGACTTACGTTGCGATCACCTATCGGTGGTCTTAGTTCCAAAACCTTAAGGCTCCAGCGGCCATTTCTGTAGGGCGCTAGATCCGCTGCACCTTATCGGTTACTTCCGTTCATCTACGAACCTCTTCATTCCTAATTCAATATTTAGCGAAATGCCGGGTATAGTTCTCGCTGTTGTTCGTGGAGCGACGGTGGGCTTGCCAATAAGGCGAAAAATGAGATACAATGTATAATTCTTTATTTATTTTAGGTTTCATTCTGATATAAAAATATCACATTCGAGAATTATGATTCATTATGACGCTTGCGTAAGACGGTAAGGTTCCATTGTGCCGGTGCACGCGGCGGGCACGTGTTCGTCTATAAATCGAGCAAACGTTTACTTAATCCGTTCGCGGAATTCGATCGGAAAGAAGCGCTTTAGTATCTTTATTTGGCATCGAGCGCGGCGAGGGCCGGTCTAATGGATTTGGGCTAAAATACGGTCCGATAGCCCGGCCGACCGTAATGCGATACAAAATCCTCTCAGCTTATTTGCTAAGCTTATTATTACTCCACTAAGCTCGAACACCTTCCGTTGCGCATTCAAATAAGTTTGCTTAAGCAGCCAATTCCGTTTTCCACTTGGAGACGTATTAACGTCGGCGGGGCCCGGCTATTTGCTTGCGTAAGCAGCGCGCGCGTGTGCCGTCACACACTGCGGATAAAAGGGTCGGCATTACTTATTGTAATGACGATCTTTTTACTATAAAATCATTCGTAACGTCCAAAGTAATATTAACGCAAAATGTTTGGCTCTATACTGATTACAATCCGACTTTGTTTTGCATGACAGTATCTATGTCGAACGAGTAATATTAAAGCAAAAAAACGTCTTGATTGCACTGGCTGTGGGATTCTAATAATTTGATATAAATAACATAATAACACAAAAAGATGGCGCTCGAACGTTTTTTTAATTTCAAGGAATAGTGTTATATCATACTGTGTTGCGTCGTGTTGCATTTTATCACGTCGTGTCTTGCCATGTCGTGTTGACTTTCTTATGTTCCTGGTAGAATGCGAGTCTCCTTTACAGACATTTATCACCTTCCGATGGCCCGGTATGTATTGGCAAATGCCATGCAGCTTTCGGATCTCCGATCCTGGGACCTGATGTTACCAAGCGACATTTTCTTAAAGCAGCTTTGAGCAGCAATTTTATTTAATTCACACGAAGTACAGCGCCACCTGCTTCCAACCAAAAATCGATCCCGTTTTTAACCTACCTACGCTAACAATGTTATTTGCAACATTGTTATAATAATATACGGAATACAGCTTAAAGCCGAGTAAATCGCGTATGTATGCGGAAGTGAAAAATGTTTCACACGTTTTAAAATGGCAGCAACGAACGGAAGTTCGTTCTTATTGCTATTGAAAAAGCTCAGTCGTTGTTGGCTTTTACATTAAGTTCCGAGCACGAGTGGGGTGAGGGGCGGTGCAGGTGGGCGGCTTGAGCGGAACCTCATCAACGGCGGACTCTGGCAGGACCTTGACTGCGCGACTTTTGTAAATATGACGACATTTCAGCGAGTGTTAAACTCAGTGAATTGGTTTGTTAGAATAATAAATACGACTAAAGTTTGACTGCGAATGGCAAAAAATTAACGCTACTCCTGACCACAAACACGTATCAATATCAATTACAGATTTTTATGTTTACATACAGTTTGACCACATCTGTTTGCATGCAATATGTGACTGTTCCATCAATAGTTTAACTTTGCCTAATATACATGAAATGTCGGATTAAAATAAAATACTTTGTACGAAATGTTCAGATTGTAAGTCGCAGCTGATGGAATTGCTTAGAGATGACCATTAGCACCGCACCAAACGTTTGTTAATGACAATCATTATGTATCGCTTCATTTTAAATAAAGTGGATATTTGTGATAACAAAAAATCCATATCTCAGTCAAAGTGAAACTTTAATATGAACATTTGACTCTCATTATAACTTGGAATGGAAACAGACTCTCAAGTTATGTACACAGTGCTACATCTAGGTACAGTGAGTCCTTTCGTTGTGTAACTTGTAGGCACAACAGAGTTTATTTAACTCGACCACAATTCACCTAAATGTTTATCGTCCGAAATATTTCAAGGCGACTTAAATAATCCATAAGTGCTATCATTTCGTTAATATTGTAATATAGTCATTGGATAATAATAAGTGGTGATGATTTCAGACAAGATTGATGATCTATTGATATCCTCCAGAAGGCAAAGCCACATTACTTCTCCCCAAAACCGAAACGAAGGAGTAGTATTACATGTATTGCTTGAGAGCAAGCCATCGACATATTATGTTGTATCTGACGTCCTTCATGTATGACACGTTGGACTCGAGCCCGCGGTGAGGCCGTCGCGTAATTAAGCGCGCCGCGTCAGCGAGCGAGTCCCACCATTATCATAACGAGCAGCTGCGTACGAACAAATATTGAAATTCCAAGTTTAAATGGAATTTTGATTTGATTTCTTCGCCGCGAATTTTAATTTCAAATTATTCGGAGATGAAAAATCTCGATCAGACCATCAAAAGTTGCGGAGCGCGGCGGCGGAGCGCGCATTTGTTTCGAATACTTTTCGTCGCGAGATTTTAGCGCCGCGCGCAGAAGATACGGCCGCTGATCACTCACATCCAGAACGAGCTTATGTGTCGTAGTTCTTGTTGCAAGAAACACTTAATTACTAAATAATCATTAAATTATTACAAAAATTTATAACTTTAGTCCATTCATTAAGATTTAATGTATGTCAAAAGAAGATTGCCAAAATTATTTAATTTATCATAAACTAGAATGAAACTCTAGCAAGACTTATCAATGTGACAATATCTGCAACGACCAAACACATACTGGTGTACTAGCTGAGAATGGCTATATAATGTTGGATTGTAGAAGATTGACTAAGTGTGTATATTCATCCGAGCTTCGCTCATATTTATCTGGACATGAATTCTTGAAGACTTGACAGGAGAAGCTCTTTCTGCTTCCAGTGAATTGAAACACTTCCTTGTTAACAATTAGCATTTACAATAATCTTCAAGTGGCCGCGAATGTCCGCTGTCTGACTTTAGTTATATTTCTTAAGTCTTCCTCCATATAATCGTACGCGCTCACTTTTTCATTTTAACAGGCAGTCGCTGAAAATTTCCACTTTTGTTTACGAAGTATACATTTGCAAGTCACGCGGTGAATAGACGCTTACGGTGTAGGTTTTTCGATGCCTTAAGAAACGTTACATGAATATATCGACATTTTTATGAATAATTAATATTTTGTAAGTGTTTATTGGTGATGCCAGGTATACTAAGTGGTTACGAACAATATAAAAAGTAGTATTCTGGCGGTGAAGGCGAAGTAAGAAAGGAAAATAAAGTGTGGAAAGAAACGACAGTTTATCTGACGCTTAAAAGAAAGATGTGCTGAAGGTATTGAAAATGACAAATGACGCGGATGAAAATAAAATAATTAAGTAGGAAAATTATTAAAATAAATTTTGACCCTTTGTACACGAGACAGTTGGTAAGCGAGAGTAAATTAAAAAAGTGGATTGCGAATAACGACGACGTTAAAAGTCCTGAAATAACCGGAGCACACCAGAACCTTATCATAAACTTTCAACTCTTCATCATTTATAGTGATCGAGTACCTTTCCAGATGAAAGCTAAATCCCAATTTTATAGGCACTCGCTAAATTGAGCTCTATTGTAATGATATACTTTTATTAAAAATAAAGCCAGTATGTTTGGATAACGCTGTGAGCCCAGGCTAGTTATTGTGATCATTTTGCACAATCGCTGCTTTCCTTTTGATTTAATGAACTCTTCACTTAACTATTTGAAAATGTGGTAAATCGCACTAGACCTGTGTGTTATATCCAGGTCTTGTTGTAACATTGTTTTTGGCTGGTCGAGGATAATGCAGCTAAACGAACTTTATTAGAATTGAAAAATGTGAAGTAGGCTTTTAAATCACTCAAGCTCCGGCGACATATGCCCCTGCTGCAAGTGCGCGTAACATACGCGGCGATGTGCGACCTGACGAGCGAACAAGCCAGTGGGTCGGCAGGTCCGGCGACGCAGCCGCCCGCGGCGCGCCTTCACCTCGGACCCTTGGATTCGTTTAATTATGAAACGAGGCTACGTCGGTCACTACGTAGATCAATACAAATACCTACTTGCAGCTTGAATCGATTATTTTCAATTGTTTTAAAATCAGCCGCGGAGCTATAGTCGTTATTACTAAATGACAATGAGACAAGTTGCTCCGTAGCGCCGAGATTATATAAAATGTAGACAACTCTACACATTGCGTAGTCCAATCACATGCAAAAATTTTGCAGATTCCCCAGTTATGGATTTGGAATATAAATATATTCTCTAGATAGATTTAATTTACTTTTCAACAGAATCTACTAGCACTGAGAAGCTTGCCTAAAATCATCATTTTTTTATATTATTACATACTTAGAATAATTTACGATCATTGTTTGAATACGTCAATTAAAATAAATAAGAATTAAAATGAGCTCCCACAACAATATTTTTTTCACTTTAAAGCAACGAGAAGAGGAGAGCCAAGAACAACAAGCGGGTCTTTTTGGTGGTGACTAGAACAATTATCCTTAAAACAGTAGAACAGTAGAAACAAATAGAACAATTCATTTCCATGCTTGATTACTGCTTAGAATGCTTTACAATGTTACAGGATTTTTTATTAATTTTTGTTAAATAAACATTCATACATATAAGTGTATTGAAAGACCGCGCACAGTTCACATAAATGATTTTTTAATATTATTGAGCTTAGAGAAAGTTATAACCAGCTTATTATTATTTATTCAATACCATTCATATGCGCATAGACATCATAGGTAAGTATAAATTGACTACATCGTCATGATTTTGAATAAATTAGATAAAAAGCGAAAGTAAAGCCAACAGGGGATTCAACCTCTGAGACGATTTTAAGTTTATAACGTTAGTCTGAATTTTTTATTGAAGCGAATTAGTATGAGAGACACGCAGCGCCGCTTGCCCGGGCGCCGGGGGACGTCGCGATAGCGCAGAAGAATGGCGCGAGATGTGCGGCCCCGATTCCTCCGCCGCGAGTCATTTGTTTCCTTATAATATTAATTGTCGCTTCAAATAGATATATCACTCGTTTCATCATTTCTGAAGCTCTGACGGAATCGATGACCAGCTGTTGTGCCGTCCTATTCCACAATCTCCGTTGTATTAATGGAGAGTCCAGTTATTGACATGACTTGATTAGACCAGCGGGTGGGTGACCGTCCGCGTGGTCTTCTACCATCCACTTTACCTGCATCTAGTAGTTAGTCGAAGTCATCTGGTTGTCTGCGAGCGGTGTGGCCAAAGTAACTTAAGACTCGTAACATATTGTGGAGCCGAGATTTTCACTAACGTATCCCTGTCTTAAGTCCGTTTGATTGTATGAAAATGTGCAACCGGTATTCCAAAAAAACAATAACAGGATGTCATGAACATTTCAGAGCATTTTTATATTAAGAAAAGCCGATTCCTACGTTAAAGATGTTTTAAAAGCAGGAACACGCGCCCCGCAGCGGTAAGGCCGTGCAAACCCGCTGGGTCATCGCCCCGTATCTGCATTATCCTAATCACAGTACGTAATAACAGTTCAGTACATTAACGTAATGGCTTTAACTAATGCATCGACGCTGCGTTCGTTTAGCAACTGTAAACATTTCTGATTTCATAAAATTGTAGCTCGAATACTAGAAAACGTCGCATGAAAATTGGAATAAGAAAAAAATTCATGCAATAAATTCGATTTTAATGAAGGTAGCGGAGCTGCGGTCGGCGCGGGGTCGTCACGGGACAGGCACGGGGTCGGCTGTCGTGCTTTTTACGTTTTCCATTTTATATAGTTGCCATACCGCTCGCTAAATTTATTACGTCTCATAAAACTTCTTTTCATTATTCCGAATTAAGAGTCCGCACGCCGGAGACGAAATTACATTAAAGGTACAATCGGCAGCCATTTTGCAATTTTGTATAATAAATGAATATATACAAATGTATAGGTAAGGGAGCTATACATTTTTATTCGTGTGTGTATACATTCAAGTTTCTTTAAATATTAATATTGATCAGAAGAAGCAACATTTCTTACTGAAGGTCTCTATTTCTCTATCGGTTCAAATTTCGCAAGTTCAAAGGGACAGGCTTTGACACTTTAAAGCTGGTATAACAGCAGAGTGCCAACGTTCAGACCGTACCGCTGCAAGAAGACTGTCCCCAAAATTCCACACCTGCCATAGAAACGCGAGTCTCTTCAAGGTCAAAGTAATCAGGTACTTACTGAGTCTGAGCGCTTCGTGTTGAACTACGTCGTGGTCGCTGCAGAGGAGTTGGTGGTCAAGAGCGGAATAGAAATAGGAGTAGTAGTCGGTTCCTCTTTAGACAGAGCGAGTAAGTTGACGCGGAAACGTAAGTTGATGATAACTGGTGATAATGAATGACTAAATAATACCGTGTAAAAAGTTTTATGTTTAATAATAATTTTAAACTTGCCAGTTATGTTAATTATTGGTATCAACCAACTTTAAAGAATAAATCAATAAATCACTATTCGTGTCAAATAAAACTTATTCTTAACAACCCTACCTATGCAGGGTTAGCGTTGTTACGGCAATTTTTTAAACATTGAAATCAGGGTTAGGAGGTGTTGGGGGAGGCATCCGGCGGAGGGAGGTGAGAGCGTGGCGCGCCCGGTGTACTTACTGCGGGCAATTACAATATTAACATTTACTGATTTAGGTGAGGACTGCGACGAAGGGCCGAAGAGCTTATGAAAGGGAATCGTTAAATCTTGTAAAGTAATTTGGATTTATTTTCAACCCTTTACGAAAACTGTGAACACGCTAACAGATAAACGCGGATACTGCCATGTTATGTTACATTATACTTAGCATATAATTCATTTTTATTGCGTTCTGTAAGCGAAAAATAGTAATAATTTACACACACCTGCGTGGACTGTCACAAATGTAACACATTTCACGCGCGTGACAAGCATTTGTCTTTGACGCGGACAGTCAATATCACATAAGAAATCAATGCCTTTGAGCAATGGTGGTACCGCAAAATGTTAAGTACATCATGGGTCCACCGTATAAACGTCTCAATATTAAATAAACTTAAACTAAAGAGCAATCAGCAACTACAACCTGCACTGTTCGCTGCGATATTTTGACTTTACTGCTCGCAGAAATGACAATAACTTGAACCTTCTGATAAAAACTGGGTGAGTGTAAGTAAGCAAAGAAACCGAAATGTTGAAGTAACAAGCAATCAAAACTTTTACTTAATATTTGTTCGTGAACCATCATCATCATTTCAGACATAGAATGCCCACTGCTGGATTTGGGCGAATCTTGCAGATTTCCAATAGGACCCGCACGAAGCCTCCACATACAAATGAAAAACTGTGATGATTTATTGCCATCGTTTTCTTTATTATTTTACGTTCGCTTTCATAAAATCTACAAGTACATTTTACTTACTAACAAGCAAATTTTGTTCAACTTTTTCATTAATCGATATCGACTTCCTCCCTAACAGATTAACTTAATTGTTCGACATCGATTTTTTTTTAAATAACCATTGTATTACTTTTTAATTCGAAATTGACTTTGTTAAAGGTGTTGCTTGTATACCAAATATTCACATGATTACTGTTCTAGCGAACTGTGTTTTCTAACCTCGGAAAGAAAGAATTACACGGCACTCGGTCAGCCGTCAGTCCAGGCCCGGCGCGCGTACTACAAACGCCACGTATTGAAATTAGCATCACTTTCCGCATTGATCACTTTACCGTATAGTTTTTAAAAAGAGCATCACATATCTATTATTTAAAACTGTCATTAGCAAAGTTTGACTTGTGCAAATATGGACTAGAACTGCAACTACATATTAATTTAAAAAAATCATCTTACAAAAAAATTATATCGAAATTATTATAACGCTACATCCACCCATAAGAGAACTCATTCTGTTTTTAAAATGTCATCGATTTATTAAAATAACACCGGACAGACTCGAATAAAATAAGCAAAAAAACTCAAAAAAACTTTCCGATCTATTAAAAGGTAATGCATAAATATATAGGTCGTGTACCGGAAGCTGCATGCGTGCACGCGGGAGGGCGGAGTGTTCGATCGCGTCGAGAGGCACTCCGCCAGTGGGGCAAGTGATCGCGGAGGCTCCGCCGCGCCGCCGATGTGACGCACTCGCCGCCGAGAGCTTTTGACGCTGGGCCGATGAACGGTATTTCCCTAACTTGCCTTCAAGCTGCCGCCGCGATTTTATTAATTTAAAAGTGCATGTGCTTGAGTTACCTGCTCGAAAGGCATCAATGAATAACTTAGCATGCATTATTCAATATTAAAATGACCAATCAGTACAACCGAGAGCAAAACTTGTAAAACGTTGACTACGTAGACACTGCCGTCACGTTTTCTAATAAACAGTTATTTAAGCTTTGTGTTCAGATTTTAACATGGTTCCTGATAAAATTATCTCTCTAATTTTATAGCAAAAGACAAACGTAAACCACTGAATTTGGCAAGCAAAACATTTTGTTAATAAAGATTGTCGTGGGCAAAGGAAAAAGGGTAAGAAGCGGTCTGCTTTCAGGACCTTCCGACGTATCTAACGCGCTCGCCTATCAACCTTGTGAGTCGACGCGCTGCGCTCTGAGGACTTGGCCCCAGAACCCTGAGGCTCCCGTTTCTACGCGCCACGCTGCCTGCCCGCTGCCACCGCTTATCAATTCATTGCACTGCGGCGGGTACTTAAGTTCATCCGTTGTATTTCTTTTTACATTAAGACATCGGAAATATGACACACACAGGCAACGGCCGCGTATATTTATTTTCCTCGGCGACCGTCAATACAAATTACTGCTCGGTTCCTTCACTCTCTTATCCTTATTGAACACACTTGGGTACTATTCTTTGTTAGAAAAGTCGAATACAATAAACAACTATGAAAAGATCGTTTACAGGCTCTACGAGCTTATATATTCCGTGTACGTAAAACTGAACCTGCAAATCAAACCGCCTTGTCGAGAGCACGTGACCTCCTCCCGCCTCCCGCCGCACCGCTCAACTTCCGCACACATCACAGATTGATTCTCGTTTATTGGACAGAAAAAAATATTTATCGTAGAACATACGTAGCGGAGCCGACTGGCGTAGCATCGCGGCTGGTTGATTGCGTAGCTTGTTGAAAATCAAGTTGATTCTATTTAACATACGTATGTATTCATTAGAGTTGAAATTGCATGAAAATCTCAATTTCCCTTTACAGACATAATGTAACACATTTGTATTTCTACGTTGCCAAGGTTAGTCTAAAAAATTGTAAAATATGAACACTTGCGCGAAAAATATATTTGCTTTAATGGACATTTAATTTCCTCTGTGGAGGTCCGCGTCGTCGGTCAACGTCACTATAACGCGAGCCCGCGCAGCCGCGAGCGATTTTTTAATAACTTATTTAATAATGCTACAAGCCTCTACACCTCGCGCGTAACCTGTAAAACTAATGAATAATATAACAGTTTATACTATACAACGTTGGTTATGTATATTACTGCATTATATACACTATACAAAAATCATTGATTTCCATAAATAACAAATAACATAATTCTTAAGAAGCATAATAACTACACTTCATAATTAAATTGATTATTCTTAACTATCTGTGACGACTTAGTGCTGTCAGAATATATTGGCCAATCGCATTTCAACATAAAGAATATATTAATGTATATTATTAAGAGAATATTTTATTCAAGTTGGTTGGTGTAAACGATTTGAAGCTTGTACACCTATTACTAATCAACTAACATACTAATGGGTTTATATATCGAACTGCTAAAACTAAATACAATTGCTATTCCAATGCACCGCTGTGTAAAGTTATACGGAAAAATGTAACCAGTACACAGACCTCAAATCTCTGCGAACTACCAGGATATTGTACCAAAAAATATCTTTTGAACTTCAAGTTAAAAATTTGTTGGAAGTGTTTGTATCGAGGATGAAGCAACGTTTTGATTTGCAGGAAAATATTTGAAGGAGCCTTAATAAACACGGGCGCAGGACGCGGCCGCCCCGCGTGCAAATTATTCTATCGGCGTGTGGACCGTGGAAATTTAACGAGGCAACTTGGCGTCGCGTCACTACATCCGTTCGATGTTTAAAAATAAAATTTAATCGAAAACTCACATCGAAAGTTATGCGATTTTCATCCAAAATTTTTTTTTGGGCTTCCTCTAACTCACATGAATTTCTCTAAGACTTTGCTGAGTCGAAAGTAATCTAGGCGATGGTGGTAAAAAAGGATAATATGCCTCCCCGTTGATGGTTGCCTGGTAAAATGAAGAAAGCACATCTAGGTGGTAATATTACCTGATGCCTGCGGATAGTTACTTGGACTATGTCATTAAAATAGGTTTTTTTTTATTTATGCTTTTGATTTCACTGCTTAAATAAAATACGTATCTATATATATATATATATATATAGATATATATATATAGATACGTATTTTATTTTATTTCGATTCTGGTGTGCCAGGTGAATATATTAACATTTTAAAATTTTGGTATGGCCACCAAACTAACCAGGTCAAATGGCTGGACCAGTTTTCCCGCACGTACAGGTTGGAATGCGGGCTGAGGCAGGGCGGTCTGACCTCGCCCTTGCTTTTTAATCTGTACATAAATCAGCTAATCGTTGGGCTCGGCAGTGCCGGTGTCGGCTGCTATATTGATGGTTGTTGTATAAACAGCATCAGTTATGCGGACGACATGGTGTTGCTGAGTCCGTCGGTGGCTGCTTTGAGAAGGCTGATGGCCATATGTGAGGGGTACGCGAGGTCCCATGGCCTCTCGTACAATGTA
The DNA here is from genome assembly GCF_028537555.1 of Battus philenor. Lineage (NCBI taxonomy): Eukaryota > Metazoa > Arthropoda > Insecta > Lepidoptera > Papilionidae > Battus > Battus philenor. The sequence goes on from NW_027181682.1 coordinate 17,701,338, forward strand.
AATAAGACAGAACTCCTTGTGTTCCAAACAAAAAATCACAAGGTCACTCAGGTACCGCCCATTAAACTTAATGGCGAACCGTTAAAAAGAGTGTCGTCTTTCAAGTACCTCGGCCATGTGGTTACTGAGGACCTGAAAGATGACAAAGATATTGAAAGAGAGCGGAGGGCGATGGCAGTTCGCTGTAATATGTTGGCCCGCAGATTTGCACGATGTAGCACAGAGGTGAAGATCACCCTGTTTAAGGCGTACTGCCAGACATTGTACACGTGCAATCTGTGGGTCAGCTACACGCAGCGGACTTTCAGTGCCCTCCGTGTACAATATAATAATGGTCTTAGGATGTTGTTGGGGCTTCCACGTCACTGCAGCGCGTCCGAGATGTTTGCGCTTACGCGCACCGACGGGTTTCACACCGTATTGCGCAAACGGACCGCATCACTTCTGCACAGAGTACGTGGAAGCACCAACGACATTCTACGACAAATTAGTGATAAGCCTGACTGCCCTATTCTGCGACACTGGCTGCGTGTTCATGTTCACGTAGCCGGCACGAGTACGGGCAAATATTTAAATTAATTAATTACATATATCCATATTGTTTGTCCATATTGTAAAACCAATATGGACAAACGTCCGAAATAAATGATAAATAAATAAATAAATAAATAAATATATATATTTTTTTAATTTAAGCAGTGAAATATATAATATATATATACATATACCGACGGACTATGTCATATATGTATATATACCGTCACGTCAGATAAGATGTTGCGGTTTTTAACGGTCGATAATTTTAATATTATAAGTAATAAGTTAGTATCGGCTCAGAACGCTGACTTGTTGAGAAGAGTCGGACAGAAACTCAACAGGGGAAAGCTTAGTGGGATTTGACAAGTTTTGATGTTTTTTCATGTATACATTGTCAAATCAACAATGTAAATGAGTCAACTAAGCGAGTTCCAAGCATTTCCATCAATGAAAAACTCTTGAATGCTATATTAAGATTTATTCAATAATATACTTTTAATTTTTAATATGAAGCTAAGAAATGGGTGTTGTTATACCTACAATATATCCTGTGGGACTTTATTATATATGTGTAAATCCATACCCTTGAGGGATTTGTTAACTTTTTAAAATAGCTTAATCAATTGTTTTAATGTCTTAATATCATAGAGCGATTTCTGACAATAACAAGTTTTTTTTAATTCATTAATTAAAAAATATTAGTCGAAAACAATGTGTTAATCATGTTTTTAGTATAATTTGAATCTCCAAAATTAACAAAAAAGCCTTTTTTAATTTTGCCGTAATTAATTTTGACAGCTGCCATTTAGTACACAAAAAATTATATTATAACTTTTTTTCCACAAGTACCTTCCTCGTGTCTTAAAGAAAATGTAAAAAAAAATCAAAAAGGAAGATCCATCTTCGAGTTACGCACTTAGCACCAGATTTAGCAATTCTTATTTATTTATAGAGAAAGACAATGGCACGTGTGGAGAACTCGTGTTGCTTTCAACAACAGCTGGACTGGTTTACGGTTAAAACTCCTTTAGCATTGCAGTTTACCATGAAAGGAAACTGTTTAGTTCAGGCTACTGCCTGCAAAGAGTACCGAGTCCTGGAAGTGCGCTTTAGCGAGAATAGTTACTTAAGAAGGATAATAATCCTACAGGACTCGTATAAATGTGCAGCGAAGCCTCGCAGGGTAGTAATAATTTGAATATATTAGGTCATTATGGGCAGACGTAGATAAGTATAATCGATACTAACATTCTTAAACGTTTATACAGTACGTTCGGAGTTCGCTAAATTGCAACTCTGCTCTGTGGGATCCCTGCGAGACATTATATAGCTGTATGATCGAGAGATTCCAATAAAAGTTTAGCCGCTGAACATACAGGGTGATTGGTTATATGTGTAAAAGCTTTAAAGGGGTAGTTGTATAGCTCATTTACTGTCAATTAATAAATGATGCACCCTATTAAGAAAACAATTTTTTTAAAATATGGGCAACCACATATTAAACATTAATCATTGTTTACTGTCCGTCCTGCAGATTTGTACCATGAGAAGTTATCAGACTGTCGCATTACAATATAAAAAAGTAAATTAATGTAATAAATTTCAGAGTGATAATTTTATACAGGGTGATTGAAAATAGATCTAAAATCTTTTGGCTGAGAAAAGATGTGCATGAGTATGTGCGGAAGTGGCTAAAAATTGGTCCTTTTCTTACTTAGGATGAACTTCCGCAAGGTAACGCCTGATTCCATTAAATATTTGAGAAAAGAGCTGTCGTCCCAAGGCTAAAATAGTACATATATGCAGTATAATATTGCTCCAGTTCAACAAAAATTAATATATATAACTAGAAACTACTTTTATACAATTGAATAGCTTTTTAAAACAAAACTTCAGGAATCTTGTTCGAAGTGATCACTAAATGCTTTCATTGTTTTTATCGCCATCATCATTTCAGCCGTAAGAGGTTTACTACACGACATTTAAAACTATGAGGCATTAGGGAGGCCGATAATTTTTGTTCTAGGTTGTTAAGATTGTCTATAAAATTTGCCAAGCGTCTGTTTGTTGAAACTAGGAATATCATTTGGCTCAGCTACTTCACAATTTTGGTTTGGATTGGCGTTAAGTGAACATTTAGGGAGTAGTGTTTGGGTGCCTTTATTTTATTTTTCTATAGAATCTTCGCGGTAACGAAAATTTTATAAAATTTGTACCATTTGATCCATTATCGAGTTTTGCGCTAAGCAATACATTTGTTAATTGATTTTTGTTAATATATTTTATCCGTAGAACGTGCAAGCTAGACACGGGCAGCCCCCAAAAATATTCTTCCAGGACCAGTTGGATGCGGCCTGCAACAAGGGTCTGACCTTCAGACGTCGTGCGCTGCACCTGCTCCAACTCGTGGTCTCCGCTCTAGCACTGTGAGCCCCAGCAGCTATCTGTGTCATTGTTTTATAATACTGTTTCATGTTAAAGCGCTTGCCATCATTTTATTCACTAATTAATCCAACGTTCTACAAAATAACAAGTAATGATAATTGCAGATATCTACTATAGATACAGCACATCATTCCGATACCGCACACATGCGGCGCGCGCCCGCGCTTCGTGCCGGGAATGCCGCGTGCATGCGGCGAAGGGATTAAAAATTATTTTATCCCACAAGATATATCACCTTCTAATTTATTGGTCCTCACACGTGACTGACGGACAAGTTATATTCGTTATCGTAAAAGTTATAAAGAGGTGAATATATAGTTAATTTGCCAGCAGAAAGCTTTGTCGATTTTAAACCTATTTTCCTTCACCCTGTAATAAAGTGATTATTTTGAAACATATCACATTAATGTTTAAATTATTTTGGTACGCGACAAGTAATAACTTCTGACACAACAAAGTCTGCAGTGACAGGCAGTAAATAATAATTGATATTAATATGTAGTCATCTGGAAGTTTAAAAAACCATTGGTTAGAAGTTTTGATTTGGCCATAGAGTGTGTTATACAGGCCTTATCAAATGCCGAGTACAACATCTTTTTAAGTTTAAGGGAAGTCCAGTTTAAACATTATACAATTATAAGCCTCACACACACACACTTGCTCCTCTATTTGACTCATGAGAGGGAGAGCGACATTATTGTTGAACAGCCGCGCGGCCGCCGCGCCGCCGGACGTCCGGCCTCACAATAATTCCTCGACTCATTCACGTAAGGTTTGTAACGACCCCTAATAAAAACAGGACATAACGCGTTTTGTTATTTTTTTAAAGCGGGTCGTTTCAAAACAAGTTATGTTAGACAATAAAGCTAAATGGAGTTTTTTTACGCTTTGTTTTCTCTCTGCGTCTGTCCGTCGGAGCCACTGCGCTTGTGTCGGATACAGAACAACGAAATATAATCGAGTTGCGGCTACAAGTCGCAAAGTAGTAAAAGTTACGCGAGCCCCCGGCCCCGCCCGGAGGTGTTCGGATACGAGCAAATTAAGACGAAGAGATTCACGACGCGGGCTCAATTTAACAAAGTAAAATAACAATAAAAGTCCGAACAGGGGGAGGAGAGCGCGCTCCGAAAATACCGGGCGATATCGTAAAACGATCAAATTACAGCCGCCAACCGGCCGAGGTGCGGGCGGACCCAGTGCCCGCGATTTTAATTCCACTTTTATTTCTTTCAAACGATGGCAAGTTTTTGGGGCAGCCTCCAAATCCGGGCCTCTGGCTTACAGATCCAGTAGACTCTCTTATGGCAGAAATACATAACGTAGAAACTTATAAAACGAGGCATCTTTGTTTGCTTCATCGCGGACGAAAAGTAAGAAAAGATGTAATATGTTTAAATATCAACGCCACCAACGACCCGTTCATATTTGTCATACCGTGTTTGCTAATCAGTGTGCATATTGATAAAAACAACATTATTGGGAGCATTCTATCACTTAGTGTAAATAAATTATTCCAATTTTTCTTAAAAAAAAGGGTTATTTAGAATTTTAACTTAAGTTTTATCATATTCATCATATTATTTAACATCTAAAAATCACGAAGTTAATTGTAAACTGTAGTACTCCTTGAGCAGTATTAGACAGAAGTACGTCGCGTTTATTGGTCGTCGCGGCCGTCTCTGTGGACGGACTGAAGCTGTTAGTTTCACACATGAATATTGACTTTTCACACAAATAGCCGACGCCGTCCGCCGTCGCCGCTTGATGCACAAACAGGGAACAAAGGGTTCAATCCGGCGCGCCGGCTGCGTTTTGATGTTTTAAGCAAAAGCGCAGCGGCCCGTGCCGATCTAAAGCTAATAATTTGCTCACGTAAAAGCCTACTGCCTTTTAAATAAGGTGAATACGACCCAATCCGTATAGACAGAAGGTTGAAACTCAATAAACGTTGTCAGCTGCCGCCTACACAGATGAACTAATGTTAATCGAACGGCGTTGTTAGCGATCACCTGCGTCGCATCGACTGATTAATGGCCGCCGGGGCTTCCCCTGTCGTTATTCATCGCATGCGATATTAATGGACGGCGTTTGATGGCCGCCAAATAAACGTCAGCGGCGAGGCCGCGCTGCCTTTTATTAGCACGACACGACCTGTAATGTCCAGTTTGTTACATGCTGCCAGACACAGCTGCACCGGGTAATCTCAGAAGCTGACCGACTAAATAAGTCACAAGGAAACTTTGCTCAAACAAAATTATTTACTTTGTACAACTGATGACGTGTTGTATAGCGCTACGAGGTTAGAGGAGAAAGAGTAGCTCTACCTCCTTAGTTCCCAAAGTAGTTTAAATGGACCACCTGGCGTCCGCAGGAAATTTTACGTGGGTGTAAATTGGCGTACCTACCCAAAGTTCACAGTTCGTACTAAAACGCAGGCTGACTTCACCAATCAATGAAGTCAGATATATAAACCAGAATATTGTTAAAAGTTCAGCAACTAGTACTAGTAAAAATACCTATACCCTTGATTTCCCCAACACTTTTGTTGTTAACTTCTAGAGATTTTGAAGATATGTAGCCTCTTGCAGCTGCATGTCCGGAACCGGAATTTTTTTTAAATGGTCTATGAAAAAAATGTCTGGATACCTCTGCTCTACCAGGTCTAATACAAGTTTTAATTATCAATAAATAATTAATTCATGTACTAGAACAGACAGTTAGAATAATAGTTGTATTTCTGTACTGTAAAACTTTATTTAAAGACGTGCTGTTGTGGAGATTCCTCCTGCTTCTTTTCCACAACTATAAGTAGAGTAGGATCCAAAATAAAATAGATTAAAAAGGAAGATAAACAATAGGTTGACGATCAATAAGAGAGAATAAAAGTTCCAATATTGTCTAAATGAATTTTATCTTTTTGATTTTATTTTTGGTTGTATTAAATATTATTTATTACCCTACATCCCCGTTTGTTCTGTTTGTCCTAATACAGTGCGATGCCAAGTTTTCCAGGGGCATTTGCTTTGAGGTTTCTCCTGAGGGCCAGTCCACAGTATCCGTTTGATCTATTGTTCAATTAGATTGTGAAGAAACACCAAATGAGTTTGTTTTGGATTCTTCTCACATCAAAAATAGTTTGCAGCCCATATCTTCATAGTAAACGGAAGTTATGTGAGACTCAATTTAGTTAACCCTTTCAGACCCTGCGTACACAAATGTACACATAAAATATAAAAATTTTTTTGGTATTTATTTCGCTACAAGTGCAATTGAGAACGCTTGTTTTCATATGTCCACATTATTAACTACAAAAATGTATACTATTAACGCCTTCTCTTAGCATTCTTTGTGACTTTTTCGACATGGTTTGATCAGTGGCTGACCGAAGTTGGAGCTAAGTGGGTAAGCTCGTTATTTTTATTTCTAAAAAGTAGGAAATAGTTAAATATACGCACTGCAAAAATATGAGTTGATGTGTTATATTCCTAAGGTCATAAGTAACATATAATTTGAGTTTATTATTCTATTTTTGTATCAATTATCACAATTTTTATATTTGTACACAAATGTACACATCAGGCGTAAACGATGTTTTTACGATTGCTGAAGTATTCTAGCTGTATTTGCAAAATCTATTTTGTATATGTTTGTAACTATATTATTATTGCGGTTGCTGTTGATGCTTTATAAGATATATGTTATATATTGAAATAAAATATTTTTCTTACATTTTCATATAAAAAATCACCGATATATTTCACTGGACGCTTTGAAAGCCCTTATTATTTGGGTTACATTTAGCTACTGGTATATTTAGGTATCCTTGCTTGAAAATGTACTGGGAAACTGGCATCAGCATACCCTTGTTCTCAGAGAATATGGCCCGGGATCGCTTTTTTGAATTACGTAGTAATTTACACCTTGTTGATAATACAATAATACCAGCTAGTTGCAAAGATGCATTTTACAAAGTTCGACCAATATTTGATGCAGTTAGGAATCGATGTTTAGAGTTACCGCTTGAAAAAGAACTTTGTGTTGATGAGCAGAAATTGGATACGGAGTAGCTATTGTTCTTCATCTCATTAAGAGAATTGGAAAAAGCAAGGGCCACGAACTGTACTTTGACAACTACTTCTCGTCATATCATTTATTACAAATCATGAAACAAAAAGGCATTATGGCTGCATGCACAGCTCGTATAAATAGATTCTCCAACCCATCGCTACTAAGCGATAAAGAAATGAATAAAAAGCCTCGAGGATTTTCTAAAGAAGTAAGTAGTTTTGACGAAGATGTAACTGTGGTCAAGTGGCCGGATAATAAGATTACCCACCTTGCTTCTAATTTTTGGGGAAAAAGACTTAGTCAAAAGGTGGTGTAAGAAAGACAAGAAATTTATTGAAGTTGAACGCCCCGAAGTGGTCAGGAAATACAAACACGCAATGGGGGGAGTTGACCTTTTAGATCAACGCATGAGCTACTACAGAACCTTCATAAAATCGAAAAAATGGACTTTTCGCATTATATTTCATGCTTCTGATTTAGCTGTAGTGCAGGCGTACCGAGAGTACCAAACTGACAATGCTAGACATACCAAATAATAAACAACTCACGTTGCTTCACTTTCGTCGTCACCTGGCTAAAAGTCTGGTGTTGAGGAATAAAATTATCACCGGTAAAAGAGGACGACCCAGTGGCAGTAGCTCAATATCGAAAATTATTCCAAGAAGACCAGGAGTGGTTCGCCCTGTAGCGGATATAGCAAGAGACGGTGTTGGGTATTTCCCTGCACATGATGAGGGACTTGGGACACGGTGCAAAATGGTTGGATGCAAGGGAAGAACCAGGATTAAATGTATAAAATGCAAAGTTCACCTTTGCCTTACCAAAGATAAAAACTGTTTCTTAGCATTTCATACGTAAACTTATGAAACATGCTTTTTGAATGGGTCGAAGGACTTATATACCTATGTGCCAATTAGTTGCCTGTCCCAAAGAAGAAATCTCTTTTGCTAATAATTATAAGAATTGTACTTAAGTTTTGTTAATTTTATATTTCCTAATAAAACATTGATAAACTAAACTTTTTATAATTCCAATGAAACCTCTTAAACAGTAGTCTGAGCATTACGTAGGACGGATGTGCACATTTGTACACAAAAAGAAAAACTATTTTTTCTTATAAACCTGACAACCAGGATTTTTTTCATAATTTTTTCCTTAGCCTTTTTACTCTACTCTAGCTACAATTTTTTTTTTTTAGATTCATTGGACACAAAAAAATAATTCAGGTCTGAAAGGGTTAAGTGCATTAAATCTTGAAATTCTCTTGACCTACACGAATGAAAACTATATATGTTGTGATCGCTGAATTTCGCAAGATGGCGGTTTAAGAATAAAATTTTCGTCTAGGCCAACTTTTCACAGTTCATTTGCTTCATGTGAAGTAACTTATAAAATTAACTAAGTATGTACTTTTAAAGATTCATGAGTTAAATTATCATGTATAATATCTTTTGCTTGTAATTTACTTGTCAGTTATGGAACAGATCTCGACCTCTAAGCGGTGTTTCACTTTGCGCACACGCGGCGTCCGCGGCCGCTTGCATAAGTACATAATGAAGTCTCGTCGGCGCACCAACAAATCATGCCGTTCCGCGGGCCGCGCATAATGAATGCGTTCTTCATCACTTCCTTTTGTCTTGTCTCTGCAAACATTATCTCTTTACATATAAATAGCTGTCCCGACAGATTTTCTACCGCCAAGCGTTTTAGCTTGCCACAATTCAAAATTATTTATTGATTAAATGTAAAATGAATTAAAAAAAATTTCATCGATTTTGACATGGATCGATGCAAGTGTAAAACAATATATAAATCTTCAGCACAATAATTATTTATATATTCGAAGTTTCTTCGTAGTTTTCTTCTTTTTTTTTTTCTCTAAGAACCTTCTACAAATCATAAAAAAAAATTAAATATGCGAAAGAAAGCAATAGGGTCGTTCTCAATTAACAGCTCTACCAAGGGAAATAAATATTAATTTTTGAATGTAATACATTCATAATGAAGTTTAATTTAAATTTTATTATAATTAAAAGCACAATGCAAGATTAAGCAAAGGTGTGGATGGCTTTTTTACATATTTTGGGTTTCTGTGGAAGAACTCAACGAGTAAAAAATTTTAATCGTTCCACCTTCGTCTTGGTCAGCCGCCTCGACAGTTTATTATAGAAATCACCAATTCCATAACTTTTTAACTTAAAGTGGACAGGTTCAGGAATCAACGTTTGAACAATTACGTTTATCCAATTGGATCTAGCTACTCTGTCGGCGTTGGTGTTTTGTGCCAGATGTAGTCTAGATACCTTCTCCTTCATCGTTCAGAGATACCGCTAATTGGTCTCGTCGTTACACCATGACCTCGCTGTAAAGAGTACACGACTGTAAAGGTGAACCGATGCAGTTGGTTTCGATGTCAGCAAAACCAACAATCATCGATACACCAACCGATGCAGTTGATCAGACGCGATGATAACACTTGTTCTGTTTTCTGCTAAAGACAATGCTCCCTGGTGTGAAAGTACTAGGGAGTAGAACCAGAACATACACTACACTTTTTACCAGTTTGACCCCTTCCCAAAGGGTTAACATTTATCATCGCTCGCAGCCAACAGCTCCAGCGAAATGCGAAGCCCATTAACATTTTCACGGCATTTGCGTGAGTTTAACGCCATCGTGTCGCGTGAATAGCACGCGGCCGGCGCTCACACCGCTCGCGACCTCCATTCACACGGTTATTTGTATATGTAAGAATAAGAAAATAACATTTAATAAGACTATCAAAATTAAAATTAAATCTACTCTTGTCTCAAAGACCAGCGACTGGCCTGACCAACTGGCAGTAAGAAGAGAATAATAATTTTATTTCCGAAATTAGAGATTTGGCAACCGTTTTCGAAAATAAACTGAAAACATTATAGACATATGAAAAAAAATATGGCATCCCCCAGGATTTAACAGAGAAGTATTCTAGATATCTATATTCTTATTTAAAAAACATTGTAACCTAAAACTGAGATCAAAAAGTCAGATGAATTTTTTATAAAATTTTACTTCTTTATTTATTTATACCAAAACAATTTCATTCCCTTCAAAGTATTCTCCGTGCGATAAAATGCATTTCTGCCCACACTTTTTCCAGTCCTCGAGACAGTCATAATAATCTTTAACGGTACAGCCTTCAAGATCTTCGATTACATCTCTTTCTCCTTAATCATCATCATCTGGCATTTCGGCACAGGCCTTTTACTTAATTGCCAGAAGTCCCACAGAGCCCAATCAGGCGATTATGCTAGTTTCAGAACAATATTAGTCATTCCACAAAATTGAAACAATTGATAAAAACACGTGTAACACGAAGGTAATTAAATCTTTTGACAAACAGACGTTTGGCGAATTCTACAGACATCCCTAACCACCAAGAAAAAAAATTTGCTACCCTTCCTAATGCCTAGGAGTGTTAAATGACTATATCATCTTACGTTTTGATCACAGAGTAACTTACTGTTCAGTGGAAAAGACGATACGATTAAAGTGAATAAGTTCTACGACGTCAGTCAACGAAATAGCTAGAACTGCAATGGAGCGCGGAATGTGATAGCGCAATCGTTTGATAGCCCGCTCAAGGGTTTAGAGCTGTCAAGAACGAAGGTTTAGTCATTTCTGGCGCCGGCTTTAACATCAACTACTTGGACATAGTTGCACGCTTGACGCACGAACGCATTGCAAGGGAATCTAATTCTGCTGCGGTTACATCACCAAGCCCCGCACACGGCCCCGCTTATTACAAAGCTTTGGGCTCAACACCACGAGCAGTGAACTATAGACTACCCGTTTACAAATAGCTCTGAACTATTTCATCTCCCATCGGCATATCTTAACATTACAATATCTATATAATTTAATAATGTTCGTTAGTCAAAGAATTTTGTTATTAGCGTGTTTTAGAGTACAACTTTATATTAATAAAATATTTCGTGTAAAGGCTTTTCGTCGCTCGACAATCCATAACTAAGCAGGCCTGCAAAATCGCTAGAGGCGATTCAAAACGAACCGGGCAATCAATGGCTTCATTGGCTTTGTTTACAGCGCCGCGTGCTCGGACGAGCCGGTTTGGGGCACTGTGATCTGCGCTAGCCAGTCGATACGATCGTATGTAAAAATAAAACAGTACATAAATAATCTTGAAAGTTTGATTCGACTATTTTATTCCAATCCCATGTCTTGGCTTGCCATTAAAGTTACAGTTCCCTTAACAACAGCTGACAACATTTCCTAACTATCGGCGAAATACTAACCTAGACAAACAAATCAGAAGAACTTTCTGGTATCTTGGCGTTGCTATAATTTTTTACCATGTCGGATCCCACTTTAATTATTCGTTTCTTTCACTTGCAAAAGTGCGACGAATATTTTACAGTCGACCGTGAAAAAACTAAAGGAACTTACATCTACGTAACACAAAAATAAAGTTAATCATTTCTCTTCTGTGAAGTTACTTAACTCGCTTAAGGCATCATTCACTTGTGAAGAACTCGGTCAATCGCTTCTATATGAAGGAGTAGATATTCATAAATATACTTGCTTATATTAGTTATTCCATAAGAGCAGACAAAACTCACAAGCTGCATGGCACTGTAATGATGGAACGACACTTGTATATTTGACATTTCGCCTTGAACATCGCGCGCTTGGTTACACACGCGCTACGAATTGACATTGTTGTTTAGCAGCTACACCTGACACAATCAGAAACCACAATTATTGTTTCACATTTATGTAATTAATACAATGATCATCCTGAAATATGTTACCATAATTTTTTTATAGGTATGTATCTGGCCAAAAATTCCTCTGTCAGAACAACTAGTATAATAATAAAATAAAATAAAAAATATATCTTTTACCATACAACATCCATTCACATCCACTTAAAAACTTGAAGTACTTAAAAATATGCATATGTATATAAAAATAACATTCAGCGTAAATTAAGTAAACAGTCGGCGTAAATTCATTTGAAGTGGAAATTATGCAACGAACGATATCTCCGTCCACTCGACTTGTGCGTATCGCATAAATGATTCATGGGATTTTGAGCCTTAATGCATTTACGCTAAACTGGTTTTCGTGTGTCGCACCGGACGCGCCGGACGGACGGGTATTTCGGCTGCTTCTGTCCAAACGTCACCAAACGAATGGAGTGACGTCGCAGCTGAACGTGCTCTCGTGCGCCCGCGTCCCGAATTGTCTTCGGCTTACAATTACATTTGTGCATTATCTGTAACATTTTCTATTTGGGTCGCATATTGTACTGTGAATAGTTTATTCATGTTATTGTTCTCTTTGGATCATTTGTGGTAATCAGTTGTGATTGTTGATGAAATTGTAACTGTATCAATTGTATCAACTGCGCTGCGAAGTCGAATAATGAACATGGGTAGCTGTAGTAGACGGGGTACATCGCTCGTGCAACAGATGACCGTTCTTAAAGATTCTCGATTGGTGACCACAATTGTGTACGTCATAAGGAAGATGCTCGAATGTAAAGAAACTACAATAAAATTGAAATCCCTTGCAATTGTATCCTTTATGCCTCTGTATTATCAAATTATGAATTTAAAAGTTAATTACTTAAAAAACTCATAAATAAAACCTATTCCGTTATATAAAATATTTTCAAGTGATTATAAAACTTGAAGAATGACTCTGATTACTGTATTAAAAATATTAGTGAAGGTGATCACAAAAAATACCGACCGCATTGGTTACCAGCGCTTCTCAGACCCGAACGCGTTTGGAGCCGCCTTAAAGCTCTCAGCTGCACAGTTCTGTGCATGTCTTAAGCTGAAAGATGCCACAACACTCAATTTGAAAATTCACAAGTAATTACAATGAATAATCCAAAATAGAAAATATTCCACCATAAAGAGAAAAACCATTCCATCATATTTAAATAATAAACGTATACGAACGAAATTAACCGACATAATCCAGTGGATTGGCACTTTAAAATTAGAGTGAATAGGCCACAGAGCACACAAATAATGGCTAGTTGAGCCTTAAGGTTCTAGAGTGGACTCCATGGACCGGCAAGTGCAGCGCGGGACGTCTACCCACAAGGTGGATAAATGAACTTCCGAACGGATTTAATAAAAATCTACAGCGGAGGCCTGTGTCCTATAATTCCGCCTAAACATTGACTCTAAGCTTCTGTCTATTCGTTTAGACTTAACTCAGAATCCAGTCTCTTGCCGCTTACCAGGAGTCGCCTGGAACCGCGAACAGCTGTACAGTGTCTACTCATCTCGATTGACTCTACCGCTAGCCAGAGCCAGCCAGCTGCGTGTAAGCTGTATTATACGACATGAATGATCTATTTTATGTAATATGTAGTTTAGTTGTTGGTCTTATCAAAATAATTCTCGATAATATTTAGTAGAGCATCATTTGACGTCCGATATTTAGTTGTGTAGCAACGGTTACGTTTGGCCGCAACAAATGGACGAGTTTGAACATTTTAGTGTTTATTTGAGTTCCGGCTTATCGGTTTAACTTTCAATTAATTCCACTTTAATGATCACTCGTTCACTAAAGTTCGATTTTAATTTACACAGGTCGCTTAAAATCTATCGGGCACATGACGAGCAGTGGACGTCTTGCGGCTAAAATGATGATGAAGCACCTGCACCGCCGCGCGCCGCGCTGCCAAGAGCGGACGGTTCATTTACGAAGCCATCAGCATCGTATCTGAGCTCCTGCGTGCAGCACAACACTGCTGCTCTCTAAAAGCTCGCGAATCCCGGATGCAAAAACTTTGAGTAAAGAAAGTCTTGAGTATCACTGCCTGGGTAATGCTTACAGATCTGCTTTAGAACCTGCCTTGGAAGATGAATTCACCTGTTAAACTTATTAATTAAATTTGTTGGTTAAATTATTAATGACAAGGCTTTTAATTTTATATTCTTGTTTTTCAATTAAAATGTTGTAAGAAATTTTAGAAGAATTGTTGCTTAATATGTTTATTTTTGGTGAAGGCTCGATATTCTTGAGTGTCCATCTGTACCGTTTTGCCGGTCTGCCTCTGCTGTGTCGGTTGAGTCATCAGCCATTCGTATGTTTAGTCCGCCTACGTTTCTGTTTCCGACAGCTCCGTCTATTTTGTTACTAGTAGAGTCTACCGATTGTCTTCATAACATGGTATAAGTTCGTCCCAATGCGTATATTGCATAAACGTTTCTCAATTTCTTTAAAAAAAATTTAACACGTCCGATTATTTTTTATTGAAATTCTGACATCTGTCAAACAACCATAAAGTTAGCATATATTATTAGAAAGGAATTAAAAAACATATAAATTTCTTAATATATACAAGAAGTTAAAGCCAAAAGTGGAGTAGCAGAGACGTGCGAGAGACCCGCAAGTTTGGCGAGCACGCCGTCCGGCCGGATCATCTCGTTATTTTAATTACCGTAAAGGGGACCTCGTCACCGCTGCGCCTGTTTATATTGGTTTTCCGATAAAAGTAAATTTCGGGGAAACGAGGGGGTGGCGAGGAGTGGCCGCCCGCCCACCGCGCCCAATAAATCAGCAGGATAAAACGCAGGTGATTATTGCCAGTTCCGGCTGATTATATCGGTCAACGTAACTAACCACTTCCACTCGAATATGCACCCTAAAACTGTCACATAAGCCTGGTTTTCGCGCACGCAGTATGCGCGCAGCGGCGGCGGCGGATATGGGCTATTTGGGCCGGTTCCGCTTTAAGCATCGAACCCGATCGGAATGACACTCAAAACGACGGCCACCCATCAGCTTAATTAACTTTCAATACATTTAAACGCCCAAAATATTTATATCGCAATTAATAAGTACAAAAGCAACACAATATCACAACGGACATTTAAAGGATTAGCAATCAGATCTATTGCGATAAACCCGAGTAACATTTTACAATATAAATGTGAAAAACTTCGGTCTGCTAGTAGAAATGTTTACACGTTAACCAAAACTAGTATTCTTCTAATTCTTAGAACTCCATGGGTACGGTACTAGGGGGTGGCGGCCCGCGTAGTAAGTTCTAGGAGGTCTCTTTGCAATGCTGGGCGTTTATCTTTATCGACCAGACTGTTCTCTCTACCTAACCTAACCTAACCTAACTAAAATCAAGGGACCCTAATAATGCTGCAACTGAAGCCAGTGCCAGAAATGAGCTGGTGTTCGCTCTCGCCGGGCTTGAATCCTTCAACACGCTGTAGAGGGATTTCACTGTTGTGTCTTCGCTTCCTTCTCCGCATGCAGGTTCACTATGATTTTTTAATTCCTAGTATTCTTGTTCTTGTTAGAAGATAGACGCCCAATGCGAGGCTTGGCCCTCCTCTAAACATTGATGCAGTCGGTCCAACTGCGGGCGCGCCCTTACCGCCTCCACCGGCGCTGCGGCTGTGTGAGCACTCCTCCGCTGTGCACTGCAGTACGGAGTCTTTTATCTACTCGGATATTGCAAAATAAAATACGTCATATAATTTCTTGGTTAAAAATGTTAAAAAGATTGCTCACGCGGTGTGAGCTCTGTTCTCGTCGGATGTGTTCTGAGACCCGCGCGCCGCAGCTCGTGCGTGCGTCGCGCGGGTGCAGCGCGGGTGCAGCGCGGGGCTGCCGGCGACAGGTAGCTCCGTGCAATTTAATATCCGCCGGCTGAGCTGCCAGCGGAACGCAAATTTGATTTGAAACTTCCTTTTAAATAAGCACCTCCCGAGCGTTTGCCAACGCGGAGAGATTTAAGCGAATTACTGCAAACGCCAATGTAACCAGGTAAGTATTTTAAACTGGCCTTATGCAGTTATCAAAATTAAATTAATGACGAAAAATAACAGAATAAAAAAATTTCTGGATCAAAAATCTAAATCAACAGATAACTATTACGTATTACATTAAACAAATACTTGTAAAGAACCCTGCAGCAGCGCCGAGGATTTTTAATTGATATCACTAAACTAAAGCCTGCGAATGAATTGCTCCGACCGATTACAAGCCGCGTAGCTTTGTCGTAAATTGTAGGACATCTATTCAGACAAATCAGCCGACAGACGCCCGCTACGGGGCCGCCCAATCACTGTGACCGGATCAGCGCTGCCCGCGCTCAGCGGCCGCGACCACGAGCTTGACGACGTTATCGGGCCGCTCGTGTCATCATATAGGAGCTTAATTACATTCTACAAGATCTTTTAGCATTGCCCTCTTGTACACGAGTGATTATTAAAAATTATTCAGAAAATGATTTGAAGGCGCTACGACGACAAATCCTTATGCGCGGAATATCTATTTTTCACGTTATAACTTTCATTGTTTCTACATTATTGTCAGATACGATGAGTTGACATTTCGCATCATTTTGACGGCTGTCAGGTGAGGAGGGCCGCCGTAAGTTTTCGCATAAAAGGGCGCCGAGCGCGTAGTGCGGGAGTTTATCGAGCGGCCAGCGGGCACCGCGCGCCGGCGCCGGTGCGACTAACGGCGCCCGACCTTACAAACTGCTGACCGTAGATTTACGTGCGGGGTGAAATATCACTAAAGAGCTACCGCCAACTCGACGACGAACTGAATTTGCGTCTAATGTATCATAAAGCATAAGAGTGTGATACTAACTGTATCATAAAGTGTTAACGGAAAATCAATTTACGTCGCTAACATATACGTAGAAAAAAACTCTTCACGTCATTTACGTTTGTACACAGTTTTCATTAATAGTTTTATTCCGACTACGTTCTCCGAATGAAACGTCACGTTGTCGTATTAATAAAGTTAAGGTAAATAGATGTGACCGGAACAATTGGATAGGAGAAGAAGAAGAGATTTGCCGCGGAGTCGCTGAACAAAAACGTTAAAACGGAATCGATTGCAACTCTACTGCGCCCCGCAAACATCAATCAGCAAATGGAGAGCTTTGTGGAGGCGCACAAAGCGAGGCTCGCTGCGCCGCCCGAATCGAATTTTAAAAGGAAACTGCGAAGGGCGCGTCTCGCATTTCCTTCGCTGCCTCCCGCCGGCGGAAGTATCGCGGCCAACCGCCCCAGCGACTCCGCTGCAGTGGAATCTTTCGCCGCGGGCTACCAATAATCTTTCAGAACTAAACAAGTTGTTATTTTCAAACATTTTATATATTCTTAAGCATACAAATGGAAATATTTGTGACTTTTATTTTAATATTTTTTACGAAAACAAAAATTAAAGACACTTGAAAGTTAATGTAGAAGAAAACTTTAGAAATTTACTAGACAACACGTGCCAGTATTAGAGCGTCGTAATTAAACGCATCAATTTACGACGTCGTGAACATGTCTCATGAGGGACACATCATGAAACTACGGGGCGGCTCAAAAAATCTAGAAAGACAAGAATATATAAACACATCGATTTTATTAATACTTGGAGAGATCGCGGAAAAACTGACCGATCTATATATATATATATATATATATATTTATATATATATATATATATATATATATTATCTTATTATATATATATATACACCGGTCAGTTTTTTATATATATATGTATATCAATGATCATTTTTGTCTTAATGCTAACATCAAATTGTTGGTATTCCGATATTGGGTAGGTATATTCGACTGGAAAATTTACAGTTTTGAGTAAATGTATCTGTTGTGTTATGTTAGTAGTCCTTCGGGCAGACTAAACCAAGTTTTGAATTCGAGAGAGTGTTCTTATTTTGCATCAAAACGCGGACAGCTTGGTTAGCCTGACTCGCATCAAATTCAGTAATCCGTTTGCACGTCGTTTATTGTTGCAAAATATTAGAATATTGTAATCAGTGATAAGGAATGCACACGTAAGCAGCGATATATTTCTTTTTTGTTAGGACTATCCGCTGTATATATGTCCTTTTAAAATTTAGTGCCGGCGAAAGCTGATAGCGATTCTGTGAACATTATAACGCAAGAATATATCAACCCTGCATGAAATGTCCCAAATAGGATTTGCCTTTAGCTTCTAGATGATGTTTCGGAAATAACTTGGCCTATTTGCCACAAATATATTAAAAAGTTGATGGCACGGTTGGTGGCTGGCAGATATGTCAGTTTATCGAAATACAAGAATGATTCTTGAATATTACACCTCACTAATTGCTCCTTGGAATTTGTGACCACCTCCATTATTTTAGGAAACTGATACAAAGGTGGTGATATCATTGTATTTATGTTTGTATAATTTGATTTTAACGCCCTAAAGTAAAAAACGTTGTTCCCGCGGAAAGCGCGACTCATTTCTGCAAAGTACTCCTCAAGAAGAATTCTCACACCAAATTCTGTCTTTTTTAAAACACCATCTTTAAACACAAGTTGTTTTTCTACACACTGCACACAGTACGAGTTCTTAGACGACGTTTACTGATCTAGACGTCGAACAACAAGAGCTTCCCCTTGCCGGCGCGACACTTGGCTGATTAACAACAAATCGACGTAAGCAAAACAACGTGATTAAGTAATTTTGAATAATATCCGATTCGGACAATCGCGTAGCGGCCGTAAAAAGCGCGGCGTGACAAATAATATGAACCGTCAAATTGAATTAGCGGACCCGCATTCCTCGTAAACGCTTTTATCGAGGTTTTGTGAAACAAAATTCGTTATGTTAATGCTCTCTACACGAAAATGTACTTTGTGTTTAAACGATGTGCCGTAATGCGTAATGATGGCACCGGGGCCGCCCCGCCGCCGCCCCGCCGCCGCCCCGCGCCCGCCCCGCCGCAACCCCCGCACGCCCGATTACACGGCTCCAAAGAGTTTAATTGTGTATGAAGACATTTATAACATTTTAGGGACAAAGTTAAAAAATTTTACCAACTACCCTCAGTAATTGTTCCGCTTCCAAACTTGCCGCGCGCTCCGGCTTTGCTTGAGTTTACAAAATTTTTAAATCTTTGCCATATTCTGCGTGTATGACAGTCGTCGTCGTGGCGGATCCTGCACATGCCTTTTCCTAGTCCGCGCCACCTCGCACTCTCCAATGTACTTTGCACGCATACATTCAGGGACGATCCTGTATGATTCTCCTTTGATGCGTCCATCACGATGTTGTGCCTCTGAATCTTGAGCCATTGATTCTAGTAATCCGTAGAACAATTTCTCTGTGGCGCAGTCTTTTGTTCGCAAATGTAGTTTAAGCGTTTTAACATTTGAAAATGTACGACTGTATGGACAATGGGTAAATTAGTCTAAAATAGTTTAATAATACTACGGATGTCAGAAGGCAAGTTTGATTAGTTCGTAATGTTGCGATATCTCAGTTACAAGATTTGCATGTTACAGAATTTCAGATTTTGATATTTGAAATATATCCACAGTTTAGTACATCGTTACTGCCCCGAGTATAGGGTTTTAAAGTATCGATTATTTGATTTTGTACATTTGTATATCATAAGAGGATTGCCAGAAATTAGTTATTTCGAAGAAATATAAATTCAATAAAGCTTTTCTATGATAATATTTTTCAACCTAAAATAAACCTGAAAGCGTTCAAAGTGCGTCTTTGTCTGATAAGCGTCCACAACAAGCCATTTTATTAGAAGTTTTTTTTTTAGTTGACTTCGTTTGAATCGTCATGTCAGACAGGCCTTCATCATTTGTACCTGAATTCAACGGCGGAAGTAATCAATTGCGGCAGGTTTATATCTGAAACCTGCTCGTGAGTCGGCAGGAGTAGTTCGCAGCTAAGGGTTCGCAAAGCTCCGACCGCGCGGCAGCTTTACCAAAATAAAACAGAAGGTTCCGCGCGAGGGTCGCGCGGGGTCGCGCCGCAGTTTACGGCAGTTTTACGACTTACGCACTTTGTAAAAAAGTCCTGCGATGGCGCGACAATTGAAGGAAACACGTTCCGCGGGCTCGGCGAGAATGTGCGCTCGCCAACGATAACTACATCGGAATAAAGATAAGCGGGGATCGGCGGACGCAAATGTGGGGCTTCGCGTTACGCCCCGAGGGCCAGCTATAAGTTTTTGAGTTTTATTCGGGAAACACCAACGGTATAGCTTTTGCTCGTGATAAATAAAAATATTGTATTATCGTCAGCGTCAAAAAAAACAAGATGACTGGATGCACCTGTGCTCAGTAGGTTACCACTCAAAGTATTGTTGTGTTGTGGTGCAATCAATATAATTCTGATCGATAACCTCTTAAGAAGGAAAACATCCATTTTTAATAACAATTCAAAGTCTAAATATATACCATTTTCTTAATAATTTAAAAAACATTGAAATAATCTGAAGGCAAACACATCATTTCCAAGGTGTACTAACTTCGATGAAGTCTTGTTATCCCTCGTATGGAGGATTGAGAGTTGCATACGAAGTGGAACTGGGCGGGAGAATCACTTGCGACAGCATCGCTTCCCTCTTGAGATATGACAATTGGACGTTAGATGATATAGAAATTAAAAAAAAAACTAGAGGATTGTATTATATAAACTATCACTAAATTTAATATTGAAGGGAATGTTAATAAAAAGATGTAACAAAAATAAAGAAAGTGAATTGGAAGTGTAAATTACAAGAAGTGTGGCGAAGTATGTAAAGCGATGCGTGAAGTAAACGTAAACAAATGCCGTCAAATAGAAAGAAAAAAATTGCGATGGACAAGAGCGAGAGTGTGTCTATTAAAAGAAAAAGATGATAAAATTATTTTCAATCTGAGTCTCCGTCTGAGACTGTTAAAAATAAAAAAATTACTTCAATGAACTCGACTCCCGGCCAGAAATAATTTATTTTCGCTTCTGGTATTTATATTGCGTATGTAACAGTTACTGATGTTTTTTGAACATATACACTATGTCAAAACAAAATACCATTTCAGCGGATATAGTAAAAATTCACCGACGTTAAAATTTTACTTTCAAGTGAATTAACAGGTTATGTATTACATGTCGCTTTGGGTTGCGATTTAATTTAGCATTGCCATGAGCACATGACACTAGTAGCGGAGAGAAAATTTTCTGGTGGTGTTCAGAATGCTGATATACCGAAAATCAGGCTCAACGCCATCTGCGCTTTGCCATCCGACCTCGCGGACCTGTATATACTCATGAAGCAACTGAGTGTATTCTATAAAAAGACACAAGCGGAATAGACGCTTGGATCGCTGAAGCGTTCGGTTTTTTTTTTATTGACAAAGCATTTGACCGCTGTCTCGCTTGATGTTAAGCGATGATGTGGTCTACATGCTAGCCTAGAAGAAACCTATTCACTGTTGTCGTGAAGACTCCTCGGCTACAACTGGCTGAAAAGCAATGACGCAGGTAGATTGTTCCACGCCTCGGCTGTTCGCACTATAAAAGTATTAGAGAAACGCTTAGAGCGGGTGGTAGGAATTTCAACCGTGTACGGATGTCGTGAGTCCGTGCGTCTTTTTGTCCGAGGGAAGAAAGATTATTTGGTGTAGTTTTGGTTAGTCGAAAATGACAATTTCCCTAAACTTTGTTTTACTAGAGGAAGATTTAACATCAAAACTTACTGACACTAACATTTAGTGATGACAGCATCGCGGACACCGGGCTTTTTTAATCATCACTATCATTTCAGACACGGATTTTTCAGTCTAAGGGCAATACCTAATTAGTTAATGGAGTTAAACAAAATATCCATCTAAAAATTTGGTTAACAATAACATCTCTGTAAGGCCAACATTCGTATTTATGTCACTTAGTCAATACCATGTCATTCCAACCTTCTACACTGTTCCAAAGTCAATAATATATGCAGGTCTTTATTTGAATCTCAGTTAAAGAAACTAAACTTCAGCTCACAGCCGTCGATTGTTGTAAACAAGTGTACGAGGTAAGTCATAGTTAGACTATAAAACAACAAAACGATCTTAATACTAAAATTTAAAAAAAACTAACGCTTTAATTGATTTAATTGTTATTTGTACAGATATAATATCAAACCTTTCTACACGCACCTCTTTAAAAGATGTTTTTAAATCACTATCTCAGGGTTAGAGCAACTCACGGGGTAATGTACGCGCGAGTGTGGTAATACGATGTGATAACGTTACCGTATATGAACACAAATTGTTAAATTATTACCACTTCCGACAGCCTTCAAGTGGACAAGCGAACAGATATACTGCGGGAACCGCCTTTGTGCTCGGTGAGCGGTATAATCGCCAATTACTGGCGTGCGACGCTGACTGTACGAAGAAGCGATACCTCTCGACAATTGACTGCAGAACAACAACCAGATCGGACCGCGTACAGTAACTTGCTTATGGTGTACTTGCTTGTTTGTTATTGTTGTAGTTATCCACAGTAACGGCTTACGTTAACAGCTGGACACGTGCTTTATAATGAACTAAGATTCACTTTTCAACTAGCACTGGCAGTCGATTGCGCTCTGGTTTGACGCGCTTCATAATACAAAAGACTTTAGGTTTTTTTGACAAGGAAGGAAGAAAGTAGTTTCAACAAATTCTTATGTAGATGCAGGTACACAACAAAACTTCTGCCAAATAACTCGCTTGTTTCTTCCGATCAGAGGCAAATCTTTGCAATGAAAATAACATAGAGGGAAGTCAAGATTATCTACCTACTAGAACACGAAGTCACCCTTGAAGCTTTTGAAAGCCGTACGGTTTCCTAAGGCTAGCACGATCACTGGTTGGCACCTTTTTACCTTAACAAAACGAAATCATGTACTATTGCCATCCTCTTCAGAACCCTTCGGAGTCCCACATGTTACGGCTCTTCTGCACTCGCAGTCATGAAGCTCATTTTAACACCTTCGACAGGCGAGGATACAGCCTTTTTCCTGGTGCGACTCGACGATAAAAACAAAGCGATATGTAAGGTTCAGTAAACTCTCCTGGAATTTTTACGTATCATAATAATGTGTTATTATATAACAGACGTTTAAGTTGAATCGTTGGCCGACGCCCGGACCTCGCGTTGCCGCCTCGAATATTTTAGTAAGCGACGTGAAGTGGCGCTCCTCGCTGACTGCGAGCGCCCTCCGCCGGAGTACATTGTGCACGGGGCTCGCCGATAGGGCACGATCCACTTCCAATTCCCTGACTACTTCTTTTGCGGAAGCAGAAATAAGTGGGGCACGGTGCCGAATCTGTACGCCCCCCCGGCCGCGAAGTCGATCGGCTCGGGCTGCGAAGTACTTGAGAAACTAAGCAGGTCTACACGGGAAGATTACTTGCTGACCGCGGGAAATTTTGAGTACATTTTTATTTTAATCTACCACAGAAAATGGATTTCAAAAAAAAATTCACTAAAAGAAAAATGTTAACGCTATATAAGAAACTAAACATCTAAGACGACAAGATAAAATGTAGGCGTTTTATGCTCCCCATTTGCCTGTAGACCGACTGACAAAAAACTACATCGCTCACTAGGGGCAGTACCGCCCCCTTTGAGTATCTGATGTAAGAGAATGACATAGATCCTTTCGGTGTGTTGAAATAAAAAAAAAGTAAAAAATACGTACTATTCCATACAGCGGCAAAGAAAATATTATCATACAATTCATGAATACTCGTGTGGTCTTTAGTCGTGTGGTAGTCATATCCGTGATTAATTCTATTGTCATAGAACATAACAGAATATCGAATGGTATTTTTATAATTAAAATCAATTCGCACGGATTACCTGAATTATGAGCTACATCCTTTTTGTAGGAAAATGTATCCGAACAGAAGAAACTTTGAAATATAGAAACTTGAAAGGATATGATGAGATATATTCATGAAATGAATTCTATAAATTTATTTTTTTATTATTTATTTAATGAATTGTAGAAAATTTTAATATATACTAAAATAGTCTGGTTATTGAAAAAATATTATTTTAGATAGATGTGTTCCTCTTTTATCAAAAACCTGTTAGTGGCTACTGGGACCTTTGTGAAACTTTTTATCA
Source organism: Battus philenor (assembly GCF_028537555.1). Taxonomy (NCBI): domain Eukaryota; kingdom Metazoa; phylum Arthropoda; class Insecta; order Lepidoptera; family Papilionidae; genus Battus; species Battus philenor. The sequence continues at coordinate 17,725,326 of NW_027181682.1, forward strand.
AACAGAAGCAAAAACGTATGAGCAATGAGAGATACGTAAGTGACGTAATAATCTCCTCTAAAATTTCTTACTCTTACCAACCACACTGCTGTATCAATATCAGTTGGAATTATTAACACGCGTGTGTTCCGACGTAATATGGAAGGTGTTTAACGCTCACGCCTCACATAGACTCTCGTAAGCAGTGTTGCCTCTATTTGGCAAAGACGGAGCTCGTGACAGGCTTCTTAGGTTACCACAAGAGCGTGTTCCAAAAACACCGCGCGGTAAGTGTATTCAATTACGCCTGGTCCCGCCGCCCAACGATATCCATGAAGGATTTCCTTCACTCAAAAGCGTCCGCTAATAACAGCTTATGTGGAGTTATCTCCGCTTTGTTGTCGATATATTTGTTCAGGGGGGGGGGGTGCTAAGGAGGGGAGCGCCGAATGTAGTCTAAACTACATTACGTATTTAGGTTAATCAAATCTCTGGAGATAATCAAATATCACATAACGTCTGTGGGAGGTCACAGGCAACGTCATGTCGTAGATATTTTTATGCAAGTAAAATTTCTTTTTGTAAAGAATTGAACGTCATCTAAATATAATTAATGCAAAATTGTTGCAATAATCTGAACCTTGTTCTCTATGAGTTCATCATGTCTCCGTAACAGGATAGGCAAGGATTAAAAAAACTTTTGTACATGTCTACAATATCAGGAGAGGATTATTTTGAAGGAGATAAACTTGTTCGTGAATTGGAGCTCTAGGTGGACCGAGGACATAATCAAGGTCACGGGAAGTCGATGGATGTGGGCAGCGCAGGACCGGTCGTTGTGGCGATATATGATAGAGACCTATGCTTTGCGGTGATAGTGTTTCGACTTACAAGAAAAAATGATTTACAAATATTTTATTGCTGATAACATTATAAATGCTTGAATCGGAGAAAGTTTGTGCCCTTGCAGATTGTACTCAGGCAACTGTACGCCCCGGCACGTCAAAACATGTGGTATCCGCGCCCGCTACCCTAAGTAAACGTTACGGAACAAATTCTAACCGGACACGAACAATAGCAGACAATTGTAAGATAACAATTAGTTATACTACTAGACAACAGCGTGCCGTTGATGCGCATATCGTTGTTTTTTTAATAGCTGTCGGTTTCTGGATCCACAAGACACAACAAATATGTGGTCTTGATATCACTTATTAAAATTTATTCAATATTGTTGCTGCAGCACCCATTTACTCATACCTAATGATGGAATTACAACAGAATACAATAGTATCAATTAGGTTTATTATTTCATGGAATAAATAAACAGAATACAAAAGACACGACGTCATTGATAACACGACAGTCAATGTCTAGCGAGAGCGCGCCGTCTTATTTTAGGCGTCGCTCAAGCCATCGTAGCGGCAGCGAGCGGCTGATACGACTTTATTACGCGGTTAGTTTACATGCAGAGAGATTTTTACGTGCGGGGGGCGTGCGGGGGGCGTGCTCGCGGCAGGCCTGCGGGCGGGGGCGTGCTGGGGGAGGGGAGCGAGGGGGCGCGCTCGCGTTTAGTTTTATGCGCCGCACGTGATGTCATATTCGCACGTTTATGCTCGAACACATTACGCCGCATAAAATATCGCTGCAGCGGAAAACAAGCCTTTTTATGCGATCCCGGCGCGCGGCCGCGGCCACGGTCGCGCTCGGCACAATGCGAGTACTTGCTTCAACTATGTGCTCATCCTTTTTGACGCCGGAGTCGTGTTTCATTTATTTTTTCACAAATTTTTAAAATATTTAATTACGTTTTCGGTAATATCTTAAATATTTGATTTAAGATTATTAATTTTATAATCGCATGATAAAAATTACCTTAAAAATAATTTTAATTGTTTTAAAATGAGTGACGAAAAGTTAATGTTTGATACGTGTAATGAAATCTCTTCACGTGTTCAATTCCTAATGACGCTGAAACTTTATTTTTAAGTTGTCATTAATTAAATTAAGGATTTTTTTAAAAAAAATTTTAAATTGAGTTAACTTGCCAGTTCTAATAACTTTCAGTGTACGAATGAACACCTAAAGTTACATTCACTGAGCTATTGGAACGATGTGATAGAGATAAAAGCTTAAATATGCCCGTTGTGAGCAAAGGAGCGACGATGCAAAAGTCTATGTCCAAATCCAAGTCCACAAGAGGCTCATCAACGATCAAATGGATCCCTCTCTTACTGTGTTCAATCTCTTTAGTTCATTGGCGTCGTGGGTACAAACTAAAAGACAATCAGTCGTGTAACAATAGTCCCGACTTGTCCTAAAGCAACATCGTGGTTAAGGTTTTAACAAAAAAGGATGCAACTCCAATCCTAAAAATTTTTTTAAAGTAAATGTCTCAAAAAAAAGAGTCTTTAAAAAGGAAGATAGTGACTACTTTGCGGGATTGATATGGAACGACGTCTAGAAATATTGCGTTATATCAAAAGTTGTCCCTGTACAGATCTAATGGAACATGTATATAACACATATTTCAGAATGATCACTATATTTATTATTGTTGATGAATATTACACTAGATGGCGCTAGTAGCCGATTAAATGCCGATTATAAAGCTTATAAGGTTGGGGTTTTTTAACGATAATAAACTCTGCTAGATCGACAGCTGGCTTTTATTACATATCCGCATAGGCAATCATAATAAGTGATACGAACAAAATTTGATACATATAACATGTGATAATATTTCTAACACTGCAAGACTCTAGTAATATTTTGATTAATATATCTAATAATACTTCATGTTGTAAGATATTTTTTTAATATTACTTGTTTGATAATATCGAAATATGTTTATTTTTTATTTGTTGGATTCTTATAACAAATTTTAGGACAGCTAATGAGATTTAATTTTCTTTGTTTAACCATTTTTATTTGTATTTATAAAGAATTTTAATCGTTTCATAGAAATATGAAAAGCTGAACCGCACAATAAGAATGAACAAAGGCAGACGTGTTGCCCAGTTCCGCGTCGCTTGCGCGTCGCCTGCGCGGCACCGGCGCGGCACCGGCGCGGCACCGGCGCGGCACCGGCGCGGCACCGGCGCGGCACCGGCGCGGCACCGGCGCGGCACCGGCGCGGCTCGGACGCCGCACAGACGAGGCCATTAATCACGCAGACAGTGCGCTGTCTTCACCTGAATCTAATTAATTTGAGGACGTCATTGTACGCTGCACAATGGCGAGGTGTCGGGGCGACGCGGCCACAGATAAGCAGAAACTAGTTCCGGAGAACGCACAGATCTAGGCGAACTAGTAATTTCAATGCGTTACGAGGAAAATGCTCGCAGAGAGAAAATAATTAAACAGTGCCGGGAAAACGGAATGACTATCACTTTTTATTCTCTTCCGTAAAAACCACTGAATAAATTAAATCACCAGTTCCTAACTTTCAATCGATAACAAAAGATAACAATTAGGATGTAATGAAGAAAAAAAATGACTTCAGTCGTAGTCATAAAACATTAAAATAGTAATATCAATGACGTTGTCACTACCTCGCAGCCGCTGGCCTCGCAGCGCAGGAGAAAAGGGTTTTTGTAAGATAACATCAATAAATAAAGTGTCCACTGTGAAATAAGTTTTATTTGTTTATTTTAATTAATAATATATTTTTTCTGGGCCAGGCCTGTATTTTCACAATACGAAGACTTTCGGGCAGCTATTATTACAATAAAAAGGCTTCGCGGGCGTTTTTATGTAATTACATGAAGGTAACAAACAGTGTTCCTCTTACGTCAGCTTCCTCCCGGGGGGCGCGTCGTACGTAGCGGAGTTGGGAATTCGCGGCGCGCGGCCGTACATTTTAATATCTTAAAACCGTAGGAGGGCGGCGACAAATTTCGAGTAATATTTATAACGCGCGCAACATCCACATTAATTTACGAGATGGCCCTCCGCCCCGCGGCGCGCGCTCCAAATGTTGACAATCCAGCAACACACTCGGGCTCGCGGGCCGGCGCGCAGCCGGATGCCCGATTTATCTGATAACTGTATGCACAGCACGCAATCGGGTCGGTCATCGAGCAAGTCAGTAGCGGCCTGGCGAGCTGATTGCTATAAATTATTTTATAATTATTGCGTTTTGTTTGAGTTCGCCGACTAATGCAGGTTAGGACGCAACCAAGTATCCGTTTAGGTGATCTCTAAATAATATCTCCTTTGTATTACGTTTATCATGAAATCTTACATTGAACAAATGTTGTGCCAGTTGAAAAATCTCATTTCACGAAGTGGAACACACGGAGCAGCGGCGCGGGCCCCGCGGCCAAATCGAATGATCCGGAGCGTCGCGGTGCCGGTCGCCGTGCCGGTACACTTGAAGCCAATTCATTTTATTCGAGTAAATTAAAACACCGCAATGCAGCGCCGGCGCGCCGCGCGTCTGGGGAGGACCTTAATTAGCTCCGACCGCCCGTTTTTTGCGCGTCCCCGGCAAATAATATTTAATTAAAAATCAATTTTAAACAGAAGTTTTGTACCACAAGCGCATTTGGTATTCATTCCGAGAATATCGTATCGTATTTTCGTTGCTGCCGACACATTCCGCGTTGCCTCTCACCGCGACGGCCACAGAGGTCGTCTGATCACCAAGTGATCACCAACGCGGCGAGTACATTTCTTGCGCTGAACAAATAAAATACAGTAAAGTGTCACTTCTGCCTCCATTTATCACGTTTCCTTAATATTCATAGATTTATTATGAATAACTTACAGCCAGTAGACATTTATACATTAACAATACTAGCAGAAGGCCAATTACAAGTTATTACTTTAAAAAAATCGGTGTTTTAGTTGTTAAATTGGTTATGTATATAAAATTACGTCTTAGATGAAGTCTTTGAATTACATGATCCATTACACAGATAGAACATTAAATACGTAATTAGTTAAACATATATTGCTATTGCTGATGCCACGGAAAAACGCCTTTGCGACAGATTTCAGCGCTTTTATTCATACACTACATGATGTTAGTTATACACACCTGCCATAGGCTATCAATGGAGACTTCAAAATATTACATTATTTATACGCTTTAATACATTACTTTTTTGCTGTAAAAGCTAGCGTTGATGAAGAAAAACTTGGTCTTTATTCTGATATAAACCAATAACAGCAACCAACCGAGCCGCCGGGCCTGCGCCGACTGACCCTCCCGGGCACCTTTGAAACGGTTTTGCTGAATCGTAAGTACTCGCAGTCATCGCGGAAGCGCTGCCGCTCTCCGTGACCTTGAAGTCTCCCAGTCCCGATATACATCTCAGACACGGTGAATGGTGAAGCTATATTTGTTAGAAGCCAAACCGCAATTGTCAAAACTTTAGGATGGCTTTAGCAGTCGCCATTACATATGCTCTGCCATGTATTGGATCACTGACTCTTCTACCAGTCATCTTATGGAACCTTCACCTGAATACTACTTCTTCAATCCTTATCATAAACTATAAGAGGTTGTTTCACTGTTACTGCCTGCAACGTAAGATTTGATTGTAACGTTGATACATACGAGAGGGATTTTTTGAACTCTCTCTCTCTCTCTCTCTGAAGCTTAAATTTCTAGATAAGTTTCTATCCATCATGCAGTAAAACGTTTTACTCGATGCATTTAACTGTGAGAAACGTTAGCTTTTTTACCCTTTCACAAGTACCTCTTGTACTTATCCGGTGCGGCACTTTAGGCGCGGGGATAAGGCGATATCTTCCGAAATCGCTTTTGTCACTTGCCCGCGCGGAGCGGGCGACAGCGCGGCGCGAGCCGGCTGATTTAAATCCAGTCGCCGGATTGCATCGGGAGCGCGACGCTGCAGTTTTTGAATCTCCTTGCATTTGGCTGATTGCCGCGCCACGTTTGGACACTCGCTACTCTATATATTTCTCGTTGCAGAACAGATGCAGGAACGAACAGGCACACGCGTAGTTACAAAGCAAAAGACCAAGTCTGTTTCTCGTTAAATGAAAAATTCCTCTAAGCTCCATTAAATTAATAAAATATTCATAAGTATTTGCTTGGTACACATTAGTGTCCGCTTTTACAATAATCTTGTGACGGCGCAGAATTAGGTTTTAAGACACCAGGCAGCTTGGGAATGAATTAACTCCCGTAACTTTAATTTGAAGATGTGAGAGCTTTATTTACATTTTAGTTCTTGTCTAAAAAAAAACATCCGATATTCTCGTTATGACGCATAGAAGTGAGCGCACTGTAAAACATTAACAATACCATTATAATTTTTCCTCTCTTTATTAATTACTGATGTCTGGGCACACTTTGTGATATATTTTTTCTTGTAAGTCTCATTCCTGAATTCCTCATTGGGAGGCGCGTCATCAACTAGGGATTTCTGCACTTCCAACAAATTGACCCAATTTACAAACAGGCATTCCAAAGATCAGAATAGTGGACAAAATCAACTTTGTCTTTTCACCTTAGATTGGCACTAGTTGAATTAAAGAAACATTTTCTCTGCAACTTCTGGAGTTCTTAAATAACCTTACTTTCTAAGTGGAAATGAGTAAGAATTCACTAAAGGCTATTTGAATTCGTCTTCAGCGCCAAATGGAAGCCGCGGAACGTCTGTTCAGAAGTCTACCAAGGACGCTCGCGAATGTTGCGCTCACTGCGATGATGTCCTCACAATATCAACGGTTCGGGCCACGTTATCCCACACAGAAATCTTGCCCTAAGCAACTTCTTTGAAATCCACTATTGTGGTAAGAGATAAAATTTTCAAAGGATTGTGACGGAGCGTCCGGAGACCAACGTCTACAAATGGGATCTATCCTCTGTTGATCACGCTCAGCTGCTTCCTTACGCGTGCACCTACAGGCCGTTTCCCACGATGCCCCCTTTTTAAATTAGTTTCTCCGGTTCCCCGCGGAGAGCTGCAGACAGGTCGCGTGCGGCCCGCGAGTTGTCGTAAAGCGCTGAATTTATTACCGAAAAACATTAAGGTGCAATAAAAAAGACGTTCGAGCAATCTTTACTTAAATTTTTAACGAGACCTCCTCCGGCGGCTTTATAGCCCGCGTTGCAGCACAAAATATTTTACATTCTCTTGCTTTTTGTGATCGGATCGGGAAACTCGTAGGCGTTTAAAACTGTGCACATAATGTTACACGTCAATTATCATTTCATCTTCATCATAAAACCGCAGGTAGGCAAAATAATAAAAATATTATATACTTAAACGTACGACACGTAATGATAAGTCCGTGGAAGCAAATGTAGAAACACTTTATATAATCGCGGATTAAACGTTAAAAGAAGGCAGCGTCGGAAAGTAAATCTGTGGGGGCGGGGTGGGCAGCCGGGGGCGGGCGGCCGGTGTCGTGACCGGACGTTGCTTCTTTTGTAAGGTTGTCAGTTAGTTTGTCTCGCATCTCCATCATGTTTTTGCTCGGACGGCGATAGCGACCACGCGGGCGCGCGGGCTGCGGGGGGAGGCGGAGGGGAGCGGCGCCGCTTCATTCAGGGAACATACAAATCAAGTCTAGTACCGTGTCACTGTTCCTCACAACTCAGCGCAGTATGCGTGCCACTGCTGCTTCTAGGTTCGAAGTTTTCTACGTATATGTTGATGTAATTTATTGCAATGTAAGCTCACCGAGATAGTTTCTACTCAGAGAGCAGCTTCGTAGCGCTACGACCTTGTGGCACCACATGAACTTTGAGGGCATGCACTGATCTCTAAATGTCAGCAAAATAATTGAAACAGTAAAGAGCCCGTACAAAACAGTCGACTAGCTACCAGCTAGACCAGAAGTTCATGAAATCATCCTGGAACTCTGCCTTTCAGATCTTTGCAGTAACGTCAAGATAAAAGTAAATAGGTTTAGAACTCAAGTTCTCCATTCTACATTCTACGAGATCTACAACATTCTTCACACTTATTTCTCCGGTAAGATCATGTGAGAACACCGTTGGAACCACCATACGCTGGACCATACTTGGTAATCGCCAGACAGCCAAAGTTCTTCACCGTTGACGTCAGAGGAACAAAGATGAACGTCACTATAGACAGACTGAAGCCAGCCTACATAGCTAAGGAATCATCTGTAAGACCGAATCCTGATAACCAGGAGTTACAACCGACATCCACTTCGGAACCTGCGCCTAAATCTCCAAGAGTACGTTTCACCACCCGAAGTGGCAAAAGAATCCATTTTCTGCGAATTTTATCGCCCGTAGTCACGGTCTTGTCGGAGGGAATATGTAGCGAAATAATAATAGTTGGCAAAATGCTTTCGCTTATCTATCAATCCATCGGTGTACGCATGCGCAAAAACTAAGGATGCATGGCGTATGATTTATAGGCGGTTGTCAAAACCGCGTCTCACGCCGAAAAATATTATGAAATAAAAATAGCGAACGGCGTCAACTGACATATGTGAATATGAAATTCAAGACTATCTTATATTAATTTTGAATTAATGTTTAATATGTACAAATAAGTGGTGAAAGTTTTATGTAAAATTATTTCATTTACATTACAAAAAAATTATTACGGCGTTGTTGTATTTGAAGTTATAGGCGGATGACTTTTAAAATAAACTGTCTCTGTCTTTCATCCAAGCGTTTTAATTTTTGTGCACCAGCTCTTTAGGTGTTGTCTCTAACATTGGCTACCTAACTTGTTAAACTCCATCACAGTTTCTTCTAGGATTTTTGAACTATAGTTATTTCTGAACTCATTTTTGTGTTACGCGAAGATCATCAAAAATGAGCTGGCAGCGTAACCTGAAAGTTACATTACTGTACCATTAACCACACAAATGTACACAAAAATCTAACTAAACGATTTTGAATTACAAAATCATAGTCTAGCCTAGACTTAGTTAACTTAAGACTGCAAAATTACGACTGGGTTCAAATAAATTCCAGTGACTGTACTGGCTCAAAATCTTTTGGAAACTTTAGTACTGCTCTCTGCAGTGCGCGTTTAGAAATATGTCCACCGCCTGTGTTCACTAGAAAGACCAAAACGGCAAATCGTTATAAAGTAACAAGCAGGCAAACGTTGACATCTCAAAAATCGTAACCGCCTTACACAAATAACATTAAAGAAGAACCGAGTACTTTCCACGCGATTTCAAGTTAACCTTGAAATGGTGGAGAAAGCACATAGCGTTATCTACTATCCCAGCGATGCTCTTGAACGGACAACTCAGACTCCTACACTCTCAGAATTCTTTTTTCGGCTGAGATGATATTGGACTCATTTCGTATTATTCTTGATTGCGCGCGTGTCGGATCGATGGCAACGCGAGTCACTTCGCCCTCCGTCAATCTCAGACGGCGTGGGCGCCCCCGCCACCCGCGACGCGGCTAACAAAACAAATCCCAAATAACGTATTAAATTAAACATCGCGAGGCCCGGGGTTATGAGTGTAATTAGCGAGGTGAGACGGTAATTGCGTTTAATTATAGCTAATAAAACCGGAACGACCGCCGCCCGGCCCCGGCCCGCGCGCCGCGGCACCTCCGCCGACAGATTACTTCGTGTTTGCTCTAATAATTACTTAATTGGATTGTCCCAACTCTAATTTTATGTAACGGCGGCCGACATCATCGCCTAATCCAGTCCACGCGGTCTTGTGTAACAATGGTGCGTGTTCGCGGGGTGCACTGAGCCGACCCTGCTTGCTGCAGCCCAGGTTAACGTCTCCGAGTTACATTTTCTAAAAATGATTCCGCCCCCACTTATCTGCTCCCGCGACGATAATTTGAAAAACAAACGATGGGGCTGATTTCCTCGCAAGAATCCACTTTCCGTGAAAGCTGTTATCAATTTTGAAGTTAATAGAAAAACTGTTTCGCCATAAATTTGCATCGGAGGCGTCGAGAACGTTTTCAGATAAAAAAAACAACTGAGCCGCTATTAAGAATCTCGCGGCGGCGCTAAGACGACGCACTGTCGCTCATTCTCACGTACAAAGTCTCAGCTACCTGTAACAGACGCCGCAGTGTACGGCATTGCTGCGGTAACACACGTACCCGAGTGCAACGGTGAGAGAGCTCCCTCTCTCGCAAAAGGCCATATCTGTGCTACTGGTTTCAAATATTAGAGACGGCTGTTACCCACTTTTTTTACCCTCCTGTGAGTTTTAAAAAAACTAAGTTGGCAACAAAAGCAGTACTATACGTCACAAATATGAGTTCTGATAAAAGGAACAGTTTCTTCAATAAACGTTTTCAGTCGATATAAAAATTAATCTCCGTCGTTCGTTTATCGGAAGCGGCATTTTAAGGCCCCGTAAGATATCAGCGAACTGGAACAACTAACTGGAGCAAGTTGCCTCTCGTATCGGCGCAAAGTTTAGCAGAGCACATGTTACTGAGCGCATCTTATCTGCGCGACCGTAAATCGTTCCAAGTTTTTTTCAGTAACAGCCGCAAGCCGTTGTGTTGTCGAATTGCTCAGATAATATTATCTGAGAGGTGTTTTGTTCAAACTAGAAATGTAGACTCAACGTACTGGACGAAGCACTCTCTACTGAGCACATCTGCACTGCACTGTGATTGGTCGCACGAAACGGCATCGCTCATTTGAGTCGGGTGTAAATTAATGAAGAAGATTCAACCGGAAAGTCCAATATACGGAGAAATATACTTTCACGTGCTGCGGCGGTGAGCTCCTAGCTGGTTATTTGCTAAGGCACGCGCCACCAACTCTTTGTGTCACAACGCTGAAATGTTTAGCCTCTCCCACATGTACAATAACTCATTGCTGATCACCAGGAGTCCCTGCACGGATCACAATTAAGATTCGTATCGTGTACTTATCAGATATAATAAGCCTAGGAGCTTGAAACCCAACCTCAACACATTATTTCGTGCACGAGTACAAGCCGTCCGGTGCAGCCGGACGCTGGCGTCATTTTTTCCGTCCGTAAATTGTGCGGCCTCGAGATGATCCCGTTTTAATTACGGGCGCACCGCTTTGCCGGCAGATTAATCAGAAGCCTTGCGCAGATCCTTTGGCGGCGCCCCGTCTTGCAGCGCCGCGCTCCTCCGCGGCCACGCGCGGGTATTCAATATCAGGATTAAAGGGATTCATTCAGCTCACTGCGAAAGAAGGCTAATAGGATAATTAAAAAACGATTACACCGCACATTTGCAAATATCGAACTGCCTGCGCCAATCTTAAAGCCAATGTTCGATGAAAATTTTCAGTTTTGTTTTTAGTCGAAAGTGCAATTTTTACTCATGTCTCTTCAGACAATAGTATTATTAGCAATTGTTTCTTAACAATTTCCGATGATGAAAAAATACAGTATATTATTAATCGTACGGAAGAAAAGGCTCCGGAAACAAAACGCGTGCAAGGCTTACCGGACTGCATTGCTCGTGATTAAAAGATCGCTATTCTGTAATAGTGGACGCCCCGTGCCTCATTCCTCTTCTTCTAGTATTCAACTCTTCATCATACGACTGGACTACGCATGTGGGGAACGTTGCACGGCTCTTAACACAGCGCCCGACCTTTTGTCTCTCACAAAAGAACTCGCATGCACTAAGCACCCACTGGATTTTCAGTCATCCACTCCACCCTGGACTACAAGTCTCTCTTTATCGTCCTCTTTCTTTCGCATAACGTGGCCAGAGTAGCTATCGCTGTATTCAGTACTGACTGACGACCGTTATGCAGTCATTACAATATCCCGTCTGATGGACAACATTAGCATGATGCAGCTCTTCTTTCGAGCTTCACCGTATATACGAGACAAGCGTCTGTGCAACGGCGTTGTTTTCATTGCCAAAAAAAAAGTTCGAAGTGGCTACTGGAGCTCCTTAGCCATGATATAGCAGCTGATCCGTGGACCATTGATATGTTACAAAAAATCATATTGAGCTCACCTATTGCAGCACCACATTATTAACTATTGCAGAACTTCTTGCACTAATGCTGTTGATACATTAAATTGAACAATTTTACAAGCTTTATTATCACTTAAAAATAAAACGTTTTTGTTATTATATTTTTAATTTCTTCAGAAGCAAGATACCCGACTTGACTGTAAAATCAAACACGAGCCTAGAAAAAGCAATAGCAAACTTGAACTTGTGTCAGTTCGAACTGTTCGGACACGAAGAGAAATGATCAATGATCCCTGGACTCGGACACCTCGCGAGCCTGGCGCGGGTCGCTGCACGGACAGTCAACAGTCGCTGAACGCAATTCGAGTTCAACGCTCAGAGTAAACATAAGGCTCCATAAAATTAGTCACATATTTGTAGACAACTTAATGTGTATCATTCCACTAATTTAACACTTTATCAAACAAAAAATAATAAGTAGTAATCGTATTACACAGTAAAGTAAATTTATGGTAAGAGCTTGTGAACTGATTGTTGTAATTGATGAAAACGATCGCAAGAAAAATCTGTTTTAATATCTGGCTCTTATCGCATCAGGACACGTTCACAATCCGCATAACTTTATTTTAAGTTAGATGTTGCTATTAAAGCACACGGGAGTTTAACTTCATTATTTTTCCATGCATTTATGGCACTTCTAAAATTTTCTCATAGGGTATTAAAAAGATCAATGGACCAAGGTTGATAATAACATGTATAAATAAATTACTTAATTTTAGTAATTTCCTCCATACTTATTTACTTCTGTTGGATCTAAAATCTCTCAAAGCGTTTATTATAAATGATCTTTATGAAGCAGCGCCGCCGCGCGGCTGCGTGCCGCGTGCCGCGGTGTTCGCCGCGCTATCGCTCGCGTATCACGCTGTCAGATTCGTATCGGCTTCCTTCTACAAAGCATTGCTGCGTTTATTTGAATATAAATGAAGATTATAGTTGTATTAACAGCCCGCTGTTGTTTTATACACAATATAAGGCGGGGGGAGCTGGATGAAACACGGCAGTGTTTCCGTCACGAGTGCGACCTTATTGGAAATGGGTCCAGTATGTTTCGCCGGCTCAGTCGCATGTTGAGTTGCCGCTCCGACAATTATTGCGTTTGTACAAGTGATCGTTCAGCGCACAGGCGTCTAATTACTCTATGCAGTAGTACATCCTCAATAAGGATACTCCAATAGAACTCACCATTAAAGAATACTCTATGCATACAGGTAAGCAATTACTTCAAATGATTGTGACCATTTTAGGAACTTCCGTAATCACAACTGCTCTGCCAAGAAGATACATTCGGAGTTACTGCTGCGGTGGCCAAGGTTTGCCTGCGCTCCGGACGATAGTATCTCTGTAACACAATTCATGTCAACGCAAGGCTCGGTTCGCGTGTTTCAAGAAGATAGAAATTAATGCACGGTGCGCTTCCGGAGGAGCTCGGGGGTGGGGGGCGCGGGGCGTGCGGCTGAAAGGGGGGGCGTGGATTGATAGTGTTTGTTAATTGCACAGATAAGAACTTCCAACACGATTATTATTGCGGCGGCTCCGTTACACCGCTCATTATAACTGTAAGCGGCACGCAGGTGGCCAGCTCCACGGAACGGCCATTAAAAAACGTTTTCTTGTGCTACGTTTTTAATATCTCTTAGAAGGATTAAATAAGTGAAATTGCTTTAAATAGAAAGTTTAATATGTAAACTGTTTGTTAAACTTTTAGCTTTTGTGTTGGTACCGTTTGTCATCTTTGAAAACAAGCCTCAGTTAGAACTGTCCCATTTAAGCTTCACTGTACAGTTCTGAACATAAAAATTCTCTAAGCTCTCAAGGGACATAATATCTATAAGAATTAAAAATGCCAGACAATTCAAAACAAGCCGACGAAGTAAGAACAGTTAAAAAGGTATAGGAGAACATAATCCCGATTCAGTCCAGATGGTAACGTTCCTGGAGTTTATTCAGCCGCTGATAGAAGAACCTCCGATGACGCTTTCGAAGACATAATTTGGGAACAGCGTCATCTAGCGGGATTTGTTAGAATTAGCTCCGGAATTAATCTACGTACCGCGTCCTTTGTAAGACGAATACAATGATTTATATAAACTGACAACGTGTCTTTGTGTAGATGTCTTCGGCAGCGTGATTTATTGTGAGGCAATGAGTTCGTTATAATTACACACATAGTATATACAAGTGTATAACATAAAACAATTATTACACAAATTAGAGTACTAAACACTTCTATTTTGTCGCTTCCACTCCCGGATCCGCTCTCGAATCCACTATCATGTACTTTCCTTTATTTTATAACTTATTTAAAACTTACGGAGTGCAAAAGTTTGATCAATTCATTCTTGTTTTCCGTCGCTAGACGTCCCCTTTAAGGCACAGGCCCGCCCCAGAGATGTTCACGATGAGCAGCCTCTCTGCGCGCTCCGCCCGCGTCCGACGACTTCCCGCCACCGTACATGTGCCCCGACCACCGCCACTGGATGACCAAGTCGATGAGCTGCGTCGACGACGTTGGGTCTCCCGCGGATCTTTTCACTTCATTCTCTGCGCTGTTCTCTGGGTGACCTTGAGCCTTTCACTGAGGCCCGTCGTAGGTGACCACGTCGAGCCAGTATGTCCTCTGTCTGTCCTGGCAAACACATTGGTCAAAGACCTCTGACTTTAAGACAAGATTTTTGGGAGCTTCCCGAACGCAACCCATAAGAGTTGGATTTGGAAAGTGATCTCTTTCTCGAAGTTGGACTTACCAAGCTAGACATTCTGTCCTACTATGAGCGTAGCAGCTTCCTTATAAAGTTCTATAGCATCGCTCCTGGGCATGTGGGACTATTGAGAAGAACGACAAACATCTTACACAAAATAGTAAAGTGGTCAAATTATACGGAGAGTGGATCTCTGATAACAACTTTGCACACCACAAAACCCCATGTACCAACAATTTAAAAAAACACGGGCTCAAGCAGGGTAAGAATCTTCTCCCGGATATAGCCCGCGGTACAAAAGTGTTTATCATAATGAACTGGAAATAAGAGCACTCAGGATTAGTCTATTTTGTAACTGCAACATATTCTGCGATTTTTTGGCCACATTGCTAATAATGTTGGCAATAGTTTTCAACGCCTGGTAATGTGGCGCGAACTGGCGCTGTCAACCAGCGCTCCAATACACGAGGCAACGGAATGAAACTAATGCAGGTAGTGGACTGGCACTCACAAGGAGCCACAACAGCAAGCAAAATCACCAGAGCAAAATAAATATTCTACCTGTGTCACGCCACGTGTCGTATACGAAAGGGAACTAGTCAAGAGTGAGTGTGTGAATAAAGCAATGAATGACAGAACCGAGGTGAAGCTGTAAGACGACTAAGTTCTTAACAAGTAAATTTGGAATTCAATTTTAGTAAAGATATTTGCGTTTCATGAAAAATCTCCTCATGAATGTGCGGAGTGAGCAGGGGACTCGAGTGCAATCCTCTAGCCCCATCTAGCGCAACTGTCTGAGATTAAAGTGTGTCGACATGTGTACTCCGAGGCAGAGGCGCAGGGAGCATTTTTAATAAGGGTAATGTTGGTAACTCTTACATTATGAATATCGTTTTGTCAACTACTTTTTATCCAATAAAACAGTTTCGGAGCATCTACCAGTATTTGAATAATATATAGCCATGTTTTCCACAAAATTCGCCGTTTGTCTATAGAACGAGTAGAAAATCGGCCATACAAGCGTTTCGATTCAACGTTTCTGATGCGAACAGCCCGAGTGGAACGATCTGCCGGCTCCAAAGCATCTCGTGAATTATAACCCAGGTCAACCTCTGCAGGACCAGAGTGATCAGGTACCTACTGAGTCCGCGTGCTTCATCTTCGACCACATCATCGCTTTTCATCAGGTGAGTTGATGATCAAACGCAGACAAATAAGCGTTTAGCATTAATAAGCGGACAGATAAACGTCTCGACAGAATGCTGTTGTGGTTCGAGTGCCAACTCTTTCAGTGCCTTCGAGGTGTTCTTATAATATATACCTTCGACAACGCTCAGAATGCCAGAACCCCCGACATGGCTCGCAGAGGTTAGTGTTTATAACAACATTGCGATTGCGCCGACTTACACATCGCTTTGAAATATAACATAATATATGTTTAACAAGAATATGAAGCAATAAAGAAATTTCGCTTCCCTAAAAAAATGTAAGGTTAGGTTATAAAATAGGAGCATGCATTAAATACAATAGTTTAGTAGGGACGTGTTAATTATTGTTATCATAATCTAGTACTAAACATTAATTCGCCTGCAAATGAAGAACAAACGACTATTAATTCACTTATTTCTTACTTATTGCACGGTATTAGCTACGTTTTTGACATTTGATTGAGGTTTTTATTTTTCGCATTATTTTTAACAGCAACTGTCAATAAGGAGGTAAATATTTGAAATTGACAAACTGCATCGACATAAAGAGATAATATTTTTCCTGCATATAAATATTTTGAAGGCTGCGCTGCTTTGTAAGGTGTGGGTAAAAGAAAAGCCAGGAGTATTTCCTGATAAGGCAGCAGCGCTTCGGTGAGGGCGCTGGCGGGATAACGAATATTTATTTTAAATAAGCTTTGGCCCGCAGCCAGCGCGGCGGACGCAATCGCGTGAGCTCCGGACGGGCCCCGCTGCGAGCGCGGTGCAAACCTTCGCCGGAGGGCGCACTGACGTTTATGTTTTGAGCGCGTCTCCGCTTTAATTACACATACCTTTATTCTTATGGTATAATGATCACTTGTGTACGTCATGAATTCCGCAATTTTATAGAAACTTGTTAAATTAGAGAAGCGAAGGTTCAAATGTATCTCTCTCATCTGAAAGAATCCAAAACATTGTTGAAATTTTTGTATGATCTTTTTCTTTAATGTCCTTGTGTTATGTATAAAGTAACGTGGTGTTGTTCCATTACATTTGTTTATGTAGTATGTAGTTATATTAAAAGTTATAGTAAAACAAAAAGAAATCTTTGAAATCTGTGTGTATCTCGTATTGCGTACCCTATAGATATACAAAGAAAAGAAACTCATTTCCAATTCTAAAAATTCGTTACACGGTTACATTAAAATGCATTACTTGTTGATCCAGCGGCAATGTGTATTTCTTGGTTTGTAGAAAACCTCAGAAAGTCTGACCGGGAGTAAGTGACAAAGCATTGGTTGAGTGGTTTTTAATTAAATTTTGAAACCAATGACTAAATTTACTAAATGTGTCTTAATAAAGTTTTCAAAGATTTGTGCCGGATCTTAAAGTCAAATAGTGGGTGTAATACCCTTTTTCCATTTAACATTTAAAAGTTTGTCTTCTGTAAACTGTTTAGGCATAAGAGTTATTCCACAGGGAACTCTTACGCCTACACAGTTTACGAATTTTTTTAAAGCAACCCCACTTTGGCGTGTACACCGTAATTCCAATTAAAGCCTCCAGGTCGAAGATAATAGCTTACATGGTTAGACGTTGCTGCTTGAACTTTTCGAAACACTCGAAGAAAATGGCAGCTCTGCAGGCTAGGTGATCTTGGCGGTTGTTGCAAAGCAAAACGGCTGGTTTAATTCTGTTAGTATAGAAAATATGTGTTAGTAAAAAGATAACCACTCTTTTGGAAGTAGTTAGCCGTTCTTCACGAATTCCGACTAAACAACAAAACAGCTGAGACGTTTCTTCGTCGCGCGACAATACTTTGGAACGATAGGTACGAACTTGACGTGGAAACGTATCAATTGTTTTGTAAAAACGTGTACAACTGTCTCTAGTGCGGGGGTCCCTGAGCTTCTCCCGCTTTAATTAAAGGATTAGCTGTCAGCCGACCACGAACTACTGGCGGACAAGATTCCTCAGCCCGTCGTCTGTCCACATTTCCACGTCAATCACGTGGTCGACTTAGATGAATTTACTGCACGAGTTACGCGATCATTTAAGCAAGCTCCCGGCACCCAGCCGGCGGCCCCTGCGTGTGTATTGCTGGATACCCGGCACGTATCGCCCGGCGGGTGGAAAGTTCCAGACGCACGTGGAAATGATACGCGAAATTAAAACGCGACGAACATAGGCGGCGCGGCATCTGCGCGCCTTATGAAAAAAACTTTGGCGCGCCTTGTTGAGCTCCTCGCGAGGCGGCCGGTGAAAACTCCGCGGGAACTCCCCGCCTGTCACTTCAAGATTAAAATCGAAAAAGGAAAATGCGTGCGTGCGTGCGTGCGTGCCTTTAGCGGGAGAATCGACTGGATAGTTCCAATCTGTCACAACCATTTATTATTGAAACGTAAATACTGTTCATAATTTAATCCCTACAAATATTGTACTATTAATTAATCATACCAGTATAATATACAAAAGTTTACATTCATGCAATTTTTACAAATTTATTAAACGCTAGAAAGAGAAAAAAAATCAGAAACATAATTAGGTCTGTGAGATATGACAGTTAAGAAGCATCAATCAATCGAATTAAATTTTACTAACAATAACATACTAAATAATTATTTTTATATATTTAGGCTACTTATAAATGTGTTTTTGGTAGAGTCCAGTTGCTTGGCATGGTCCAGTTGAAGCCCGCCATTTTCATGATGTCATCCTTCCTTTGTATTTATGGACTTCCTTGTGACTTTTTCTGTTCCTATGTGTTTTCGTTCCAGCAGTCGCTCATGCCAGGAATCTTGTTTTCTTTTAAAAAGGCCAAATCATTGATAAGAATGAGTCGTGCAAGTCTAAGGCCGATGTCCACGCCTTTTGGCGAATTTCTTTTGCACTTAATTATCTTTCGGTTCTTTGAATACTACCTAACAACCTAGGACTTTCTAAAAAAACAATTTTTTGTTGTGAAACCAGTATTTTTTGGTTATTACGGAGCTTACTCCTTCGAATTTACGCTTTAACAGGGTGTGAGCTGGCGGGGCGCTGGAGGCATTCGACTAAGACTTCTTCACGCTAACTAAACTCAATATCTTCCCCGAAACCTCTCTACTTTATTATAACTATTTCACAGAATAAGAATGCCGTCAAGTTTTAATGTCGCTAAGGCGGTGGTTGCAAAGAGTGACCGGATGCAAGTGCTCCTAGGAAGACCGAGGTCGTTGGGCGTTCCTAAAGCCGTTCTCTTTTAGCATTGGGATTTGAAGGTGTATCAGATTGTTAATAATATGATAATGCACGCTTCTGTTTACTCAGTTTGATAGAGGTGGCTATGATTAGTAGCTCGCCCTGCCGTTCCAATAAGAGGCAAGCTGGTGGAGGACGCGGGTAGTAACGGTTTACGTGACGTTACTGGTCACAGACGACGTATTTGCCTAATACCCTGAAGTGCAAATATCACAGTTTAAGTTCAGCAAAAAATGATTCTACAAAACCTTGACATAAACCAGAGGACTCTTCGCACTGCCCATTAATGTTAAAAAATAAAACAAACTTTTTATTACAGATGCGCTGGCCGCGTCCTCGGGCGGCGTCTGAATAAGAAGATACTAACATAGAAGTTGTTTTAGCGGCCTCCTGCACCGCGCTGTGACCCTCGACGGACCCTTTTAAAATACGCGCGCGCCGCTTGTCTCCGGAGAGTCGTTCGTTTGCACAAAAACGCGCCGGTGTATGTTTTTATGGAGCAATACATTATTATTATTAATGCATTTACATAACATTATATCTTTACCTTTGCCTCGGGATAAAGGTGCCAAGTAGAAAATATGAAAATAGATTCTAAAATCAAAATTTGAATTTGTTATAACGGAGTACATAGCGTATCTTTTCGCTTTGCTTAACACTTCACTAAATATTCATGGATATCCTGTTCCACTGTTTTATAGAATTTCCACAAACTATTGTGGAGTGGGAATTGGCAGAACCTGCCAACCTGCCAACCTGCCAACCTGCCAAGCTGCACGTTCAAAGCGCCGCGACCAGAGCGCTGCCCGCGGGCTGAGTGTTCCTCCGTCACATAAACTTAACAAATGGTTATCGTCGCCGTCGCGCTGCGGCACATCGATCTACTTGGAATTAAAAATTGGATCGTCCATAAATAATGTCCCCGGAGAGAGGCCCTCGCATAAACTATACCCGAAACGAAATCGGCCGCGGGCTCCGGAAAAAACTTGTAACAATTTACGAGAGGCGATAAGACGCGCCTCGCCCCGCGGGCCCGCGCGGCGCCTGGCGACCCGCGACAGCCTACTTACTCTGTGAGGTACCTTCCTCACCACACACGAGTTAGTGCACGTAAAATATTGTACTAATTAATAATACCGAGCAGTGGCTTACCGCTTAACACTTTGTAAACGAATTAATTGTAAAGAATTATGCCCTGCAGAATAATGTCTCCGAGGCCGGATTATGTTGTTCTCTTTGCCACTAACTGTCAGATTTTCCATTTCAAGGTGAACGATTTTGAGTCGTTTTTGGGCAGGAGGTTAGACTGGCGCTGGAGAGTTTAGAAACAGTTTGGTTAAGCAAAGGACACGCCGTGCGCCACGCTGCGAACCTTAAAAAAATATGATCTGGTTTTTGTTGTTTTTTTTGTATTCGAGCTGATCTGGTTTTCTTAAAAGAATTTCGAATTAATTTCAACTTCGGAAGCTCGTCTTCGCCTGGAGCCTGTCTTATCGGAGATGAGTTTAATTAGAAGCGCGATCGAGTTGATCGGCCGACTGTTTGCGTTGCATTACCGGCCGCTCATCCCGCCCGCCCCGGCCGCCCCGGCCGCTCCGCCCGCCCTGGCCGGCTCTCCCCGCCCCGGCAGCCCGCCGGCAACGCTAATTATGAACTCGGTACAGAGCGGCGCTGCTCAGCTCCTTGTAATTGAACGATAACAGCCGAGTGAGCCGCAGCGCCCGGCCGCGCCGACTCAAAGACGCGCGGACACGGGACAATCGCAAGTGGAATACCGTCTGCTAGACGAGCTCCCTGCTTCATATCTCGGTACTATGAACGCTCTGTTACACGAATTAATTTCTAGATTATAGAAGGCATCATTTCACGCTGTAGTAAGCTTTAGGTAAAATCAATCGTCGGTTTCTTATCATGGCTTGACAATGATCATCATTTTAGCCACATGGCGTGCAGTGGTTGACCTGAGCCATCCCTATAGAGCGACGGCCGCAGTCTCCGAGGTCCTCTGAGGCTCGGTTACTCTTCAGAGTCTTCCAGATCTATCAATTGAAAAGTTGTATCTTGAATCATTCAGTATAACCTAGCTACCGAATATTTTCATAGCGTGGACCGTATCAACTACGTCAGGTTTCGATACGTAAACAAACGGCACGGACGGTGACGCTGTAAAATGACATCTGAACAAAAAACCTTGCAGCTTCCGCCTGTGCCGGACAAATCGCAGCCGCCCGCCGCAGCCGGTTTTTCTTGCGTTGCCAGCACGCCGCCTCGTTTACATGCCGCGCCGATTTATGAGCCGAAGGAAAAACCAGCGCCGCGATTTGTCAGCGGACAACTCGCTGCATATCTTAAGGTGAACAGAAAAATGTGAACCGCAATAGATAACGAGTCATAGTGTTGAGCATTGTGCCGGACACGAGCGCCCGTCGTGAGGCAAACAGCTCGCATTTACGACGTAAAGTGTTTTATTGTGTTTTCGTCTTTCAACACATGTAAGAAACTACTTATTTAAGTACATTAATAAAGAGATGAAAAGATTCATCGGCATCATAAGTTCCTTCTAGGATTACGTAATTTAACATCAAGTTTGATGATAGCCATGCTTTTCGGAAAAGCTAATTATATAAGTCCTAACGACCCTTAATTAAAATATGTTGACGATTGTAACGTTAGCGAGGCAGTGCAAACCATATCAGAAGGAGTAAATAGGTTGCATTACGCGCGTTCCATGGCGGCCAACAAACGGAGCGCCGCTTCGCATCGCTTGCAGCAAGCCGCGATGACCGACCCAACAAAATATTTGCAATGAGAACTTTCGTTGATGATTTTATAAATAATTGCGGTCAATCTATATGTAACACAAACTGTAAACAATTGACCAACTCAAATTTAATAAATTTTACTGCCGGACTCACTTGACTCGTAGACCTTCCGCTGAGAAATATAAAAACATATGTAAAACATGTTACACGTAATTTCTTAATCTAAAAAACAATAAAAAAAATGTAAAAATAATTTTATTTATAAATGTTTTATGAAAAACAAAAAGATGTTGATGAGGGTTTCAATTTAATGCGTGTTATGTAATGTCATTGAAGCTTTTTGTTATGATTTTTTCTATTAATTTTTCTTATTTATTTAATGTTCATAAAATACTATTTCGTACTTTAAAGGTGGTAAAAGAACGGCCATTGTTAGAACAGTTCTCCGCCTCAGCGCTCAGCTACAAAGTTAGGGGTGCATTAGTATTTACGTGCTGATTACGTACGTTTCAATTTGTACACACGTCTCAAATCAACTACTAGTCGCTTGCACTGCAAACACGCGATTGCAATACAATTAAAACTGTCCGCGGCCTGCGCGTCGTGCGAATGGACGAGATTACTTTTAATGAACACGTCGCCGGCATTACACGAAATGCTCTCGCAGACAAAACATTGCAGGCTTTCTAAAACAATGACTGAATTTATACATACCAGCTTTGTATATTAAGTACCTCATCACGAGCTCGTGTAGGAAGTCACCAGGCACCACCAGGACTCCAGATTTTTAAGAGCAGAACACAACAACTACGCTGCACCAATTGTTTCCTCTTCTCTCCATCATTGTCCTGACCGCTTTGCAAAAAGCACACGAAAAAGATAAACTACCGCACAGACCGCTTTCGAGTATAAAAATAAATATCGTGTTTACTACTTTAAGTTCGTAGCGAACTATTTATTTAACTTTGCTTATTATAAATTACTTCCTCTGCGTTTGTCGTTTGAGATCTTAAGACATCTTCTCGTTTACAGTCATATATTGGTAAAAATCCATTTGTATTGAGCCAAATTAACGTAATACGAACTATTAGCAGTCGGGCTGCGACGTCCAGGAACCATGGGCACCACCGGCGCTGCAGCACCAAGAAGTAAGTATTTTGTTTTGCCAGCCACCACGCACGCATCCTACCCTGCGCCGCTCCCATCGACATTTGTCTGAGTTAACGCTGTGTATATAATGCGAGTTGAACGCAATTACAAACGTCAAAGCTTCAATTTAGCTTAGTTCTCGGCGACGCAATTATTTCGCGCGACACACTTCCGGATGCCTATGGAGGCTCTCCGGGCTTTTGTGCCCGCTCAAAACTTACAAAGTCCTTTCAGATTTCTGGCATGCGGCACGTGTGCACCTGCTGATACAGATGTAACAAACCTTTGATGCCGCACACAAAGCTTGATGCAAGCGTTAGGAGAGCGGGCACCGGCTCGCGGCGGCGCCGCTGCGCTGCTGTCGTTAGAAACACATCGACTTGTCCCTCGCACCCCCGCATTTGGACGCAGGTTACGTGCATGTTACATGTCCGACGTGCATGTAAGCCATATTCAACCATAATCATTAATCATAAATCATTGGGCGTGGAACATACAAACGTACAAAAAATAATAACTTGATACAATATCTACACAATCAATTAAATTTGTCAAGCATTTCTTCATGGCGCAGCATTACATTAATTATATTGTTGTTACATTACATCAATTAAATAACGTCGCGGGCTCAAGATAACACAAACGACGCTGCTTTACATTGATATTGAAGCGTTCAAATTGCGTCAACTGTATAACGTGTTATTTTCTAGAAAGAAAATACATTAGTTTTTATAACTTTGTATTAGTTTTACATATCAAATCTCGGCTGCATCAGAAACTCAGCGATGAATCTTTGTCATTATTATTTTATTACATTTGCATACCTCAGCGCATCACGAACAAGCAGAGAGGCGCTCAATATTTACTGTTATTACGCGTTTGTCGTGACGCGAGGCAGCTGACGCAACGAACAAGCAAACAAAGTGTGCGGCAGTAAATGACTGCGCTCCGATTTGTTCCGGCGCGATCGGACGCGGCTGTTTACTTTCAAACATAATATTGAGATGTTTGCAGAACTACGTCCTACGCCTGATAAGGTCACCGGGGCAGCGAGTTGACATTTGTTTGAACAAAATTGTTTTTATTCGAACCAAGGAGATGAACGGGACTGTCTGCTCCGGGCATATTTTTGTACCGCCTGGAAACGTAGCTCTGGAGCTTATTAGTTTAGGAATTTTGCCTTCAGCCAAGTCGCCTTCGTGCGTCCACATAGTTAAGGTGGGAAAAACTTCTATCAAGTACTTAATTTCGCATTAAATTAATTAACCCCGGCCGGCTCCGCGCTCACGCACAGCACGGCAAACAGGCATCGATTTGTTATGCAATAATACAAAACAACAAACTACGGCTTCCGATTAAGAACAGAGAGAGACGTCCATGAGGACGATATCCCACCGAATGCCTCTCAGGTTACAATACTTGTTGCTAATAATTTTCATTATGATCTTTATAGTTTTCTTCTTATTTGCATACTTTGTGCTGAGTGTTCGGCATTACAGAGTAATCACGCCACTTTAAAGCCTTTCGAATGTAAGGTTTACAACTCAGATATGGCCCCCCACATTGATCACTGTACAATGGAGTGACGTCGTCTACGAGGCGGTAGCGTTATCAGTTGGCACGACCAGCTCTGAACCATACTCTCTTCAACAGTAGCTGAAGCACTCCACACCGCTGTAAAATAGTACAGAGGGCGTAACATAGCACACGACGAATTTTCTCAAAAGGGTTACGATCCTCAGTAGTGAGGGCTGTGGCCAGAAAGCCCTGTATCATGTTGTGTCACAGTTTCTCTTCATTTACAAGTTACAGGCGAACTTCAGCAACGTCGGCTCAGAGCTCGCACCACTCGCCGCCGCACTCGCGCGCCCGCAGTGACGTTGATGAAGATATCGCGACGTGTACAAAGTAACCAAACATCAATTTCTTCACAAGCGGTTTCCCGAACACACAATGACTAGCGAGCACCTTGATCGAAGGCTACGGGAGCGCTGACCGTTCCGTGTGCACGGCCGAAACAAACAAACTAACACAAATCAATCGCAGAGCACGATTGTCAAATACAGAGACTACATCGCTCGGGGTAGACTGATTGGCTTACGAATCAGAGCTCGCTTACCTTCATGGTGAAGGGTGCGGATCATCGGCGGAACGATTACTTGCGGTCGCAGAGAGTTGGAGACGCGGAGCACTGTGAGGAGATCCGAGCCCTGACCCGTGGGCACTGTGCGGCTCCTAAGCAAGTTGTCAAACTCTGTTGTGAGTTTACTCTAGTTTAGAAATGACTACCAGAAAGATTGCCACGATTCTTCGTCGTGTTGATGATTTCTTGCTGGAATGACTCTTCTCTTTTGTACCTCTGAGGTATTTTTAAGTCTGCTATATGATTAGTACAAAAGGAAGTTTTTATTTAAATCATTTTTTTAGTTAAAAAAAATATAAAGCTATTGTTATCTCTATGTTATGTTAAATACTAACCTGTTACTAACAAAGCCTTTTGGGGTATGATTACTACGAGTAACCTACTAATATTCTATGGACCCAGTGCAGTCTGAGATAAAATGTATATCGTGTGTGTTGTTCAACGTTTAATAGCGCTGTGCTGCACTCTCTTACGCGAGCAGGGCGCGTGGCCTGCTAGTAGACGGTCAAGCACGAGGAACTCTTTTTCAAATAACCGCTTATCGATTACTGTTGACGATATTTCGTGCGCCGCTCGATCGCAGCGCCGGGCCGGGCCACGGCCCATATAAAACGTCGTTTATTCTGGAGGTTTGATTTTACGACCGTAATAAACATTCAAAATACATTACTTCTACAGTACGTCGGTAATAATCGCGGAGTTTAATGATGATGACTTGGACAGCGCACGCCGAATGCGTAAACATTTTCAACTAATTAATTGGAGTTAGATGCCTTTGGATTAGAAGACGAAACGTATTGAAAGAAACCGTGGAACTCGTCCATACCTTTCGCATGTAGTACAGAGTAACTTCTACTAGTTTTTCTAACGTTTGTCTATTTTGTTACCACTGGCCCTTAAAAGACCTTCATTAAACCCTATAATTATATTCGCAAGAATATGATTTGGCTCGGCGGATCACTATTACTTCGGGCGGCGCCAACAGATGGCGCTAGCAACAGATTGCCTCGCGCTGTTGTTTGAGACGGTCGCAGAATTAATGAACTAACATGCGTTAACCAACGATCTTTACAACACTGCACGCGCAAACCACTCAGCATCAACAGCAACCACTGCACCTGCAACACTTTACACAGGTCGTCGCGTTATACATAACAAAATCAAACATCACCCACCACGCCACAACACCCGTTTTTAGTGAGCGGCCGCCCGCTCCCTAACCGTGAACAGCGTGGGCGAACCGTGGTTGGATCCGGATCCCTCTTCGGCTCGCCTGTGGTCCGCGCTGCCGTCCTAACCCGCAAGCACACTCCAGCAATACACCCCGTCAAAGCTCTATCGCGAAGAGCTTTAACAACGTGGGAGCGTCCCTGTGCAGCTGGTAGGCGCCCCACCAGCTTTTAGTTTCTAATTTTAAATCTAGTCCACGGACCCTTCCGCTCCGTCAACTCAGAACCGATGAAGCTGTAGCCTTGGGGCTAACAGCATTAACATTTTCAGAAGCAATGCCAACGACGCGACAAATGTTTGATGATACCGTGCGCCACGTTGATTCGTCAATGTTACCAGACTTTACTATTATTTTTTGACACAATAAATGAGCCTATTTCGTTAACTGCATATCGGATTTTGAGTTTGCAGAGGATGCGATCCTTTCTATTAGTTCTATCTCTCTATCTACATCATATTCCCTTATCGTGCGAGAAATATAAACGAGGCGGCTGCTAGTCATGTCAATTCAATTTGAAATAAATACCTTTATCCGTATTGAAAACAAAGTGCAAAAAAAGCTTATGTGCAGGCTTCTCGTGTGTTTCCGAATTTAATTGTTAAATATAAATCGCCATTAAAATCGGGCTTAATATGTAAGCACGCGCGCCGGCGGTCTGTCCGCTCCGATGGCTCGCACGCTTCGTCGCACAACAAATGTTCAGCCGGCGCCCGGCTGCGGAGCCCGGCTGCGCTCGGCTGCGGGGCCCGGCTGCGCCCGGCCGCGGCGCGCACTGCACTCTGTGTGCTACACGCCTTGCGCACGTGTCCTTTGTAATCAACATCGTCTATACAACAGACTTCTATGCAAAGGCGCCACCCGGGCTCTTGTTCCTGCACCCGTTCGCTGAAGAGTCGAGTCGGGTGCAGTATAAAAGGCGCAAACGCAAAAAGTATCTGCAACACGCACACTTTCTGTTAGATTGAAAGAAGTAGGAAGAGGTAGAATAGTTACCAGCACTTTTGAGCGATCGAACCGAGCCCGCAGTGGCCGGTGTTAAGCATTTTAATGTTTTGTGACGACCGCCAAAACATTTGACATAAAAAAAATAAAGGACGAATTCCACGAAAACGCCAATCGGAGTTGACGTCAAAAATGGGGCAGCTAGGGTTATTTAGGCAATAACGTTATTTGGGCAGTATTGTGCGTCCCACGCTTCATTGCATCTTTCGCTGCAACTGACAGGCGGTAATTTATAATAAAGTACGGATTACAATAGAGGCTCGCGTGATCTTATTGTGTTTAACATTACTTCTCCATCCCAAGACGAACCGTCCATGAAACACCTCGCCACAGTGCGCAGCTCGTAGCAGTGACGCCGTGACGTCAGCGGCTCGTGGCGACAACAAAACGACAGTCGGCACGTTAGCGCGCGTCCAAGTGGCGAGAACACGTTGAGTGATCACAGAGTTATAGTTGAGAGATCGCGTAGTTACGAAATTGTTTATGAATAAATTAAACTTGGGGCCGTGGAAGCTGAAGCTTGCTTTCTTACTTAATTTCCACCACTTCGCCTCCTTTCCGAATGGCTTCTGCTGTCCCTCAGCTTTCAACGTCTTGTTTTGCGACCAACCCGCCGCAGTTTCGGTCCGCACCGGCGCCGACCACCGCGCGCGAGACGATTCGGCCGCAGCCGCTGTCCCCCGGCAGCGAGCAGCGCTCAAGTATCACTGTGTCCCAGTGTGAGGGCTCTGGCACTAGTTTGAGGCCACGCCTAAATCGGCTTCCATAAATCGGAATAGACAATTACGTGCAATTTAATATTTTGATTCTTTGCAATTTTCTTTCCTACTTTAGGTATATGCTAGAATTTATTATATAAACATTTATTTAATTCATGTCTATATGTTGATTGTGTGGAGAAGCACTGTATTGATTGACCGCACTTATCGTCACTTGTTGGGATTAAAAAGACACGCGTCCGACGCGCGGCGGGCGCGGTGCCTGCACACAGAACAAAGCTAATGACAAAGTCCAGCTCGTGCGAAACAAAATAAAGGCCGTTAGCCGTTAGTGACAGTCCAGTGAACTCGGCCGCTGCACACGAAAACGTACCTTATCGCCTGCACGCAAGGACCTCGCTGCAAGAGCACCGCGCGAGCGGGACTCGGCCGCGCTAATCTATCGGAACTGCAGCAACAGCGGAGGCCGCCGTGCTTTCCTTAATTACTCGCCTCGACTTTTTATTGTTGCGCGCCGGCTTTGCGGGGCACTTGTGCGCCAATACTGGAATCACGATATGACATCTGCATCGTGTACCTCACGGTGCAGCGCGTAGAGATTGGCCGCGCCGGCAGACATGCTTTAAACGCTAAAACTATGTTGCGGTGAATTATTTACTTTTATCTGTCCTACGTAAGATATCAAAACAATCCCGATGATTAAGAAAATGTTGCCTAAATGAATGTAGCCATACATATAATTTAATCTTAAAAATATACATTTCATGTAATGTTAGTAAAAGTTAGTGTTTCCTTAATATTATTTGTCGGTATGGTATTTTTTTATTTAAGAAAAAGTTATCTTTAATAAGACAGAGCCCAGCGATGGACAAATTTAGTTGATCTGGTCACGTGTTGCGAATCCACCAAAAGGAAAAGAGCCTCCCACAGTCGGGCAATCCATGGCAGTGCTGCCATTGGGTAGCCAGAGTCGCGGTCTTCAACATGGCAACCAACATTGTCGTAAAATTTGGCAAAACTCAAATGTAATTTGTAGCCCCGCCGCCCCCAGTGAAATACGGCGCACGTCGAGCCGCGAGCGCCGCGCCGTGCGTCACGCCGCGTCGCGGGAGACATCCAGCTGCGGCCCGCGGCCCGGGAATGTCATTGCTTGCGCCTCTTCGTCTTCATCTAGCCCCAGATGTCTGCGTTAGCGGCTAATATTAACCTTATTCGTAATAATCTGAAACAAACTTGAAAAGTTTTTTGTTAATTGGTTTGTCATTTATTTATATTTTAAGTAATTAGGACAATACTGCTGCGTGTAGCACACGGACGTGTGACAAGGCACAAAGGATGGGTCGCCATTTTTTTACTGTTTCTCACGAAGCGATAGTGCGTGTGGCAGCCGACTGCGGCGTTGTCCACGACTCGAGTTCGCTTTTATGTGTAGAACACGCGACCCAACTGACCTCTCTCGAAACAGAAAGGAACGTGGAAAGGAACGATTTACCTGCCCACCAAGAAGACGCTTGTACTTAAAACAAAGAAAAATCCATTAACGCTGGATACAGGCGTCTACCAATCGGTCCTATTGCAGTCTACGTGGAAGGATATGTTCAACGGTGAACATCCTACGGCTTAGTTGATGATGAAGTTGAATTGCTTTCGAGCTATAAAAATACCCTGCGGCTCCTCCTACGGTTATAGCCATCCGAAAAAACTCGCATTGGTTTTTATGTCGCAAATAGTATTTACTGTGGCGGGCGCTGGACCGCCGCCAGGCCGCGCCGCCGCAGATTTATTGTTAATTGACACATTCCGTTAATTTATGGCCGCATAAACCCAACGGAGATCATATTCTGGAGAAATATCAGATGAAGCAAAATTGCTCCGGGCCGCGGCGCAGTGCAGCCTGCTTTTTCAATAAATTATTAATTTATTTAGGTTTTGTCTCTTTGTTTTACACTAACACAAAAACAAAAAATTACGTGAAATAAACTGAAGAAGAAAAACCAACAACAGTCTTATGGTAAACGGACATTTTTCCCAGACAAACATTAGATAGACCTTTAGTCTATAAAGTATTATAGGTGATTATCAAATGAGTGGTACATAAAATATACTCCTCATCTAACTCATCCTTTTTTACAGAGCAGTGGCGTGCAGAAAGCTACAGCCTCTAATGGGAAGCAGTGGTTTGATGCGCTGTGACAAAATTCGTCTCCGGAGAAGGCTAGGCACCCCCGATGCTCGCGACGCGCCGCAAATACACGGAACCGTTTTGCGTCTCTGTCCTCTCCGGATCCGAATCAAACCTGGACTACAGGGTTGACGCCATGAAACATACGCTGCTACTTTTCGAGAACTACGTCTTCGAGCGGTATTATCCCTTCAAGGAGCCAATCAATCCCCTGCGGATTAATACTAATATAAAGATAATACC
Organism: Battus philenor; assembly: GCF_028537555.1. NCBI lineage: Eukaryota > Metazoa > Arthropoda > Insecta > Lepidoptera > Papilionidae > Battus > Battus philenor. Next base: position 17,755,803 of record NW_027181682.1, read on the forward strand.
GCTTATTACGCTTTAAAAAAAGTTACCTGAATAAAGCCCACGGCTGACTGCGTTCTACCTAACGACTGTCTGTCGTATTAGTCGGTTTAATTAAAGGTCGTCGGCTGGGCCCGGAGCGACGCCGGCGGCCGGCGCGGGGCCAGCGCGCGGCCTGCCGCTGGCACGCGGTCTGCTCGAGCCCAGCTTCAAACACTTTGGTATGAGGAAATCCATTTGAACGAACATCTCATTTTATTTCCGGCTCCGGCTGCACGTGCGAATGACATCCGCGAGTGCGGCTACAATTTTCTCGAGTGAAAGTTTATAGGTGTGCGGTGCGGCCGCTCTTGTGGTTGCTGATGTGTAAGAGCAAATAAAAGCTAAATTTCAGCGAATTGCGGGCGCCCCGCAGCCACGCAGCGCGACCAATCGATGCAAACATTACATGACCGAGTTCAGCGTGCTCCCTTAGCCCCGATTCAAAAACTACTTGCGGTACAATACCGGCCGTTAAAGAATCGCCACTCTCTTCTTTACTGTTTTTTTTTTATTTTCGAAAAGAGATGTTGCGCCATAGTCTGTCTGACTGAAAGAAGCGATCATTTTTCTTACGCTTCTTCATTCCATTCTATTTTTCTTTCATTCTTTCCGTGGTAAGATTCTATTACGTATCACGCAACAACGATGTTAAAGTAGTTGCTATAGAAGCACGCCCTGCACGCGGACCGTCACTGAAATAATAATGGTCGTACCCATGCTTGAACTCAATAAACTGGTTGCCAACTTTAGCACGAGGTGCAGCTCAGTCACCAAAAGCAAAACGAAGTCTGTAGTGATATTGTCGCTGACTAAGATCGCGAAACAGCGGCGTTAACATGTCTGCGACTCTCTTCCGACATCGGACGCAGCGCCCCGCAGATAAGGGCGCGCAGTAGAAATTGAAAAGGCAATGGGGCTCCAATTCGACATCTGTCTTTACATTTTGAATGTGTTACTTCGCGTTATGACTGCGACAAAAGCAACCGGTTCATTTTTGTTTGTGTATTCCCGATGTGTAACAGGTGACAGGCAGCGCGCGGCAAGTGGCAGGTGACACCGGCTGAGACAGTATGTATCGTCGTGACGTCAGTAAACTGTGAAAGCTATTGTATTGGAACCCCACGCAAATTGCGTACAGCCACCGGCACCGCACTGATGTCTCCCCGCCCCGCCGCCGCGCGCATCTTCACTTCAACCGCCAGTCGAACAAAATATATGATCCTATGCTTGTAGCATGCTCGCAGCAGTGAAGCTGCACGTTGTTGTGAATGCGACAACGAGGAGCGTGTCCGCCGGCAGTGACACGCGGCCATGCGCGCGCCGGCACGCACGGACGCGCATCGACTTTATATTTATACAAGCAAGGTCCGCATGGCGCCGCGCCGGCGTCACATCAGGCACTGATGGAGACGCAGCGCGGGCTATGAGAACTTTGTCTGCCGGCGCCCCGCGGTTGACATTTGACATTTGATGTATTAGATGTTGTGCTGCTAGCCGATGTAGGCTTTGTACAGCTTCATCGAAATGGAGCCCGTGGAAACAGAGGTCCATGGACTAAAAAAATTACGCTGGGGATCGTACCTCAGTTACGACGAAGACGTCTACACGCGGAGAACTATAAACGTGTAGGTGTATAGTGTAGTGAGTGGGGTGTTGAGTGTAGCATGAAGCGAGGACTACTCGGCGGTCGAGCCTCTCCGGACCGCCCTCGCTTGAACGCGGGTTAGGCGGACGCGGCCGCCGTGTCATGTGTAGGTGAGTAGTGATATGTGCATCGAGACCGCCGGGGCTAGATGTGAGGCGCGTGTCCTGGCGTTGAGACGGGGGGGCGGATATTATTTAAATTCCGCTTTAAGGGCGGCGAGAAGGGCCGAGTGCTCCGCAATACAGAGAAAGCGCTCCGAGGGACCGAAGGCTTTGCGGAGTTTCGCGGCGAAAATGCAGACCTCGTCGAGATCTACTACATTGGCTAGGTATTGTGCGAGAGCTTTGAGTTCCTCGGCAGGCGAAAAGGACCCGGTTTGGGGTTTGGAGGGTTTCGGTTGCTCATGAGCAATCGATGGGGCGGTAGGGAGGGTGGTGAGCTTACCTCTCGGGTAGAGTGGCTTCGCCCAGGCTGAAGAGGCTGGGGGCGGAGGCGGGAGAAGATGTTTCGAAGCGGGCTTCGAAATATTCTCCGCGGGAGCTGAGGAGGTTGGTCGGACGGCAACTTTGGGAGGACGGGAGGTCGAGGGGCAGCTTGCGCGGCGTTTTTTTAGCGTCTCAAGACACTTCCGACACTCCAAACGCCGAGCGTAGCGAATCCGTGCGCAGGGGCACAGGATTTGACGGGCAGCAGAAGCAGACGTTGTGCGCAGGAATTCCTTGCACCGAGGTGCAAGGCAACGAACTTAATTGCAAGTCAGCAATACGGGAAGCGGGAAAGTCGGGAGACACGTCCAAACGCTCCAAGCGCTGAACTCGCGCCCAGCGGCTGATGCGCTGCGCGTTATTGCGTCGTCGCTGCGCTCTAATCAGCGCCACCAATCAATTAAAACTCTCCGTAAGGATTACACGAGTCTCAACCTTGGACCCAAAGGCAAGGAGCAGCCAACGAACTAACAACACTAGTCTTGCATATCTGTGGCCCGCTACACGCTACGTTTTATGTTTGTTTACATTTAAATAATAACAATTCAGAGCTGCATGAATCAACTGATTTTGTTACTTATCTCAAAAGAACAACCAAAAGTGTTGTGCTTTGATACTAAACCACTGATTATTGTGTATTTTCAAAAATACTCTTAAACTTTGTTGGTCCGTACGTTAGGAAAGTGTCTGTCGTGTAGCAGCGCGTGCCGCGCGGAAATGCTTTCCTGTCATGGAGTACTCACTTCGGAGTGCCACGCGCAGCCACCCCGCCGCTGCACGCGCAGCCACCCCGCCGCTGCACGCGCAGCCACCCCGCCGCTGCACGCGCAGCCACCCCGCCGCTGCACGCGCAGCCACCCCGCCGCTGCACGCGCAGCCACCACGCCGCTGCACGCGCAGCCACCCCGCCGCTGCACGCGCAGCCACCCCGCCGCTGCACGCGCAGCCACCCCGCCGCTGCACGCGCAGCCACCCCGCCGCTGCACGCGCAGCCACCACGCCGCTGCACGCGCAGCCACCACGCCGCTGCACGCGCAGCCACCCCGCCGCTGCACGCGCAGCCACCCCGCCGCTGCACGCGCAGCCACCACGCCGCTGCACGCGCAGCCACCCCGCCGCTGCACGCGCAGCCACCCCGCCGCTGCACGCGCAGCCACCACGCCGCTGCACGCGCAGCCACCCCGCCGCTGCACGCGCAGCCACCCCGCCGCTGCACGCGCAGCCACCACGCCGCTGCACGCGCAGCCACCCCGCCGCTGCACGCGCAGCCACCCCGCCGCTGCACGCGCAGCCACCACGCCGCTGCACGCGCAGCCACCCCGCCGCTGCACGCGCAGCCACCACGCCGCTGCACGCGCAGCCACCCCGCCGCTGCACGCGCAGCCACCCCGCCGCTGCACGCGCAGCCACCCCGCCGCTGCACGCGCAGCCACCCCGCCGCTGCACGCGCAGCCACCACGCCGCTGCACGCGCAGCCACCCCGCCGCTGCACGCGCAGCCACCCCGCCGCTGCACGCGCAGCCACCCCGCCGCTGCACGCGCAGCCACCACGCCGCTGCACGTATGTATGACGCCTGCCTTACCTCACAGAGCGCGTGATTTCATAATCAATTTTCAATTACGATCCCTTATTATCAAACAATCAATTAACAACATTTTTAATGCGTCACTCAAAACAATGCGCTTGTTAGAATACATTGAACGATACATCCTTTGCTTGTTGAATCGTGTAATTATGTGTTCACAAAAAAATTTAACGTCATAAATTCAAACTTAGTTAATAATCTGATCAAAAAAACGAAAAGTGTTTGATTGTTGGTGCAAAGAAAGTCTTTATACCGAAACGGATGTAAAGAATGCATCATTTTTGTTAAATTATTATGTACAATTAATATATTACACCCGGACCAAAAGATCGATAGTTTGCAATGGTAATAATCTAGTAAGAAACACTTTTTCAAAAAGCTAATTACTATTTTTTACAGCCAGAAATTGTTGGCCAGTCGCATTCCGATAGAAAAATAATCTAGCATTTTAAAGGCGATTGGAAATAGCTGTAAAACATTTTGTCGTAGCGCCCTGAATGTCTGCACATATACTGTGTAATGACGTAAATCACGTGACGGTACTGCGCCCGAGGGAAAGGTATCGCGCACGACTAAGAGAAACTTCGTCGCCGTCGCGAGGCGAGTCGAGCGGACGCGCGGAGCCGCACGCTGGACGACAGGTGATTATATATCGCTATTAATTATCACTTTGGATCAACCATAGCGACCAATTGTGTGCGTCGTGTCAAGAGTGTCAAAAGAGCTCAGTTCGATGAACACCGACACACACACATGCAGTTAAATTACTGGCAGTAACAAGGGCGCGGTTGATAAACTAGCTCTTACGGGCTTTGGAGTAAAATTACCCATTGGATCTCTTCTTCTCTCCCCCCTGAGATGCAACGTAAAGAACAACGTCTTAAAACTTAATAATGCAAATGTTATACAGACACTGCAGAGTCGACAAAATAAAAGGCCTGCGCGGGGTCCGTCCGCGGCGGGCTGAGCCGGTTTGTGTGAGGTCATGTTTGTTCCCGCCCGCCGCCAGCTCACGCAGACAAACCAACGCAGGCAGATCACGCTTCTCGAGCAGAAAACAATGTCCCCACTCGCCTGCGCATCTAGCGAGTGTGACGGGTGTGGCGAGCAAAAGACAAAAAAAGAAAGATTTTTACTGTTGTAACAAGCAAGGATGGATCAAATATAAATAGTGACCGCAATAGTATCCTTAATCTGTTATACAGTCTGTCTGAAACATAGTGTATTAAGCATAAAAATGTAAATAACAACAAGCAAAAATAACACAAAACCAACAAAAGCGTAAAGCACGGACATAAAGTTTACTAAATTTAAAGGTTTAAATTACACGCAAACATGACTCATTGCGCTGCAAAAGAACACATAACGATATTATTCAAGTTTAATCGTAAAAATACGGTGTTCAGTAGACGAGCGGCGTCGACTTTGGCCTCCCCTCAGCACTGTCCGAATTGATTTAATGACAAAAATCATATCCCGCCCGCCCACGCCCGTCGTGATCGCATTAAGGCGCCACTCATCCTATTTGCCTCTGATAGATCGCGATTCCGGCAACAATCAAATTACAGCGCTAACGCCCCGCCGAGGTCCTCCCGAGTTACAGCAGGAACTTTTTAAGAAAATATGGATTGACATGTCCGCAGCATCGCGAAGTTTTTTCAGTGACCGCTACTTGCTTAAGAGCTAAGAGACGACATCGTCTAGCGGCCAAGTCAATGTCACGCGCTGCACGAGTCCGGTCGGGGCGGGCAGGCGGGGCTGTTTTGCAACGTAACGGCTGTCGTTCCTTTCGATGAGACTGCGGCTGCTCGGCCGCAAGCTGACTGTTGCGCAGAAAGTCTGTACGAATCGCGCAAAACTACGAGCTCAACTCGTGAAGAAATTCTGTCAGCCTCTTATTAAGTTAAGCGCTGACTCGCGTGCGCGCGCCCTCATAATTCCGGGCGCCCGCGCTAAGCCCGGCGCGCGAGATAACAAACATTTGCAGTGACGTCACAAAAAGCAATTTGGCTTATCTGATGCCGCCCCGCGCACTCGCCGGCCTCACTGCGGCCAACCACCCGCCGTCATTATAAAAGGAAAAACTTCCCGCTGCGATATGTCGGGAACCGCTTTCATATAGCTTGCTCCTGCGTGACCAAGAGTGGTCCAAGTGTTCCGAGGTAAGTCTATCCAGCCAAGCTGATCTAACTTGACGACCAATGAGGGCAGTAAATGATGAGATATAAGAAAAGAATTTTAAATACGTCGTGATAAGTTAAAACAACATTTATTATATTTGTACTATATGTAATATGAACACAGTCGAGATGGATCGAGCAATCTACCTCTTAGCGTCGCCGAGCTGGCTGCGCTGGACTCGCCACTGTCCGCGGCTCGCGCCACATGTTCTGTATCGACAACTGCGATGCACGCGGCCATGTTGCTAAAGGCATAAGCAAATATATTTTGTGTTTCTTTGTGTGTAATCTGTAATATTTCTGCTGCCTGTGCAGCAAATGTATGCAATTAACTTATATTTGATACTCTTTAAGTTTTTGACGTTAAGTTACGATGGACGTTGCAATAGTTTGAGTGAGAGCCGTCGCGGCGGCCGCCACAGCTTTTCCCCGACGTCGGGCGCGGGTGCGCTGCGCACCGAGTTACCAAACACATCGCCTCGTCCGCCACACGCGTCAATACCGAAGAAGCATAAGCACCGGTCGTGTAGTGCGCATTCTATTCCGGACAAAGAAACATTACTAGCACTATATAACAAAGGATTTTAATTCGAGCGGAGAGTCGGGCGCACGGAGCGGCCGCGACCCGCGTCGCGACCCGCGGTTACTGCGCGGCGCGCGCTGATTGCAAATTATAAAATTAAACACGGGCCACCGCACAAATTCGTAATTAGCTAATTAACAGCTACTAATTATAGTTTCGCTGTAATTACGTGTAATTTTATAGGCGGCGCCCCCCCAACGCGTGCGCGCGGCGCGCCGCAGGCTTGTGTCCGCGCGGTGCGACCGTCGATCAGCGCGCGCGGTACCGCTGCGGGTGCAAATAACCAATACTCCGGTCCTTTGTGCGTATTAGTGCTAATGTTTTTTTTACTTACTTATTCTCTCTTGATGTTGTTGCTATTAGCCCGAGGGCTTTTACAGCTTCATCACACTTAAATACTTAAAAATAAAAAAAAAAGTTGGTCGGGCGCGTACAAGTTGCATGTCTGCAGCGAGTGTGGTGTGGCGCGTGTTTTGTGGGAATTCTGAAATGGGCGTGAGGAGTGCGTTGTACTTTGGGGCCTCTTTTGGTCTTGGGAGTAGCGAAAAGCATTCTTTATGAGAGGGTTTGGGTGGGAAAAGGCCTACTCAAAGTGTCTTTAAGCAGGCCTTAAAGAATTCTTGGATTGTTGGGAGTTTGATGTCGCTGTGGAGGTCTACATTGCGCTGATACCCCTCCGCCCAAGTGGAGAGATAGATTCGGTGAATCTATGTGGTAATTGCGAAATCCGGACTGTTCGTCCGGAAGCAGTTGTTGCTCGCTTGCGACATGTTTAACTCGCTTTAGAAGGATCCGCTCGTATAACATCCCCAAGGCGTTACGGAGACTTATAGGGCGGTAGGATGACGAGGGATTCCTTGGTTAGCCAGGCTTTGGAATCCCTATCGCCGCCGCTTCCTTCCAGATATTTGGAAACTAGTAGCCAGGAGAATAAGATGGGAAGGAAGGAATTTCAGGACTCTGTTGGATATGCCATCAGGTTTCGGGAATGATTTATTTTTAAGATCTTTTATAAGCTGCCTCTTCGAAGGAGGCGGGAGGGATATTCGGTCCGCCCGGCGGGAGCGCCGATTTAATCCAGAACTCAGTTTCGATCGTACTCCGACGGATAGGGTAAACGGGAGAAGTTGAGGGTGTGCATTGATTCTCTAATCAATCGACCAGACATTCAACTTTATCGACGTGACAGAAGGTCACCGTTGCCATGCTACTATTTAAAAATTCCGTGGCCTTAAGAGCCAGCGCGCAGAAGGCTGGCTCCCCTTCTTCCTTCTTATTCTTTTAGCTTAGCTTACCCCGTAGATATCTTTGGGGGAAGCTTGTACTTTAACGACGACGAGGATAGTTATTCTAAATCGTCCGAATAAATATTTCGAATTGGATCTAATTTCTGATTTTTACGTTCCGGTAATTCGAGCCGAGATAATGCGACCCGCAGTCTGCGCTGTTTTTGTCCACCGCGGTAATTAATACAGACATGAATGCGACCGTCGCCTGCGACGCGGCTTACGAGTCCGACTTCCGAAGGCGTCCTTAAGTACGAGCGTCAATTAGACAGCAACACCAACGAGACGGCGTCGGTTGGAGCTACGCGCGCTGAGATGCTAGGTGAGATGACGATTGTCGTGTCGCATCGGAAACAATTTAAAAACGACAGCAGGCGCCCGGCTCGCGTCGTGTGGCTCAATATTGCGATCCTTGGACGGACCGGCGGCCCCGGATCCCGCGCGCCTCGCCCGGCGCCGCCTCGTTTCACGGCTCATTTGCCGCGAGTGATTGCGTCTGCCCGCCGGCCGCCACCTGTCGCCGCCTAAGGATCGTTACTGAGATAACTGCTACAAAGTAACGCGTATTTTGGCAAAAAAACAAATAAGAATATTCGACGAACGGAGCGCGTCAAACTAAGCTGAAACTCTACAATTTTCTCCGGTGCAGTTTCGATAGTTGATATTTGGTTCACGGTTAAACGTTGCTTTACAATGTGATCAAAGCGGGACCGCATGCAGCGCTGCACCGCGGCACACGCCGGCACTTCCGCACGCCTACGAGAACAAGCTGCTCTTGCGAAACCTGCCGCGCAACGCATTTGCCGACAAACATGAGATGCTTCGTCACCGAAACTCGTCCTAAACGTGGTTTCAATTGTATTTACAAAAAAACACAATTACGACATTGTTTTGTATATATATTTATTACTATAACAAATCAACAATTGCCCACACTTACTGAAGTCAGTATGTAGACGGTATATATTTATTTAAGTGTAACAATCTCTCACGTGCTAGTTTCATATCCACAAATATAAAAAAGAATACATTATATACGTACATAACAAGTAAAGATATGAGACTAAATATGTCAATTACAAAATATAAAACTTATACATTCCAAATGTAATTTTTTACTTGAAATTAGTTCCAAAATCTTTTTTAAAAAATTTCGTTACGCTACCCAAGGGCAAGTGTATGACATCACCGCTCTGCATCACAGCACTGCTCATTCAACAGTGGAGAATTTTCACCGAGAAAGTTCTACGAGAAGAATAGTGAAGCTTGATTATATATTATAACGATGGCAGGAAGGGGCAGCAACTCAGATTCGAGGCAGAGAGGTAGCATTATATCTGTATATATCGGTCAGTAATTTGCTTAATTTATGAAGATGAAGGAAAGGAAAAGAATGAAGAAATAATACTCCACAAAAATTATTTCTACGAAATAGACTGTGCGTCTTCAAATACTAAACTGACTGTTGCCACTTGAAAGAGTGAGCTAGACGCCGCAAGCTGTCTATTCCACCTCCGTGATTCCAAGCAAACAGTAACAAACGTTATATTTTGAAACATGCGCTGACGCACTCGAGCAAGCGACTGAGACAACTCAGCGGGACGTCTGCCGCGACAACAAATCCCTTTTTTTTAAACATTAAAACGTGGAGTGGAGCCTCGCGACCCAAATGATGATGACGAGACACGACCTGACGTGAACACAGTTTCCCCATGAAAGCCTTTAGAACCGCACGCGCGCGCACCCGCTAACGTCAGTTAGTTCGTTCTTGATTGTTGGAAATATCTGTGGCCTGTGCTGTGGTCACTGCGGCTCGGATGTCAGTCAGTTCCTTAGATAAGTCAAGCGCGCCGAAGCAAACGGCTGAGCGCCTTTATATTTGACGCAGACGGTGCGACGTGAGGCGCGGGCCCAAGCAGACGGGGCGCAATTATTTTCGGTAGAGTTGAATACACGACAGACCGCGGCTACGCTTTTTGAATTATGTTTCTGAACTGGTGGCCGGAGTCTTTTTAGGCTTCCGTGCTGCAAAAACGTGAACGTATTGATTTTGTGTACAAAGTATTACTGACTGTGGCGCCGCGACCAGTCGCCCGGGTTGCAGAAACGATTCTTTTCTACGCGAGGAAATCGCAAGCCGTGCTAAAACTAGAATGATTACAAACTTGTGCGCCGTGGAGTACTCTTGTATTTTTTTTGTGGCCCCCGCTATTGGGGAACTCTCCTTCCACCCCTTTTTAATTGGGAACACGGTTTTATATTTCTTAATAATTTTTTCACTTGAATTTTTATTTTCGTTCTCGTCTTCCATAGTTCACAATATCTTTTTCTCCTCCTTCTATCATTCTACAATTCCATCTTCCTTTCTCAATCATTCCATTCCTTTCGTACATCCTCAAACACTTCAGTTATCTATTTCTATTACAGTATTTCAGTTTTAATTGGTTTATTTGATCTCTAGTGTACATCAATTTTATCACGGATTTATTTTACATTTTTTTTAATACCAATGAATCTATTTTTAACAACTTTACAATGTTTTATTCACCTATGTTTTGTTCCTGTCTATTGCGTATTGTGCAACTTTCCTAAAGAATTTGAGGACGCGCTCTCTCTCATCCTTTTTCATTACAATAGAGGCAAGTGTTGCCTCCTCTATCTTTTTGGCTAGCCGGCATTCGGTCTCATATCGGAGCCCTCCAAATGCGGGGCATTCTGCTACCAGGTGGATCGCGGTCTGGGTGCTCTTGTATTTACGGAAGGTCTCCACACTTCGCTTGAAGAATACTGAAATGCGAACAATATTCGTTGATTGATTCTGGTGATAAAATCTTGCCGGTCGTGGTGGCGGCTTGGCATGTCCCGTCAATAGAGATGCTATAAGAGATCTCTTGTGCAACAACTCGACTACCCGCTATTCGTTCTTAGGTTTTCATACAATGGCTATCTTTGAGAAATTGGCTGGAGTGATACGACCGCCCATTGTAATATTATAATGTGTTAGTGCAACTGTGCTTTTTTTAATGTTACTCATACAACAAAGAGCTGCTCATTAAAACCCGAATGCGTTGCACACTGATGCATTGTTCTGAAAACTATCAGATAGTTGAAACCGTCCGGGAATTCATTCGCAAATATTTAATGCTCAGACAAAACAAATATTTCGTCTTTGTTATAAGAGTCGACGCGTGGCTCGCGACGTACTCGTTTCAGTTGAGCGCGAATGTTGTGCGCGCTGGAGCGCAGCCGGGCTCGCGGCGGCCGAGCGAGAGCCTTCGCAACAGGCGCGCTCAGTGCCGCGCTCGGGTAATCAGTCCGGATCACACCTGCAACGCACGAGTATGTGCCTGCCGGCGACGGTCGCGGGTGTAGCATCCACCGTGTTCCCGATCTGTGGGGCATGCAGCTGAGATATATTTATTTGTGAACGAAAAATATCGTAGCTGACCAAGTCTTCGGGATAGCAGACACATCTGGCCCCGTGGACCTTTTTATATTACGAAGAACGTTGACTCTCAAAATATTACAGAGCAAGAGCTGCACGTAACTTTCAATATTTTTCTGAAAGCTGAATACTTTTCAAACCTTAATCGCGGGCTATTTAACAGGTTACTCTTTGCACTTTTAGCCGGCGCGTGTCCGGCGCGTGTCCGGCGTGTGCCCGGCGCGTTCCCGGTGCGGCGCCGTGACTTGCGCAATCTTAACTGCAAATGGATCGCTCCTTTCCGCTCAGGTAATTGGGCAGATGCTTATCAGCGCGGCGCGCGGCGGAACGTCTTGATCTTCTGATAACGGAATCTTACGTCGAATCGTGTTCGTCGAAGTAATTCGATGCGAACTTTTTATTCGTTACGTTTAACTAGCGCACACGTGAGCGCACCCTTCACAGCAATCGTTGGGCGCGGCGCGTCGGTTTATAAGTACAAAAGTTATATTTACACTTTATTTCATTAGACGATTCGATTAGAAGAACCGAGCGCAAGGCGGGGGTCCGCTCGGTTGATAATTAAAGCAATAAGCGCAAGTGCGCGCCGGCACGTCGGCGGCACGTCGGCGGCACGTCGGCGGCACGTCGGCGGCACGGGATGTCTTCTACCTGAGCCTCTAACTATATTGTTGTGTGTGCAGCGTGGACCACTGCGCTATTTGTCACAGTTCCGCATCTCGGCTCTCGCAGCCGCCTGTTCTGTTGGACGCCGCACTTTGGCGTGATTTTATGCGCACTTACGTAGAGCCCTACTGTGATCGCTTGCAATTGTAATGTCTTCTCTATTTATACATTTGTAGCGAAATAATCACAGTTGTCAAGATACTTTCGCTGTCAATCCGTCGGACTACGCATGCGCAAAATGTAAGGATGCGCGGCCTATGATTTAATGAAACGCACGCGCAACAGACCGACGCCGTGCTGCCTCCTAACTGAATATTAGATACATTGTCTTAATGTGTAACAACATCCTTGGATGAGTGCGTGCGACGTGCCCGACGTGCGCCGTCGTATTCTAAAGCTCGTGCACTGCGTTCTCTTGGTGCACGCGGCGCCGCCTGCACGTCCTGCTGCGCTCTCGGCGACCTGCACACAGCAACACTTGCGCGTCGCGTCGCGGCGGACGACCACACGCACGTAACTCGTACATTACTGCGGGCGCCAAAACTCTTTACTCCGGTCACGAGCCCAGCGCGGGGGCTAGTGATATCACTCATTCATACCAACAACGACATCTAAATATAATGCTATGTCTAACTTTAAAACGAGGCAGTTCGTTCGAGAGGTCACACTTTCCAAACATGATTGAACCTTAACATTATTTTTATTTTACCGCCATCTATCCACCGCTTCATGAAATAGTTGCACGTTTTATCATAAAAGAAACTATTCTCGTTCATCAAGACACTAAATAAAACACCGGCGATTACGTAATTAGCATCTTTAATAATCGAAGCAATGAAAGCAAACTATGAATAGTTATATAATATTAGAGAGTACGATATAAAACGATACAAGAGCAACACTACACTACCGCAGCAAACGTGATTAAACAATAGGAGAGGTTAACACGGCGCTGACAGCGCGGGGCGCCGGCAGCTGCCGCGCGCGTGTCAACAGATTAGAGGGGTTTTTAATATCACTGTCGTGCTGTTTAGATTTATATAAAGAGATACGTTCACAACACATTCTTTATAAAAACCGACTTCTAAAAATATTCCGCGCTAGTACACCTCCACGCTCTCCTGGTGATGCACGGTGTCCTGGCGGAACATCTCCACGTCGGCCTGGCTATCCGCCTGGATCAGCTTGCTGCGACCCTCCTGCAACATGCGAGACACTACCGCTCAGCGCCGCACCGTGTCGATACGTATCAAGACCGTGTCCCTCGAACTAACAGTCGAATTACTTTCACTTGACCAACACTTGTTACACAAATGAAATAAAAACTTGAAAACGTCACGTTTGTATAAACAAACAAATATATTATGGTCACCTTCGGGTGCATGAGTATGAAGGGCAACTCGGCGCTGAGCTCACCGCCCAGCGCGCCCAGGTACAGCTTGGCCTTCACGCTGTAGCTGACCACGATGCCGAAGGCGTCGCGTTGCTCCGGCTCCAGCAACCTGCGGCGAAGGCCACGGATTAGTCGCGGCTCGCCTCGACCGAGCTGCCTGAGGCAGCGCGTGCACTCACAGCGTGGTGGAGGCGAGCGTGGCGTCCTGCCGCTTGAGCTGCGCGTCCAGCGCGATGCCGCGGCGGTCGCGCAGAGTACCCAGCGACGGCGTTAGCGCCAGCACCTTCTGCAGGCTGGCTCCCGGCTGCAGCGGGCACCCGTCCCTGCGGACCACACGTTGCGCTACAGAGAGAAGCGCCGTGACGATGCGGACCGGCGGCCGAAGCACTCACTGCGTCTCGACGCTGCTGACGACGTTGCGGTACTGGCCGTTCTGCAGCAGCAGCACGTCCACGGCCTGCTGCACGCTCGCCTTAATCTTCTTCACCACCTTGTTGCTGTGGTTGCGCACGCACACGTTCACTGCGATCGTCTCGCCGTGCATGTATAGCTGCACAGCGATGCCACCGACACAAAAACGATTTTATAAATTCTCTTCTCTTCTTGCATAATTAAAGATACAAACCATCGTTTCACTAATTAATATTGTAATTATATATTTTTCATTAATTTATATTGTAATTTTCATACCATTGTTACTTGATCTGATTATGGCAAACAAATTGGACCTTAAAGGTATGAAATTCAATTAAATTTGACTACAAAAAAAAACAGTGTAGGATACTGTTATTTTTTGTAGTCAAATTTATACATGATTATAAATGGAGTCCAACGCGCCGAGTTGACGGTGCGCCAGGTGCACCTGTTTGTCGAGGGTGAGCTCCAACTCCAGCTGCCCCGGCGACAGCACGAAGTCCTTGCGCACCACGGTGCAGGGCTGCGGGCCGGGCTTGCTGGGCGCAAACTGCACCTTGCGGATGCCCAGTGCGATCGTGCTCCTGCCGCCACATATGTACAATTAGCATTTTGACCGTTTGCACCAACCACAAATAGTACAGCTTTAGCGATCTCTGCCAGTAACAAAAGTTCTCGCTCGTACGGTCTTGGACCGGCCGACGTAAACTGCAGACATCGTATACTATCGAAGAGAGAGAAGCACATAAGGAGTTGTGTGCAAAGGTGGCGCGCGGGCTGCAGACGTTACCGGCGGTGGGAGCGGTCGATCTCGCTGTCGCCGACGAACAGCTTCACATAGTAGTGCACGCCGCAGGGCTCGCCCTCATCCTCTAGCGCGTTCTGCAGCGTCACGGAGCCTGGGGCGCCCGCTGGCACCGTTAGCCGAAACGCGAAAGCACCGGCGCCCAGCTTGCGGACCAGGCGCTCCTGCACACAACCGAACGGGTTTACGACCGAACCCTTCGTGCCACGAAACGCAGCGTCAAGAGAGGAGAAGCTGCGGTGAGTGTTGCCAAACGAACGAAGCTGCTCACACCATACCTGCGTTCTGCTGAGGTCGTAGGGCTGCTTGTCGGGCGCGGGGTAGACCTGCTCGGAGGCCAGGTATAGCTCCTTGTAGAAGTTGAGGCCCATCACCTCGTCCTCCTCGCGGCCGTAGCGAAATGTGCACACCACCTGCGCGAACACACGCCGCCCGCGCACATACTCCTCGTCCACCACCACTACGCCGTCTGCACACACGATACTCATTCTATAGACAATGTTACGTTTTCTTAAAAACTGTAACCAAGGATAAAAAAGGCCTCGGCGCCTCATCATCCAAAACGCGTGCTTGCACAATTCCACCTGTGGCTCCAACAAGTCACAACGCTTAAAAAACAAGTAACAGAAGACAAGAAGTGGTATTTCGTGGCATGTCGTTTCGTTGAGGGGCACTGACCTATGGGCTCCACAAACGAGATGTGGTCGACAAACTCGCGCTTTGCCATGTACAGCGTGAGCTTGCCATTGGGCGCGCACTTCTTGAACACTTTGAAATTGTACACCATGTTGATGCCGGTGCTGCGGTTGCGCTGCGTGTGCGATGCGTGCGTGGTGCGGGCGCAGTGCGGGAGCGCGGGTAGCGCGTGCCTTTATACGCGCCCGCCGGGGCTTCGCGTTCATCTTGTTAACCGCGCCCGCCGCCAAGGTGAAGTGTGCGGGATAAGCCGGATTAGACGAATGTGTCGAACGCTCTCTAATAACATAATTACATTACAGCGAGCAGAACTGCGTATCATTTTTTTATCAACAATTTCCTCGCATTATATGGACAGTAACTGTTACAGGAAGGACTGCACAGGACTGACAGGCAACGCGGGCGCAGCGGGCCGGCACTTGCGGCCTCTATTAATCCACTTATTATGCGAGCAAGTGGGTTGCCGCATGTTTCCACGCGCTGCCACTGCCTCGACATTCGCAGCAGAGGATGAATCGCGAACGAAGGGAGTCGCGTTTGTGGTGCGATTATCGAGGGCAGGTGAGCGAGGATTGTATTCATCGACGTACGATTCACTTGAGCGACGGTCGCTACGAATGAGTGTGAAAGCTTTTTTTTTTCTTAGAGTCACGTCTTACCAAATAGCGGTGAAGAAGATACGTCGCAGAGATTTCAGTTAGAGCAAGTCCGGCGTCTTTAATCCTTGCCGGCACGAGGCTTCGATCTACCCGCTGGGCCCTCATATTGTTCAACGCTCCTAACTTCGAAAGGTTCTTAGAATAACTCTTTTGTCAACAAAAAAAGTTAATGCGGTTCCTTCGCTACTACCTGCTTGCCTCGTATTGCACACTACTGAGGATCGTGTCGCCTTTTGGAAAGTATGTCGCGCATGGCATCAAATGAGGTTCAGACCTGATCGTACCCGTGCGTGGGACTGGGGCTTTGTATTTGGCGTCCATGCACTTTTCTAGTGTCTATCAAAAGTTATACCAAGCTATTACTGCTTTTCCTAGCTATATGACCGAAAACTCATAAATCCGCTTTGTGCACAAAGTGGCAAAGCGAGTGGACTCTCCGAGTTTAATCAGTATCGACGCGTTCGTTTTACGAGCAGTCTACGGAATCCTTAACATTCGTCTCTAGCACAATAGTTAGATTTTTCATTCAACAGACTTTTATGGCTTCTTTAAATAGCGCTATTTACGGCGTTGTTGTGCCACCGCTCGAGTGCACGGGTAATAAATATACCAACTACGATTATTTGTACTCATTTACAATCATTATAGTCATCTTTACCTTGGGTAAAGTTGACGAAATACTCATGTTAGCAGGCATTAGGTCGTTCTTTAAAGAATCCAAACATTCCGGCGCTTGTTCCCCTTATGTTAAATAAAAAATGACAAAATGCTCCTTGCGGTCACCACTACAACGACGGACGCGAGCCAGTCTTTGCGGATGCTTCCTTCTTCGGTCTTGGATACAACTAAACAAACACTTCGGCGAATAAATCCGACGGGACCCAGCATCGCCTAATTCAGCGCCGCGAGCCGAGTGTGTGAAGCGAAGCCGTTGAAAATTAAGAAACTAAAAAAATTCATTTACCAGAAATGCAACGTTCCTGCGCCTCGCATGGCAGGGAGGACGAGGAGAACGAGAAGAGCGAAAATCCCCCTAAAGCGGAGACCACAGCAGCATCCTATTTTGCAAATGCCAATCACTCACGACAGACATTACTGTAAAGAAATATACGAACGTGTTGAAGATGGCTGCGGGGATTTCTTCCTTTTTCGGCGCGAAATGTACATTTTGCGTGTAATAAAGAAAGAGTATTAACAATTTTGCTCCCCTGCTTTTGGGAGCCAGTTTTTTCCTCTGCCATGGTAAAACAGAGACTATTTGTACAGTTAACAATTTTTTACTAAATTTTATTACGGTCATGCTCCTCTCTCACCCTTCGGAACATCTTACATTTATTTCCTTTCACAATATCTCGCATTCCTTTTCTTACTTTTTCTTTCTTAAATCGGCTCACTTCCATCGCCTTCTCTGCAGGATCCTCATTTCCTTCATTTCATTTCCTTTTATTAATGTTTCTTAATTTTTGCTTTTTACATTAATTGCCTTAGTTTAATATTAATATTATTTTTTTCTTTATTATCTACATCATAGCTTATTTTTAGTCGACTTTCAAAATTATCACATTTCATTATAACGTTCCTTGCTTTTTTTTTGTTTATTTAAATTATTTCAATTAAATCCCTTATTCGTTAACTCTTATCGTAGATCCTACGACCTCCATACAGAAGTCTAGGAAGGACTTTTCTTGGACTTTCCTTCTTGCTCACTCATGAGGCGACGATTCCCTCCTCGATCCTGTCTTGCAACTGAAACCGATGCTCCACTCTTTCCGCGCCAAATACGGCGCGGCCGATGGTTAGACGAATCACGGTCTGGTCCACTGGGGGACACGGGTGCACGAGGCACTCTGCTTGAGCTTAACCCTATGAGGTTATCGGAGAATCCACCGCGCCCCGAGAACATCTGGACCAGGACCGCGACTAGCTCAACGATATAACATTAGTGACGCGACAACAATCTGACCGTCACCGTCTGCGGCGCTCGAGCTTAAAGACGAGCAAACTAACGTCGGGAGCAACGAGTGTTACGGCAAACGATCAGGGAATAATTGTAGGAGTGGTTATCGAACGCCAACAATGTCATCCTTTCGCAAAATCAATTGCCAGTTAGTCTTTGGGCAAATAAAACTATAACGGGTCAAAAAAGAACCCTTAAAACCGTTTCAAATTTCAAATTTTACCGACATAACTGTTGACGCGTATACTTTGATAGACCCCACGGACTTTTGATGGCAAGTAGTCGGAGATCTTTGCAACGGAGAAAATAAGAATGCTTAACCGCTAATTCAAAGCTGCTCTCTCTCGTTGCAATTTTTCCATTTTAATTGCAAATGTTGTTTAATCATATCAAAAGTATACGTAATCATTATGTTCACAGTGCTTATATTGGTACACCTTACTCAAGTTCCGCCTCTTTCCATTATTTGGATTTCCTTTTCTAGTAATTCTACGAAAGCAAGAAATTGGCATCGCGCACAAAGGATCTCGAATGGCCTCTGACAAGCCCGAACTATTTGTCGGTATGAATTCTATAGCGATGACATTTGCAGCAAAAATACTAAAGTATAGTACTACATTTGTTTCAATAAACTACAATAATTATGTCTCCAACGTCCAACAACCTGGTTGAACGTCTGCCGGTTGGACCGCCAGTAGATGCAGCCTACTGCAGCCTAGTGCAGCCTAGTGCAGCCTAGTGCAGCCGGCGCAGACAATCAAAACTAAGTATTTATTCCGTCCGCGTCTGCAAATTCTCGCGCTGCCTGCCGACCGGCGCTCTCGCCAGGCGGGTGGGGGTACGGTGCGCGTGCGCCGGTCATTTACCTCTCGCACGCCGTATTGTTGTTATTACGCCTTACCGTTACCTTACTTACGGATATACGTTTTTAAAAACAATTATATTTGTGAATAACTGTATCCGCGCACTACGTCTATGTAGAAATATCGATTTGTTCATGTAATTAAATAGGTATCATCGGTGACTAGTGACCGTGCGGCTGCGGCGTCGGTGCCGCGAAGCGCTGCCCGGCGAGCGAGGCGAGGTCAGTCCGTAGCGAAGTAGTGAAGTGCCCTGCGTTCATGTTAAGTAACATCGATTCCGTCTAAAAGGATAATGTTCGCTGTGGTCGCGTTCCTCTGAACAGGCACAGCAGTGGACAAGACCACGCGGTACTGGCGCGCTGAGCTTTCTTCTGTTCATACGCTAATCCTCGGACACGTTATTACTAATAACATACTCTCACCGTTACTTAGTCTTAGGATTCTCAAGGCTTCTTTCATCGGATCAAATCTAAGCCCCGATACGTGTTTCATGTCGAAATAAGTAAATATCAAAGACTTGTTCGCCTCGAACACTGTCGCGCAACCGGTGCGCGAGGAGGCGGAGTGATTTGAAGACGCAACTGTATCATAAATGAAGGCAGCGGTCCCGTCCGTGGAGACGGTTACCTTTATCGACTGACCAGTTGATAATGGTTAAAACATATTTATATAAAGTCTAATTGATTAAAATTAATTATAAATTTCAAGTCATTGGCATCATGTTGACAAGACACTGAGACTGGCAAAATAATAAAAAATTGACAAAATGTTTTCGCTACACTTTCGACGCACCGATTATTCCAATTTTGTAATATGACCATTTACTACATGCACTTTTTGACATTTTTACCATATTTTCTGTAAAAAGACTCTAAGCTGTAAGATCTAATTACACAGTAAATTTGTTTCTATTCAATGTCTCAATACCTTTATAAGCGGTATGCGGTGGTTGAATAGCGACGATAAATCTTTATTATTGGTATCGATACGCACAGCGCGCAACGGAAGCGGCGCGCAGCGCAGCCCTAGAGGCGCGCGCGCCGGTTGCGGCGGTGACGTCAGCGGGCAGTCGGTTCTCGCGCAGCGCGCCGCACGCGCACGCGCACGCGCACGCCCGTAGATTGTCTTTACTTACGTGTGCTTTGCGCCGGTGCTACACACGCGTGCACGCGGACACCGGCCAGCTGCACGTATTTTGCGCAACTTAAACAGACCTTTAACACGGTAAACTTATTGATGTTTAGCATAATACAATGACTCACTAAAACCCCTGTCCAATGTATATAAGCTTGCTACTTACTTTCACCGATAATAAACCTTCCATTTCGGATAAACAATATCATCAAGTGAATCTCTCACCAATGTCATCACCTTTTGATGCCATAAACGAATAACAGGCTGTTCTGTTAAAAAATTGAACCGGTTAGCGTTTGACGTTCTTAAAAAGTATAATTTAATTACAAAATGACAGAAAAATTCAAGAGGAGTGCGTCAATACACCCATTTCTCTGCAAAATACATCAGCTTAGATATCGAACCATCACCAGACGCAACCGCCAAATGATGACACTGTTAAATAAATTTTAAATGAGCACAGTATGGTATTTTCACGTAAACGCCCCCCATGCAGGATGTGATTATTTTACTTGTTGATCTCTAAATCCTCGACAAAAAATACAGTTAATAGAAAATCCCATAGGCTTTTCAAACACAACCAGACTTTATTTTTGAAAACTGATGTTACCAAAAATAATTTTAAAGGATAATATTCGATAACCATCTTCCATGAACACAAACACTGAGTCCTGCGTCTTTATTTACTTCTTAATATTCCACCGTCCCGTTGCAGCAGCGGCGCGCAGGCCATGGTGGCCACCACGTGCAGCGACCACCCTCCAACCGGTACGCACTCCCGACAAATAATTACTTTATAACCAATTATGCAGGTAACGCCTATTGCAGTTGGCACCAAACTTTTCTTTTCTTTGCGGCACCGCACTACGCATTACCATCAAAAGCTAATTTACGGTTCACACAAAATAAATGTGTGATAGTCTGTCCACAGTGGTCGCGATATACATGTGAGAATGTTTCAATAATTGCAAAAGAAGCAAACTTACATTACTTACATAATTATTACATAAACAATAATTAAATATTGAACGAAAAAAAACCTACACCTGATACTGGCAGTTTTGATAATAACATAAAAAATAAATAAAAAGGTAATTAACCGGACTATTATTCAAGAGCAAAACTGTATAAACAAAATATAAAAATAATAACATAACGAGCTAAAAATAAAACATTGCACACCAAGCAGTTGATATCGTCCTGAAGATAAAAAAAATCTAAACTAAAATTAACATGAACTATTCGATCCCCGGTTCAACATCGGTGAACTTGAAACAGTTTATTTAACAATGATATAAGTTGTTATATCACAATATGGATTAGTTAAACCCTCATTTCTATCGCTACAATTATCAATTACTTATTTCTATTAAAATCAATAAAACTAGAGTTCATAGAAGTGTTGATTGATTTGTTTGCTTATCATCTTGTGGCAACATTCGAATGCGCCTCCCGAAACAAAAACAAAATGACAGCTGTCCGACGTGACGGACGTCACTTGTCTGCCGGGCGCTTCCGAGGTTACGTCCTTGTAAACTGGTTTACTGTGAATGTAGTTTATACACAGCGTACTGCAGCAGTAAACATAGTTGAATTATGTAAGGAATTTTATTTGATGGTGCATTGGATGATATCTACATTCTTAACGCAGGACAAGAACCTCTAAAACCTATTTTTTTTTTAAACTCGTGAAATGTTATTCTATATATGTGGGACCGAATTATATGCCGGACACGAAGCGGCGCGCGAACTCGTGCTCTAAGAGCGCCTCGTCTGCAAGTGGACTTGAACGAACATTTATATTTAAATATAGTTGCGCGCGGACTTCCATACACCTCAAAATGTTGCTGTACCATAAACTTATATGATCTGCGCGATAACCATAACTAAAATGTAAGTTAACTCGTAAAAAGGATTAGTCTCTTAAATTATTTATTTACACATTTTGGTTCTCTGTTTGTAAATAGTATTTTATCTGAAAGCATTATAAACTTACCGCAACTGAATAAAAAAGAAAACTTAGTTTTTACATTTAAGCAAATTGATGCATCCTTATGTAGTTTGACTGAGCTGTAAAATGGCTACAGGAAAGCAGGTACTATCACAGTTAGTACTACAATAATTTTTTTAGCTTTTACAAGCACAGTTGAAGTCACAGCATAAGCTAGATACTACTTTTCTACTGTCAAAATCTCTAAAATATGATGTAAACTAAGAAAAATTTTCAACAAGGTAAACTTGTGTATTATGGTAGGTTCTGAGTAAAAACAAAATATGTTTCAAGCTGTCTGCCTTACTAATGTACAGGTAAACAAACTGTAGCTTCAATATTTGAAAAGCTATGAACAAAATTAGTTACAGGTTAAAGGCAGGCCTAGTGTCCCCGCAGGTGAGCGGGACTGTGCGTCTGGTCATGAATCTGTCTGCAGCACTAATTAGTTATAAAATAAAAATGTTTCTGTTGCCTCTGGAACATATTTAGTTCTATAGTTCTCATAATGTTCATACTTATATTTTTGTGATTTTTAGTTAGTAGCAGCATGGTGCAGTATTGCTTAAAAGTTTTGAAATTACATAATTTCATAGAATGTGGTTATTAAATATGTAACACATCGATTGATAATTGTAGCTAAATAATGTATTTTGAGTAAAATAAGTATCAATAATTGAGCAGAAGTTGTTTCAAAATTTCAATTTATTGATGTGTACTCTACAAAGTGCATGTCTAATATCCATGTTGTGCTCACTCAATAAGTTCCAGGAGGTGCTACGCTCATGGTTGTCAATACACCTGGGATGAACCGTCTAACTTCGAAGAGAGATCACTCACTGAATCTAGCTCGGATAGGCATCAACCAAAATGCTCTCCCCGAAATTACTGCAATGTCTAAAGATGAAAGTCTTTATCCTATGAGTATTTTCTACATATGGATCCTTGCCAGCCGCTTACAATGGGCCTGTGGCAATGGAGAGGGCTCTACACGAAGTTTCGTTGCGAGATCGAATCACGAATGAGGAGATCTGCAGAAGAACTAAAATCACCGACGGAGTTCGAAAGTTTGGTCGTCTGAAGTGGGCGTGAGACATCGCTCGATCAGCCGACGGCGCTAGGGTCGAAAGGTTCTTTAGTCCTTGCAGTGGACGTTTACCCGCTGACATAAATGATGTTTGATGTTAAATTTCCATTTCATTGCGGCTACTGCTTGACGAGCAGCTCTGGATGTTAAGGTCGATGTGTGTGGCAGGCGCGGTGGAGCTGCGCGAGGATGTGCCGCTGGCGGGCGCTGCGGCGGGCGCAGGGGGCGCGCGGCGGTGCGCCGGCCCGCGTCTCATCGCCGCCGCCTTCGCCGCGCTCAGCGCCGCCATCACGCTGGCGCTGCTCACGCAGATATACTACGGCGACTACGAGGTGACCGGCAACGTCCTCGCATTGCCCCAATCGCTTATTACAACTTCGATTGTAAAGCCAACAAGTTTTTTGTCTAATCTTGAAAAGGCTCCAGGCTAGTTAGACCTTTCTCGGAACCCGCGTTGCGACTCAGAAGCCCTCTTCCATTGCCCGGCGTGACGCAGCGGTGTGCGCAGGTGGTGCCGCACGGGTCGGTGTCGTCGTCGGTGGCCGCGTGCTCGGAGGGCGGCGCGCGCCTGCTGCGTGCGGGGGGCGGCGCGCTGGACGCTGCCGTCGCCGCGGCGCTGTGCCTGGCCGCCGCACGCCCCGGCCCCGCCGCGCTGAACGCGTCAGTACCGACACTAACCCTTGCGGCTTGCAGCGCGCTCTCGGCCACCTATACCTGGCTTATTTATTTATTTATTTGCTAACTCACCAACTCTTAGTGACGTCATCGTCGCCCAACCAACAAATAAATTGAAACAGATCCGGTAATTACTTTTGCAGGAGTGGCTCTGTGCTCTACTGGGAGTACCGCACGGCGCACGGTGCAGACCCCACTCTAGCGGAGTGGGATGCGGCGGGGATTGAGGCTGCGGGCGAGGAAACGGGTCCGCCTCAGCTGCTGGGCGCGCTGGTGGCGTTGCACGCGCGGTTCGGCGTGCTACCCTGGGCGCTTGTACTACAGCCCGCTATAGACCTCGCCGAGTGAGTGTCCATCTGAGAATAGAAAACTGTATCATCAACGTATCGGCCGTCTTATGCTGGCTGGCCATGTCCCCTGCTTACCGTGGGCTTCTACTTCAAAACTTTCCGGCCCTGCTTGCTTCTCCGCTGGGTTTTGTTAAATTAGTATTCAAACTAAATGAAAATTTATTGATGAGATCGTGGAGACAGATATAAATCGACAGGCTATGCTTCCCGCGGCCCGGTGCCCGGTGCAATGCAATGCGCCGGCCGCGGTGCAGCAGGAGTATAGCGCTGTTACCGACTGACTACTGTTTCGGCGGCTGCTTGCAGGCTGGCGGCGGCGGGGGGCGAAGCAGGGGGCAACGCGGAAAGCTCGGCGGCGGCGCGCGCGTTGTCGGCACAGCTGCGCGCCGTGCAGCACAACACCAGCACAGGTGCGACCGCGGGCGTTGCCCTCGCTGCTTTGTTATTCGGAAATTTGTAGTCCGTTCATGTCGAGCTTACGATAGCTCTGGTTACTTTTCACTTCCCCATGCTTCCCATCGCCACAACAGAACTCCTTACTTGTCCGAAAGGAATTATCTGAACTTTTGAACACGTCGCTACATCTAAAAAATGTCCTGGGATCAGAGCTTTCTTACGTCTTCACCGGTAGACGAGCTGTAATGTCGCTACTGCTATACTATCAGCCGGCCCCGACGTAGTCTCATAGCGAAACGCGAGGCGACCCGCTGCGCCGGTGCTCGCGATGTGGACGGTGCTGTAACGCGTTGAACACATAACCTCTTATGTCTCTTGAAAAAAAATACTCCTGCCTTGCGCCGCGCTCGCGAGGTGCCTGCCATGCAGTCACTTTACTGCGTAGTTTTTTGAAAGCAACTGGAATAGCGGCTTCTAAAGAATGTCATCGTGTAAATATGGTTCAAATCGTAACCTTGACACTCGGTCACAAATAGCGGGTGTCGGCGGTTACGCGGATAATAACGGAACCCCGGCGCACCAGCCGGCGTGGCGCAGGGCGTCGCCTGCGACCGGCCCTCTTCGCTTTGTGTATCGGCAGTAACAGTACTGCTGTAATTCATCAATATCACTTTCCGCTGCTCGCTGATGCCCTGCGGGCGCGCGCAAGGATTCGATCGCCGACTGACACTATTGTTAGACGAGCTCAATGGAACTCGGACATCTGTGAAGATAATTGTATGATTGCAAGCACCAAAACATGTTTCTGTGTTAAGTTTACAAAGAAGCGTTCTCACACCACCACCTTTCAGTTTTTTTTCATTATTTTTTTGTTTCATCTCTATATTGTAGACATCATCGAAATCTTTCGTGGCTTTTATATGCTCTGCTGAAATATCTTTATAATTCATGGCAGGCATAACAGATTTTTAATCGCTTTCAAGAAGATCGTGCACCGGAAGAAACATTAAAAGGTCGCGTGGGTGCGCGAAGCCGTGAGCCAGATGATTTCTTTTTGTTCTACACGCGATGTTCTTTTTCTTTCTGCAGCGTTGTATAAAGTAAATTTTTAATGTAGTGTCACCTATAAAGCAGTACGTAAAGGAACCGTTATCGTATTATCTCAGTATTTGTTTAATTTCCGGGGAGTAATCTCCCGGATGTTCAAAACGCTCCACCTCAGGGGAGATGACGAGGTATCTTTCCCGTTAAAATTGCCTTCACACGTGAGATGGGTTATGTTTTAGTAGTTCCTATGCTAATGAGTATGCGCGCGTGCTGTGCAGAGGTGTGCGCGGCGTGGCGGTGCGCGGCGCTGGTGCGCGTGTCGGCGGCGCAGCGCGTGGCGTCGGGCGCGTGGCGCGCGTACGCGGGCGGCGCGGCGGCGGGCGCGGGGCCGGCGCGCGAGGCGCTGCGGCGCGCGCTCGCCGGCGACGCCGCGCCCGAGCCCCCGGCGCGCCCGGCGCAGGGCAGCGCGCTGGCCGTGGTGGACACACGCGGCACCTACGTCGCGCTCGCAACGTCAGTCACGTCGTTGTCATTCACTTCACCCTTTGCAGCTGCGATGCGCTGAAGAAGACCCGTCGAGGGTTGGCGCTATTCACAAAGTAGAGCGTGCTCATGAGCCTCGAGGGTTCATTGTTCATTAAAGTGAATCTGAAAGAGGATAGCTAAGCAATATAGTTTTTGGATCGCTTCGGTGCTGCCGTCTTCCTTATACGTCCCGTTCATTGACAACATTGAATGGTACCGGCTTATCCGGCTGTTACAAGAGACCCCTCTCTTCAGTGCCGAGTGCAATCGTTGAGAGTTTTATGAAAAATAATCCACATCAACTGTTTCGTCCCGGCGGCAAGATGTATTGTCTACAGTGGACGTGCGCCGAAATGAAACGACGCAGTTCGTATTAAGTGCACTCACAGCGCGACCGCCGGACCTAACTTAACTTGTGTTAAAAGATAAAGTAATTGAATGTGATGTGTTTTATGTATTTAACGAAAGTCTATTTAACGTCGGCAGCGGCGCGGGCGAGGCGGGCGCGCTGCCAGACTACGCGCCGGCCATCATCGTGGACGAGCACATCTGCGGTAAGTGCGGGGCGGTGCGGGGGCGCGCCGGTGAGTGCGGGGCGGTGCGGGGGGGTGCAATGACGGCGGCGCGTGTTGGTTGCAGGCACTCGGTACGTGGTTGGCGCGGCGTCGCGCGGCGCGCTGCTGCAGACGGCGGCGGCGCTGGTGCGCGGCGCGGCGCCCGCGGACGCGGTGGAGGCGGCGCGCGCGGACCCCGCGCCTGTCAACCTGGTGCGGCAGCGCGGCGACGCCCTGCTGTCGCACGCCGACAGCCGCGCCGGCGGGCTCGCCGCGCGCTTCTAGCGCTGGATGACCTAGTCCGACTTCACAACGAACCATTGCAATAGTATCTAACGACTCTACAGCTCCTTGTCTAACATTACACAATTAAACTATTTATTTATTAACTTTTAACCAATAAAATGTTAAAATTACATGTCTTTTGTTATTGCAACTAAATCTCCTGTGACCGGACCTCGTCACTGCTTACGTGACGCACCTCGGCGACGGCAGCAGGCGCCGCGTCGGTCTTCGACTGCGCAGCCACTTGCCGAGGAGAACCCCTGTCATTGACTTTGTCCTAAATTGTCATGGACATATTTGTGTGTGGTTTTGTTGTCTTATGGAAAGTTCTGCTGATGGTCTTGCCAACCCGTTTGTCATCTTCATCAAAACTCACGCAACGCACGCGCCGCCCGGCACGCGGATGATTCGACAAGACCGCGCTATTGCTCCGTTATCTGTATGCGGCGCGTGCAGCGCGTGCAGCGGCTCCGCGTGCGAACTACGCGACAAGGCCGCGCGGCGGTACTGCAATACTGTACCGAGTACAAGCAAGCCCGGCTGCGTGCACCGCGCCGCATGCAAGGACTCGCATGCAGCGGGGGCTTGCTCTGCGCGGCGCCAGCAAACTTGAGAACGGACAAATAATGAACATTCGATAAACAGCGACGGCACGAGGCCAGCGCGGCGGCGCCGCTCCCTGCGCTCCGCGAACTTAATGAACGTTTATATTACAACGACCTCTCCTGCGATATTCATTATTAAGCAATTATTTAGCAAATTATTACCATACAAACTAGTTTATAAAATTCTATTACGCCAGTGGTATTTTATTAGTTTTTTACCAAGAACATATATGTAAATGTTGCTACGAAACGGTTGGAACATGATCGGGCAACACTATATAAATTAAATTTAATAAAAACGAAAGATTTTTAAATTCAAAACGCTTATTAAATAAAATATTTGTTAGTAACTATAAATTGCTCCAACTACTGATGTAAACTGTTTGTGAAAGTGATCCAACAAAAATTCTGCAGTTTCTATTTAATCCGCGAATTTTTAAAATTTTCTGAAGTACACTCTTCGGATATTATCCCGGCGGCGCGCACGAGTGGCCGCTGCGCGCGACGGCACCGCGCCGGATCAATGAATAACACACGCGGGGCCGCGCCGGCGCATACAAAGCGCAGTGGCATACGTTCTGTGCGCTTACTTGTGGTCACGTGGGCGTCGGCAACGAATGACGCAACGCGCGGCGCAGCCTCGTGATTGATGAGCCGGACAGGAAAACCTCACGAACAGAGCCGGCCGCGCTGCTCCTCGCCGGGCCCGGCTCGCCTTTCTCGGGCCATTCCACGCGGTGCTGAAGCCGCACCAGCAGTCTGTCAGTGCAGCAGTGCACACCTGGTGCGTCGGCGCGGGGGCGCGGGGGCCTGACGCGAGGCGCCCAGAACTGCACGCACCCTCCATGCCTAAAGTAATGAACATTCATTTCCATTTACGGAAATGAGGTGTGAAAGTCGAAAACAAATTAAGACCGACGTTGGAAAGTAAAAGTCCGTTCAGATCGCATTCCGGAGCACTTTCTCGCGCGGCTCCGCATGGCCGCGGCGCGCGGTGCGCTCTGGCGACACCGAGCGTCCCCATCTGTGTGCCAGTTGAAGCGTTGACCCCGAGCTGTGGGAAGCGCCCGGGCGGTTCGCTTTCGCTCCGGATGGGAATACGCCAACACCTTAAGCGCCTACATTTACCTCGGACGTTGCGGACCGGCGCCCGACTTATGTTTTGACAAAATATCTGTTCCCTAACCGCACCCCCCCCCCCCCCGCGCCAATGGACCCAGTGGTCGGTGAGTGGGCCGTGCCCGCAACCAACTCCACCTTAGAATTAGGTTACCAAAAATGTCATCCATGTATTTATTGTCCATTAGCTTTTATCATAAGTATTATTACGGTATACCCCGTGTTACCAATTTGTCTCGTGTCGAGTAGACTATAAGATGTACTTTCTGTAGGTCTACTTTAAGAGAAAATTTTTCTTTGAAAATTGAAAATTTTAATTAAAAATAATCGGGTACGTTTACCTTCCGTTACAACCAATAATGTGCGAATACGTACTAGCAATAAATTTTCCAAAATCAACAACATAAACATAAACCGCCAAGTGCTCAACCGTGGCGCAGCTCGGCGCTGACGTCGGGGAGCGGCCGTCCGTCCGCGACGGCAGCTCGCGCGCTTCGAATTTTCCTGATTTTCGCGCACGCGGCCGAGCGCACTGCGCGGGGGGTGCGCGGGGCACGCGGGCGGGGGGGGCAGAGGCACGGGCCGATGCAACGGAAAACCGTCCGCCGCCGCGGCGCCGGGGATTCCCGTTACCCGCCCGCGTACTGACAGAATTAACATAAAGATAATAGAGCAGCTAATAGCTCCCTCGCAACGCGGACGGCCCGGAATGCACTTCAACAGCGACACATCAAGTAAAACCAACGTGTCGTTGCCACATCTTTTAGAGAGATTATAAGCTAAGTACTTATTATTCAACAGTACAGCTATACTACTTTTAAGTCGTTGAACAAACCGGCCATCTTGATGGTAATATCTATCGTGTGGATGTTCCCGTGGGGCTCTCTCTCTCTCGCTCCCGTTACTCCACCAGGTCGGGCACGACGCGCACCGCCCTCGCCGAAGAGAGGCAGGGTCGCGCGCTCTCTAAATAAACGCCGATAAAGTGGACAACAGCGGGCGCGCCCACGCACACGCTCGTTTCTATTCGCGTCAGCGCTCGCACAAAATGTAAACAACAACGAGTCACACGATGCAGGGGGGAAATTTGCCCTCGGCGGTGCGGGGGGAGGGCGGCTATCGGGCGCGACGCTATCTGTGAACTTGACTCGCGGCGATAGCGCGCGCCGCTGCTCGTTCAGTCCGTCATTGTCACGGCGCGCTCCCGGTCGCAGTCGTCTCTAGTTATTTTGCCCAAGCGCTTCATGGAATGCACATCAGAGACGATAATCCGATCCGACCTTCGATAGCCTAAACAGCGAGACTCCTTAAAAATCCCCCGGCTTAACCGTCGTGAAGAAGTGAGGAGGTCTACAAGTTTGTGCAGGTGCACAACACGCTTGCCTGTTGGCTTTCGTTACTTGTTCCAAAGAGTACATGACTCACCGCCCAAGAAGTGCTCGAATTAACCGACCCCCCGCTGCACCCTGACACCTGCAAACAGATAAAGATAACAATGAAATAAACCGAAAGAGCAATCCTTCGAAGAGACAGTAATCTGTCTGTGCGAGCGCTCGCAGCGCGCACCCACGTGTCGCACTCGCGTGCGGGCACTCGATGAGCGTCGCATTGACCTTAACAGCGCAGCCGGTGCAATCGCTGGGCGCCGGTGCGTATTCATAGAAAAGTACGCGTAAAAATATCCACGAATGCGCATCGACAGGCGCCGCGCGCAATATTTTAATACCGCGACCCCGAGCGGCGCAGTGTCACTGGCGCGCCACGCGCAGTGCTCGCCCGGCGCCGGCGCAGCGCACACGTGTTCCGCGGACGGATCGCCCCGCGCCCACTCCCGCGATCGACTCGCGAGTCTTGCGCCGTGCCCGCTGTCCGACTGACGGGACGTGTCCGCCGCGCCGACGTAACCGCACAGCCGCGGCCCTCGTGCGCAGGCTCCTGCGGCAATCCCCTAAACAGCGCCGGGACGCGCCCGCTGCTTTACAGGTAAAGGTTAAAGTCGAAAAACAACGTAATTAATTGTATACATTAGCATCGCAATGAGCGTCGGCCGCTGCGCAGTAGCGCGCTGGCGGCGGCCCGCTCCGCTCCGCTAGACTGAAGGTTGCGCAGGTTGCTTTACAAGTTAGCAATTGTCTTTCACAGGAGCGCACGGCCGCGGCCGCCCATGCCCGTGCCTCGCCGCGCGCCCGCGCCCCGCCCCGCGCCCCGCACACGCCCGCGCCGCAAATGGGGTACGTGCCGGCAGGCGTGCTCGCTTCCACGGAGCCGCCCCATCCGCTCTAATTGTAGCCTCAGAGCCTCCTTACCTTGAAACAGATTAAGGCTAACCGCTCTCAGCGCCCTGCCACCACACACTTGGGCCACTTGGGCTGTAGTGGCAGTAAGATCAAGAAATCAAATCTACTGGGCAGCGTTCTATACGCCGTCTGTCAGCTCGCGGGCACACTGGCACATTAGAGAACAACCCGTATATTTAAATTCAATTTATATTACCTGCTAATGCTTAGATGTGTATAGAATTTTAAAGAATAAGTGTGTGCACAGCTAACAGATACTTATCCAGGGTAAAATAAACCCGCGCTACGCGCCCAGAATTTACCGTAGCCAACATGACAGACAAAAATTACCGCCCGAACTAAGTTGTAGTCGTAAGTGACACAAGACAGTGAAGTGCACAATGTGTACTTGTATATTATGAATTGTTAGCGGCGCGCAGTGTGCGAGCACGTACTGAATACTTAGTTATTGTATAGAATCCGAAATAAATAAGTAAACTAAATATAAAAAGTCTTTGCCACTTCGGTGGAGATTTGTTTGGGAGGCATGGCAAATGAAAATAAAAACAAGGTCTTCATAACCATTTAAATAAATCTCAATGCAAGTAAATGTACTCCGACTTGTTTATAATTTATGTAAAAGACTAATAGAATGGCGCGACCGACTAATGTGCAGCGGGGCGGGGGGGGAGGGCAGCCGCCGCCCCGCCCCGCTGCGGCCGCACTGACGCGCCGCTTGACGCAGGTGCCGCGGCGCCGCGCTGCTGCTGCTGCTGCTGTGCGCGGCGACATCCGCGGACCCGGGTGAGTCCCATCAGCTTCTCCGCGCTCGCAGGCCAGTGACTTGCGCAAGCCGTTTGGTTGTGTGACTTATTGCACTCATTTATTGGGTCACGTAAATCCTTTGAGGCCCCTAGAACATTTTGTGTCAACTCAACTCTTGTAGTAGGGTAGTTGATTAAACACAAAGACCAATTATTTACGTGCATCCGCGACGATACGGACCAGTCACATAAGAATGGGATTACAAATGCCCGCACGTCATTTGTCACCAACTTCACTTAATTAAGTGATAACCTCCAGTCCAGAGAGGTATCCTTGTCGTCGGTTAACTAATGTACCGCTCTGTAGCGCGCGGCCGCAAAAGGCCGCCACACGGCTGTGACCCTTTAATTGAATGAAGCGCTTTCGAAAGTTAAAAAAACAGACAATACATTCTGAGTTTCGCCTTCACCATGCGCAGTACAACACAGTCATACATGTTACAGACGCCGACCGCAACGTAACCCCGGCAGCGGCGGCGGCGGCGGCGGGCCCGGTGCTGAACGTCACGGCGGCGGTGGCGGGCAGGCCGCGCGCCGGCGCTGCATTGGCCGAGCTGTTGGCGGCCGCGCTGCGCGGTGCCGGGCTCCGTGCGCTTGCCGTGCCGCCGCCGCCCGCCTGCCGCGCGCCCGCCGCGCCCGATGCGCTCGCCTGCCGCGACGCTATGCTCGTGGCGCTGGCGGCCGGGTCGCTGCACGCCGCCGTTCTACACGTGCCGGCGTCTGCCGCGCCCGCCGCCTGGCTGCTCCGCGACCTCGGCCTGGACGACTTTGGTGACGTGACGCCGCCTACGCGCCGCGCTTGCCTGCGCCCCGCCGCACTCTCCGAGCCTGCCGCGCCGGCCACGCGCCCCGCGCGGTCCCTGCTCGACCTGGCTGACGAGGACGTCGCTCGCAACCACCAAATACACGAGCGACTCCTGGACGCTGCTCTGCACTCCGCCAATGTCTCATTGTAAGCAATATCGTCATGTCCAGTGCACAACATCCATTGGATTTTTTGTTAACCAAATAGAGCAGCAGGCTTGAGAAATCTTATGCTTTCGATAAGTAGAGACTTAATTTTTACTAAAAAATCAGTACTTTCCGGCTCAGGACTGTTGGCGAGGGTCTTGCGCCGCCCTGGTGCGCAACGGTTAATGCGACCTGCGCACTGGCACTGACAAGCGACCTCGGCGAGGCGGCCGTGCTCCTGGCTGCCGCAGAGCGGTTCCGTCTGCGCCTGCGCGTGCTGCCGCTGGGTCGGCAGCTGCCCGCAGTGGCTACAGCACTCGGCGTATCCGCGCCGCTGCTGTGCGACTGGGCGCCGGAGTGGAGCGCGCTCGCGGGACTGCATGCCGTGCGCCTCGGCCCGCCGCCGTGTCCTTCCAACCTCGACCTGACGAACGACTCGTCAGCGGACTGTCCGTTCGAGAGCCTGCGTCTCATGAAGCTCGCGAACATAAGGGCTCTGACACACTCGACGCGCGCCGTGCGGGCGCTCGTGCGTCTGGCGCTCGACGCCGACGAGATGCGCGAGCTGACGCGGCGCGTGCTCTCCGCGGAGCCGCCGGAGGCGGCGCGTGCCTTCCTAGCGGCGCACCCGCGTGCCGAGCGGCGCGGCGAGGTGCGAGTAGCGGTGATGGTGCCGGGCGAGACTGCGCGCGAGGCGTACTGGGCGCCGGCGCTGGCGGCCGCCGCCGAGCTGCTGGAGGCGGACTTGGAAGCGGCGGGAGAGCCACGCGCCGCGCGCCTGAAGGTGGAACTGTACGACGACCGCTGCGATGCGCGCCGCGCCTACCGCTACGTGTTCCGCGCGCTGGGCGCCGGCGAGTTCGGCGCGCTATCCGCCGTGGCGGGGCCGGCCTGCGCCGCGCCCTTCGCCGAGCTGGCGCGGCTGAGCCCAGCGCACGCGTTGCCTCTGCTGGCCTACAGCCCGCAGGTGAGCGCGGGCGGCGCCGCGGCGCTGCTCGCTGCGGGCGACGCGCGAGACGCTTCTGCCGCGCTGGACGCGCTGGCGCGGCGGCTGCACTGGCGCCGCCTGGCCGCGCTGTCGGAGGGGAGCGCACGCGCCGCGCTGGACTCCTCGCGCCTGCGCGTGCCCGTCGACGTGCACGTAGAGCTGCCCGACCCGTTGCCCGACGACGACGGACAAATCTTTCACGACGTAATTAATTCACTTTATATTTGAAAACAACTCCTCCGAGTCCGCTCACCGAATCAATTAACAAAAACCGAAGTAATTGATAAATCTAAGTTCATGAAAGGCTGCTCACCACGAATAAAATGTTCTTAAGCATTGACAAAATGTTTTTATGCGATTTAGGAGTAATAGTCCACAATAAACAAAATTTTCACGAGCCTATTTATTATACAGTCAAAAAGGTTCCTTAAAAGAGTCTCTCTTCAAATTCAGGGTTTGTTGCGCTGGAATCGGACATCCAAAAATTACCATTTAGTGTCCTTTTTTTAGGTTTATTGCAATTTTGTAATTAACAATAAAAACTGCTCAGTGTTAGCGCCAATTGATATTTTCTTAATAAACGTCTCAACCGTCAGCTGCGACGAGCGCTGTGCGGTGTGCGGAGTCGCGATGATAAAGCGGCAAAATGCAATTTAAGAGAAGCGACAGTGCGCACAGTGATGTTGTGCACACCTCACCTCCCGGAGGCCAACAGTCAGGAGTGGAACAGCACGTGATTGTTTCCGTGGGAACAATTAGCCGCGCGGAAGAAGCTTGATTCTGTTCCCGCGAAGGCGGCAGCGACGTCGCACATCAAACGTGAACTTATTTTGTCAATTTCGTGTGATGTGATCCTCAGCTCTTTCATTTTTTATCTGTTCAGTCGGGATTATCACACACTTCAAATGTATTATTTTTCGTAAAATAATTTAACACGAACTTCACAACTATAAAAAATTCGGTTTATGTTTGCAATTATGTTATTTGCGGGGCAGGGCGGTGTTATTTCACTTGTCGCCTGCGTTCCGCCAAGGTGCACTGTGGACATCGCTTATAAGTGTTTTGCCAAGTTATTCCGATTGTATAGTTTTTTTATTACCTTGTATTCCTATTGTAACCAATTTCATTCCCCAATACACGTTTCAAGAAATTAAAGACCTATGAAATTTACTTCAAAGGTGGAGAGCCCGTATTTCCTTATAACGATCGTCTATAATCTGAACGGGGGAGAGCCCATCGGATGTGACATTCTTGTGTAACGAAGCTAGTTTTGTACCTATTTTGTCTCTTTAAAGGAACTGACCATAACGCTGATTTAATGTCGGTGCTGTGTACACGTAAAACTATAAAAATATTTCGAGTTTTCTGTTTCTGACACTGAAACTTTAACCTGTGCAAATGGCTGTTTTCATGGAACCTCAGTGTTGGTCGATTCTCTAATATCACACATACACATCTTTGTTTTTTTCCGTCTTCCCTTTGAATGCCAAGGTAACTGGAGCTGGAACTGGGATATAAGATTCCTGGAACAAATTTTATTTTAATTTACTATTTCTCTTCTATCTTCGGCTGGGAATCTGCGTGAACGCTTGTAACAATATTGATCCTTAGCAGAGACAGGTTTCAATTTTTCTATCAATCCATTAAGTTATGATTGTCGATGCATGTGTAGGCGGTGTGCAAACATTTTCAACTTATTGGAGTCTATGTGTCCATTGAAATTATAACAATTCACAACATTATCAATTTTTTTTATTTATATCATCTAGTGCATCGGGAATGTAGGTAATTGTTATATTAGAACTATTAATTTCCGACAAGTTGTCGCCGTGTAAAGCGGGCAAAATTTGAGTTTTTTTTTTCTCTTTTATCGGAAAAATCTGTCTATTTTTAGTAAGATGTTTCACATAATATTTGTTTAGCGATTTGTTAGTTTCGCAGCAAAATTAAATCGCAACTTTTAAATTAATGTTTGACAAAAATAAATACGAAAAATTGTTTCTGAAAAACCAAAGTTTATTTACAATGTATTGATGCGCGAAAAATACTTAATCATTAATATTGTCTTATAAAAGAAACAATATTTAAAGCTCTTTTGCGTTTTTTATAATTTTTTAATGCAAACTTGTCACGACTGCCAACAAATGTCAGACCTGTCAGATGATGACGCGGCAAATTCAATATGTTTAAAATGACCGTGAACATTGATTTTGTTTGGGTATATCATGGAATTTTATTTTCCCTTTGAAACTGTCATTATTATTAAATTTAATAATATGTATAGATTTGTGAGAGAGCGATAGATAGAGTAAGTTAAATGCGAGTGTGTTGATAAAAGCGAGTTGCAGTGGGCGGCGCGCGCGGCGGCGGGCGCGGCGGGCGGCGCGCGCGTCCTCCTCGTGGCAGCGGAGGACGCGCGGGCGGTGCGCGCGGCGCTGTGCGCGGGGTGGCGCGCGGGCCTCGCGCCGGCCGCGGGCTCCGCCTGGCTGCTGCCGGCCACGCTGCCCCCGGGCTGGCTGCGCGCCGCGCGCGCCGACCGGCCCGCCTGCGCGCAGCACGAGCTCGACGCCGCCGCCGACGGACACCTCAGCTTCGTACCCGAGTGGCTGGCTGCGTGGCGCGGCGAGACCGACACCGGCGCCCGCGCGCCCGACCTCAACATCGTGAGTTCATATGTGACCCGATCTGCGACGCGTACTCTAGCAGGCGGCGGTTTCACAAGTACCTTACGTCGCTGCAGAGCGCTTGGCGCGAGCGGTGGCGCACACGCTGCGCGGCGTGGGCGCGGCGCGTCGGCGACGGGGGCGCCGGCCGCTGCGCGAGCGCGGCGCCGCTGGGCGCGCTGCTGTACGACGCGCTGCGCCTGTGGGCGGCCGCACTGGACCGGCTGCTGACCGCGCAGCCCGACCGCCTCGCCGACCTGCACGACCCCGACACCGTGCGGCGAGTGAATTATATTATCCCGTATTCA
This sequence comes from Battus philenor, assembly GCF_028537555.1. Lineage (NCBI taxonomy): Eukaryota > Metazoa > Arthropoda > Insecta > Lepidoptera > Papilionidae > Battus > Battus philenor. Next base: position 17,792,261 of record NW_027181682.1, read on the forward strand.
CTTGAGCACGCAATGAACACATTGCGTGGTCAACGGTTATTAATCTGATGACTTGCAGAACTCGGCCGTACGGCTCCGGATATAAGAGCATCATTGAACGATATCTATCTATAAAACAAAATGTTTTACCTTCTGTCTGATATAATAAGACGCATAATATTTTTAAAATAATAGGCGCGTGTCCCCATGGTATCGTACCAAATATCTGCGCGAAGGGCAGTAAACAAGCATCAAATCTGTCCTATGTGTCTCATGTGTCCTAATAAATAATCTAATGTGTCCATCGATCTTTCTGGTATTTTCCGCGATAGTGTTTCCACAAGTTAGCTTGTCTACCAAGCGCTGTCAGTATTGCAATATTTTAGTTTTGTTTCAGAAGTCTCGTGGCGAACGCGACAGGAGAGGAGTACGTGGGGCTGACGGGACGTTTCGAGTGGGTGCGTGAAGGCGCGGGGGCGGCGCGCGTTGCCCCGCTGGTTCTGCTGCAGTGGGAGAACGGCACACGCCGCACCGTCGGGCGCTGGCAGCGCGCCGGCGAATTGCAGCTGCTCTCGCCGCGCTGGCGCACGCCCGACGCAGAGCCGCCCGGCGACGGCAGCGAGCACTGCGCGCTGCGTCCGCTCGCCGAGCTGCTGCGCGCCGACTGCCGCGCGGCCGGCGTTGCGCTGGCGGCGCTGTTGCTGGTGCTAAGCATGGCCGCGCTGGCCGCCGCTGCGCTGCATTGCAAGCGGCGAGCCGAGCGCGAGTACCGCGGACGGTTGGCCGCCCTGGCGTTACGCACGATACCAGCGACGCCCGCTAAGACTGAAGGTCTAGACCGCTGGGAGGTTCCGCGTGAGCGCGTCGTCATCAACCGCAAGCTGGGAATGGGCGCGTTCGGCACCGTGTACGGTGGCCACGCGCTGCTCTCCCGGGAGCGCGGCTGGACCGCCGTCGCCGTCAAGACGCTGAAGGCGGGCGCCACTACCGAGGAGAAGCTCGACTTCCTGTCGGAGGCCGAGGCGATGAAGCGCTTCGACCACAAGAACATAGTCCGCCTATTGGGGGTGGTCACGAAAACGGAGCCCGTGTGCACCGTCATGGAGTTCATGCTGTACGGGGACCTGAAGAATTACCTGCTGGCGCGGCGCCACCTGGCAGGCGCACCGGTGGGCGGGGACGCCGGAGGCGAGACCGGGGGTGAGGCGGACGAGGTGTCGGCGCGACGGCTGACGGGCATGGCGCGCGACGCGGCGCGCGCGCTCGCTTACCTGGCGCAGCTGCGCTACGTGCACCGCGACGTGGCCGCGCGCAACTGTCTGGTGTCGGCGCGCCGCGTGCTCAAGCTGGCCGACTTCGGCATGACGCGCCTCGTGTTCGACAACGACTACTACCGCTTCAGCCGCAAGGGCATGTTGCCCGTGCGCTGGATGGCGCCCGAGAGCCTCGCGCTCGGCATCTTCTCGCCGGCCTCCGACGTCTGGGCGTTCGGCGTGCTGCTCTACGAGATCGTGACGTTCGGCTCGCTGCCGTTCCAGGGGCTCAGCAACGCCGAGGTGCTGGCGCGCGTCAAGGCCGGCCACACCGCCGACCTGCCGGCGGCGCTGCGCCCCGAATTGTGAGTGCGCGGCACTGCCACTGCCACATTTGCTTTTTGCCTTCATATCCTTTTATTAACGGCCATCACTCGCCAGTTTACCGTATGTGCCTTTAGTGTAATAATATCAAAAACCAAGTCTGATATCTTGAGGATTCCCTGAGCGATGATAAAAAAATATCCGTCATATTCATAGAAATTGACTTGATAATTGAAAATGTGCAAGTGTAAATTTCCTCCAAGAGTTCGACAGATGCACATTTTCTGGACGGTAAGTCTAAAAGAATTGCTAGTCGCGTGCGCCTCGAACAGATTGCTCACTTTGTTTGTATAAACGTCATATTGATGATAACGTCTTATTAAGTGCTGCGGAACAAAAAACGAAGCGACTTAGCTTCAGCCCTTCTAACCGCGTCCACGTGAGTGTTCCGCAGTACAATGGAACATCTATTTATGCGCAGGGAGGAGCTTATCACGTGGTGCTGGCAGCGCGAGCGCGGCGCGCGGCCCACTGCGGCGCAACTAGCGGCGCGGCTGCAGGAAGCGCCGCAGCTGCTGCAGCCGTGTTTGGACGTGCCGCTGGACGCGCTGCCGCTGGCCGCCGAACCACCGTGGCGCGCGCCGCCCGAGCGCGCCGCCGCCCGCTGGCTGTCGTGGGCCGCGCCCGTCGCGCCGCCCGCCGGCCCCGCCTCGGCGCACACCGACACCACCTACCTCAGCGCGGACCCGCGCGACACCGACCGCTTCTTGCCCTGACCCGCACCGCTCGGCTCCTCGTCGCACATTCCAATGTATTCTAGTCAGCTGTAGCAGCGTACTATACGTAATCATAGCCAATATTTATATGAACTCATGAAATAAAGACAACTCATTACTTATGTCCTGAATTTCATTCGCAATCTATCACTGCTGCCTGCTCCGGACAACGCCGAGCAGCACCGCGACACCGCCTCGTGCGGCGGCCCAGCGGCCGTCAGCGGCGACGCTGCGGTAGCCTCCAAATACCGAGTCCTATGGTCTCAATGAGCGACCAAAACATTTTGTTGTAAAATGTAGACCTTGGTGTGTTGACTCAACGAATGGTTGGAACGGGACATAGTTATAAATAAAAAGGAGTATAATTTCCAAAAGCTACTACAAAAATGTTTCGGTAAAATTGAACGGACGAAGCTCAAGTTAGTTTTGTGGTAGAAAGTTCGCCGCACTATAGCGCCGGTGTTGCCGACTTTCAGTTGTTTGACAAGGCCGCCTGGACATCTCCAGTTCCTCTCATCATCAGAATTCGTCCCGAACCTTTAACCGATGTGTTGCATATATAGCACTGCAGATAAGCTAGCAATACTTGGCTCGTGAAAAGCTTTGCATCCCGCTCACTCCCGCACGTTTGTTCAAGCATCGACGATTTGACAAAACAGTATTTAGAACTATGATATATGATATTATATCAGCGAAGACACATTTTTTCAACGCGGTTAAGCGTCCGCTAGGTCATTGAGGCGACATTACGATTTAGGTTCTCCCGGTGGCTTCAAGCCGCTGCTCGCGAGACGGCGCGTAACTGTCAGTCACACGCGCGCGCGGTTACGGACAGTGGCTGCGGACGGGGTGTTTGTGGCAAATCCTGCGGAAGTCTCACTATCAACATACTGCCAGACTTAAATACAACAATAGTACGAAAGTGAAAGACATTCAAACCATTCACTTACTTGGAATTGGGTGAAGTGTTTCCGCTCAGAACTTTTATCTGACTGCAGCAGCGGTGCGCAGTGCCGCAGCCGGCGCGCGCGCCTATAAATCCGCCGCTATTATTATTTCTCAATATCAGTACTTAGTTTCCCGTTCCGTTATCCGTGCACCTCCCCGCCCCGCTGCCCGCCCCGCTCCCCGCGCTGCTCCACACCGAGACAGACTTATTTCCTCAAACAACAGTCGACGTGCACCTCGACCGCTGAAGGTGTTGCGTCCGGTTCTATATCCAACGTTGTTAAAACTACTGCACCGACAAATCATATCGGAGCAGCGCGCGCTCGTGAGCTCGTGGCGCTCTGCGTGCACTCAAATTGTGTCACCCCGGTCCGGTGTAATGGTACCGCGTCGGCCTCGGAGATCTCCTTCTTCATTCAAATGAAGCAGTCGTCGCGGTGCGGCATGAGCGACGCGGGCGTGGGCGTGGTCGTGAGCGCGCTGCTGTTGCAGGCGTGCGCGACGTGCGTGTCGTGCGTGTCGGGCGAGCCGGACAGCACCGCATGCTCTCGGCTGCTGAGCTGTAAGTACTGGCGCCGCGCACGTCGCGCGCACCCGGCGTACGGTACAAGGTGACGGAGAGCGTTGCGTGTTGCAGGGGGCGCGGGCGAACGGCAGGTTACGGTGCGCGGCGTGCCGGCCGAGCTGGTGGTCAGCTGGGCGCCGGAGGCGAGCCACACAGCCCGCGCGCACGCAGCGCTGCTGGCATTCGCGCTGCGCCGCTTGCGCTACGGCCGCGTGCGCCTGCTCGCACGCGACGCCCCGCAACAGGCCGGGCATCCCTCGCTAATGAGGTCAGATAAATAAAATTATATTCGAAAGCGCGCCTTTTGTTTTTATAAGGTGTATGTGGTAACTCTACCCACCAAAACGCTCTCGACGGTCGTCGTCTGCGCGGAGTGACAGGCTAGGGATTATCCTACAACATTAGGATTATTCTTCTCTTCCCTCGGTCCTCTGTGCTGAGCAATTCTAGATAGCTTAACCCAGAGCACGCGCTGCTCGCACTACCTCTGAAACACTCACGATGACTCGAGACCACGTCGATCCATTGTCACGCTGAAGTAAATGAATTAGCGATCCCCGCCCTAAACTTTTGCGACTCCGAAAGTCCCATTTCTGGTAAGCGCACCGCTTTTTAAGAGAGCATGCACAAGGCTCTTCTCTCAGTAGATTGTGACGCTTCTATCTTACGGAAGCAGGTAACAGCATCACACAGAGACGAAGAACGAAAGTAAACCCGTTGATTATATTTAGTCGAAGATGTGCGTGGTTTCAGGCAGATCTGTTGCTGTGCGCATGTATGGGCGTTTGTAGCAAATCCTGTGAATGTGCAGGCTGAACATATCGGTGGGCGCCGGGGCTGCGTCGCTGCGCAGCGGGGCGGGCTGCGCGTCGAGCGGCGCGGCGCTGCTGCAGGCGCGGCTAGCGCACACGGACGCCGGCTGCGCGCTCGCCGCCGCTTGGCCCTTCTACCGCAGCGACGCGGAGCTGAGCGCCTGTGCGTTCCTGCGCGTGTCTGATGTGCACAAAATTGAGTAAGTTCTTCCGTACTTAAACATCAAGAATAAAGATCCTAACGTAAGGCGGCTTGTCGCAAAAAAAAACGATGTACGGGTGTCGTGCGAATTGATAGAACAACATTCACTGGATTGATTAGAATTATAAAATGACAGATTACTCAATTTTGCTTATGAAATAAAGAAAGCCTTTTAGAACTTCGGTACTGTACGCATTGTTATATGAACACCCCGTCTTGCCAAGGGCCAGGCGTGCAGTCATTGGAGCAGCTTCATTGTCGTCACGTACGGTTTGTGTCTAAGTACGCGGTGTCGTTGCAGCGGGCGCGGCGAGGAGGGCGCGGCGGACTGCCCACGCTGCTTGGCGCTGGCGTCGACCGCGCGGCTGGCAGCGCAGGCACGAGTGATAGAAGCGCGCGCGGCGACCGCGGGGCTGGCGCTGCGCGTGGTGGAGCGCGAGCCGCTGCTGCTGCTGGAGGCGGCCGACAACCGGTCCCTGCTGTTTTTCGAGGAGCCGCTGTGGAGCGACGACGCACGCGTGCTCGTGGTGCAGCCGCCGCCGTGCGCCCGCGCCACCGACTGTCTCTGCACGTTGGCGCTTCACGCACCGGTGGATATTCGCGGACACGACACGCTCTTAAGCTACTACGCACCTCCCGTGTTTGACGCCGTGTCCTCGTTCGTGCCGAGTGCCGCTGACATCAGGGAGGTGCTCACCATCGCGGCCCGTCATGATGAGGACGACATCGAGGAGGCTGCCTGCGAGTGGGGCCTGCGGCATCCCGATAGACTGATCCGGTGGAACTCCACGGACACTGTTCGTTATCGAATCAGACTTTTCGTGTGTGCTGATGACCCGGACCGCGGTGAATATGAACAAATGGCCAAAGTTGTGCTAATGTCGCTCGCCTCGGACGCCCCGATGCTTAGCATTAACACCACGTCTATAGAGTGCGCGAGCGACGACGGTCTGCTAGGACCTCTGTCCGCGCACCAGGACAAGAGGGACGAGCACCAGACTATCGGCTGGCTGACGCCTAATGCTGGCGCGGACAAGATACAACGTCAGTTTCAAAAATTTGCGCTGCCTTTGATCGCATACGCCGCGCCGGCGGATGGCCTGCGCCCCAACCGCGTGGTGCGCGCCACCGCTGGCTCCAAGTGGGTGTACGTGCGCGCTCTGGTGCAACTGCTGCAACGCTGTGGCGCACGCCGTCTCGCCGTGCTCTCGCAGGAGGGGCAGTCGGCGCACGCACGGGATCTACTGGCGGCGGTGCGCGCTGCCGGAGTGCCGCTGCGTGAGCGCAACGTGTCGCTGTCTGACGAGAGCATCGGAGCCGCTCTCGCCGACTTCCGCGACTCTGGCGCACGAGTGTTCTTCGTGAACGGCGAGGCGATGCTGTGCGCGCTGGCGGTATGCGCGGCTGAGCGCGCAGGCATGGCGGCCGCGCGCGACTACGTGTGGCTAGTGCGCGAATGGCACGGAGCGCAGCGCTGCGGGGCGCGCGGCGCGCTACGGCCGTGGCGGGTAGGACTGGCGTGGCGCGGTGCGGCGGGCGCAGAGGCCTGGGCGCGCGGCGCGGTGGGCGCGGGTGGCGCGGCGCGTCTCCTGGACGCGCGCTGGGCCGGGCGCGCCTGGCCGGTGCTGGCCGCGCCGCTCGCGGACGGGCTTTCACTGCTGGTGCGCACGCTGGCCGATTTTCTTCATCGTCACCCGGAGAGCGCATACGACCGCTACGTTTTCGGCAACGCTGCGTAAATATTGCAGATTACAATATATCATACACCGACACTTGCGTGTGCGAAATGAAAATTTCATAACTTTGCAGAAATTTTTCGAAAGCCTTGAATGCGACATCGATTGCGGGAATAATGGAGACAATAACCTACGAAGAGGATACATACGAGTTGTCAAGCGCGTGGGCCTTCGTGGAGCGGTGGGAGCGCGCAGGCGCGGCGCGACGCACGCTGCTAGCCGCGTGGCGCGTGCGCGCCGGCGGGCTGCAGGCACACTACGAGGCCGCGGCGCTGTGCGCGCCAGCCTTCCGCGTCACGCCTACGTGCTACAGCACCAGCTCCGGGGACCCTTTCGCTCCGAGGTGTCACGACGCGGTCTGGCTGACGATGACGGTGGTGCTATTGACGGCGTCGCTGGCGCTCGCGTTCGCGCGGCGCCAGCGACTGAGGCAACTCAAGCTACGAGACCTGGCGCTGCTCGAACAGCTGGTGGAGCAGAGGCGCAGCAGTTCGTCGCGGTTTGCGTCGTGCTTGGTGTCACGCGGCGAGTTCGAGCTGCGCGAGAAACTGGGCTGCGGCGAGTACGGGCGCGTGCGCGTTGCCGTGCTGCGGCGTGCAGGCCGCCCGCCGGCGGCGGTAGCAGCCAAAGAACCCGCCGAAGAGCGGCTGCAGGACGAGGCCGACCTCATCCGCGAGGCCGGCGTTCTGTTCTCGCTGGAGCACGAGAACATAGTGCGGTTTGTGGGCGTGTGTCTGGACGGGCGCGCGCTGCTGTTCATGGAGCATGCGTTCTTCGGCGACCTGGAGCGGTACTTGCGTGCGCGCCGACCGCTCGCGGAGTTCATGCGCCCTGAACGGGCGGAGGCGGAGGCGGTGTTCGTGTCGGCGCGGGCGCTCTCCTCGCTGGGAGCGCAGGCCGCTGCGGCGCTGCAGTACCTGGCAGCGCGGCGCGTTGTGCACCGCGACGTGCGTGCCGCCAACTGCCTGGTGGACGAGACGCGCCGCCTCAAGCTGGCCGACTTCGGACTAGCGCGCCGCCTCGACGACGACGGCCGCGAGTACGTCTGCAGGCACCGGCGCCGGCTGCCAGCCGCTTGCATGGCGCCCGAGAGCCTCCTGCATGGCGTGTTTTCCCCCGCGACGGACGTGTGGGCGCTGGGCGTACTATTGCTGGAACTGGTGACGCTGGGCGAGCCGCCGTACGGGCGCGCGGACGCTGCTGCCATCATGGCGCTGGTGGCCGGCGGTCGGCACCCGCCCGCGCCGCACGACGCGTCGCCGCCCGCGTCAGTACCGCCCATTACAAGTTCACTTATACCGTTATGTGTACGAGTACGAGCAGCATCCAGAACCCTGGGATTTACAATTAGGACTTCAACTGATTTCAGTTCTACAAAACCATTGAAAACGTGTATTGGTCTTTCGTCAGAAGTCTTTTGAAATACGCAACGCAAGGTCTAAAATTCCCGACTCAAGGGTGTCCAAAAGAGGTGTTGCACTATCTGGACCATAAATCAAATGTCAATCTTAACTAGACTTCATCCACCGATGTAAAAGATATCAATTTCTGCCGTTGGATACGACGCGCGCGGCGACACATTAATAATTGAAGTTTGCTGAAAATATTGCTAATGACTCCATCGTTAGTGTAGCATTACTTGCAAAAATAGGATTACGGACTAATATGCAAGTACCGAGTACAGGAGCCGGTAGTTTTTAGAAAGCATTTGATGAACTTCATCATCGCTTGAATCTTGTAATATATAAAGCAGGAGCGGGAGCGGGCGCGGGCGCGGGCGCCGTGATGACTCTCAGCGAAACCATTCTTTTAAAATGACTTATTTGGCAAGCGTCGCTCACACTGCTTCTAGTTAGACTCTTGTTTTCCTCCTTTTTGTTTTCCTTTATAAACGTTCGCATATTTTTGACATTTTCCTATAATACGCATGCAAAATTAGGGAGTGAATAATATAACTGGAATCTTGTTGTATTATTTACTCACTTGCACCCTTTAGCAACTTTAAGTAACCTGTTATGTTTTTCTTATTTTAATATAATTTTTAGCATATATTTATATTTATATCTATCTATGTAAGTATATATATATATATATATATATAAATATATAAATATATATATATATATATATATATATATATTTATATATATATATAAGATTACATTAAAATGTAAACCAAATCTACTGACGTCGCCGAATAGAGTTAGACAACTTCACTGTATCGAAAGAACTAGAGAGACTATATAGGCAGCAAGTGGAATTTTTGGCATAACTTCGAATAGTTTTTAGAGTCACTTGGAATTTTTGGTGCTAGCGAAGGTATTTAATAAATCATTCTTAAACGTTTTCAGCACGGTCTATGCGCTCAAAGAATCCCTCCGTGTATACAGTAACGTTCTCAACGGTTTTAGCTTTCAAACAACATTTGGAAATGTGTAATAAAAACCAAATGCTTTCGAACTCTTTTCTAACTATAGAAACTCTAGATTCTTCCAATATATAATACGAGGTCGAACCCTCACGCTCACGCTTACTTATAAATGTAATGATTGCATTTTAAAGGATTCAGATCAACTCAAATATGGCAATATTTCTCTAGGCGAGATGAACCAGCTCGGAGTGCTGATGATATGATTTTTTAACATTTTTATGTCATCAAAACACATTAAAATAAAAAAAACCAGCACGAGACAAGTATGCGTAACGTAATATGAAGTGTAATATGGCCTGCGATGACGCGGTCGGCTTTCGTTGCAGTCAGGAGCTACTGGAGTGGTGCTGGCGGCGCTGCGCGTGCGAGCGGCCGAGCGCCGAGCAGGTGCTGCACGCGCTGCGGCGCCACCCCGACGCGCTGGCGCCCGTACTGCTCGCTCCCGTACATTAGTGTCGCGGGGCTATCTCTAAAACCAAACCGAAATCCTGCAACGAGCTCAATAAAGAATTGTGGACCTGAACAAGTACTTGAGCCGTGGGTAAGTCAAATTAATATTTTACAAAAAAAATCTTGATTTTTTATTGAAACTTTTAGGTCATAAAATCATCACATTTTATTCAGGTTGTTATTTTTGGTTTCAGAAATTGTTACCTTCAATGCTTAAAGCAAGGAGCGGATATTGAGCACTCGCGGTTCTAGAAGACGGCAAGTCGTGCCAATCGTTTGTTTTATCAAAACACGATCTGATAAATACAAATTTATTCGAAAATTGGGGAGCCTCGATTAATTTATGTTCCATTAATGGAAATTTCATTATAATGTTCTAGTGTATTGTGTGCAAATCAAATTTAAATTTCTGTGTTAACACTTATTAATAAATTAAAAAAATAAATTCGGATGAAACTCGAACTGCTTTATTTTATTAAACAGATGTCGTTCGCCTGAAAGGTCACCGGCAGCACATTGCTTGAAAAAAAACACGAAATTATTTTAACTCAATTTTTTTTAAGTTTAAAAAAAATTTTGAATACTTTGAAATATTTGTAGATTTTTAATTAATTATTTCTATTTTATGGCTTTAAGTACATTAAAATTGGTGTATATATTTTTTTGTATATTAAACGAAAGAACAAAGAACAAAGAACAATCGTTGATATAAAACAATTTTAGTCAATAGATGGCAACATATTCACGTCAATGTCAGTTTCGTTCGATAAGGTATAGTTTTGTTGTGTCACGCGTCACATAAATTACTCGCTGTGTAATCAAAACAAGAGTAAATTGAATGTCAAGTTGCTTATATATTGGCATTAATGTCGTTAAAACTTTTATAAACAAAAGGACTCTGGCTTAATTTGTAAACTTAAAATTATTACCCAATTATATCGAATGTGATTTGAGGAAATGGGCATATTCACAACGTCTTCGCCGTTCGACCAAGATGTTGGTGAGTACGAACTAGATAATATGACGGTTATCGCCTACGAGTTCTTTGTTACTCTTTAATTGTATTTCTTAGCATGCAGTTCAATTTAAATCAAAATTATTGTCGGCCATATATAAACGATGACGTTTCCGAGAAATACGATCACTTTGTTGGTTTCTATCGTCGCAGCTACGCATTACGGCGTCTTGGAGTTAATTAATAATATTCTAATGTTTATTAATAACCTACTAAAACAGTTTAAGGCTGAAATGGGAAATGGCGACCAGGCACAAACCTCAATTGAATAATTTTTATTTAATAAAAGTAGTCAGTGCCTATGTTGCATCAGCCTGATGCACCATGAATCACGTACGACGGAGGCGCTTCTTCTCAGATAATTGTCCAATGGTGTTATAATTGTTATTTATGAAGCTAAAAATGTTTGATGATACATATCATATAAACTAACCACAAATCAATAATACTATAATCTTTTGAAACATTGCTAAACAACTGGAATGAAACTGTTACTATCATAATGGTTTTATTGATAGTCATGTCTTTTATTATTATTAGAATCCAGTGTTTCAACACTCACCTTAAAAACAAAAAGTTACTTAATAAAGTATTTTAATGGCTTATTTACACTCAAAACAGTAGTGAAATTGAATAATAGCTTGGATCAAGCAAACAATGTCAGTTTCTGCTGAAGTTTGAGTAGTTGCAATGAGATATTTTAGTTCAGCACTTTTATTCGTACATCAGAGACTCCAGAAACAAGTTGAGGATTTTATTTAGACATTGGAATCTTGTCAGTTTTTAGATGTTGGAAACTATGGGTATAATGTTATGAAAAATTAGGTCTTGAAAAAAAATTGTAATGAATATTATCTTTGCAGCTTTTTACAATAATTTAGATATTAACAAAGGGATCATCTGCTCTTATTAAACATGTTTTACCAATTTCCTAGGTTTTAATTAAACAGGCATTTTATGATTTAGGACTGCGGTTGAATTTTTTTGTGCCTTGAAGTGATGCTGTCAGTGTTATGTTTTATATTTAACTTTTTGGGTCCTGTTTAGTCGCACTTGAGTATTGGCACATGCAAGTTGTGGTAATAACATTATCTGTATGTGGAAATTATTGACTTGTCTATTGAATAGTTTTTTCTTCTAAAAATGGCAATACACAAGCAAATAACGCTTGAACAGCGAAATGCTATTCGTATGCTTCAATAGGAAAGATACAGTGAATGTCAAATTGCTGCAGGGCTTAGAATTTCTTGCAAGGTCTTCACTACACTCTTGCAAAAAAACAAGAAACAGGGACAAATGCAGACAGAATAAAGACAGGCAGGCCTAAGACCACAACTACTCAAGAGGATAACTTCATCAGAGTTCTGTCTAAATGGAATTGACACTTAACAGTTGCTCAAATTACTGCAACAGTGAATAGCACACAAGAAATGCCCATCTCAATAACTACTATTAGTAGTCTAAGAGGATGTGTTGCTGCTAAGAAGCCCAAATTAACAATTCTACAAAAGAAAAATAAATTAGGATGGGTAAAGACACTTAAATATTGGACTACAGATCAATGGGAAAATGTTCTATGGAGTGATTAAAGCATAAGGTGGTCACTTTGATGAAGCTAAAATTTGATTATGTTTCCCATTTTTTGTTAATTTTCTCTATGGTCTAAGTTACCTTTTGTTAAATTATTAATTTTATATCAATATAAGTAATTGTAGATCATTAAATAAATTTTGTTTTATTTGATTTTACCTTGCTGCTTCCAAACTTTGGACGCTAGTGTATTTATTTTGATGTATATTGTTTGGTTTGTTTTCTATATTACAGTAAAATAGTTTACATATTTTGTACAACTTTATTTTGTGTGAATATTTTACTTGTTACCCTTATTCTTTTCATAGTGGTTCACCTTCACCATTTTTCTTAAGACTGAGAGCTTTTGTCAGAGTGTTTATTTACTTAGTGAATAAATATTGCATTTAGTATTTCATAATTATTTTAGCTCTGAGGAAATGTATTCATTGGATTATTACGGTGGTGATGGAATGTAGTTAGTTGATTAGTGAGATGTGGGCCTTGCCAATCTGTTAGCTGTCTAAATAGATACAGCGCAATTGAGCCTGGTGTGCTGCGGCTTATGCGCCCGGCACAAGCTGCATCAACTTGTCTACAGAAACAACTAGCCATGGGTTTTACATTCACGTCAAATAATTTTGGATGGACTGTGTAATCCACACACACTACAATTATAAAACTGGTTCAAATCTCTTTTACGAAGTTGTTTTGCTGATTCTTTTGTCAGCTGTTTGAAATATGTCATTGTCAGCTGCTTTTGGAGGAAAGTGTAAGTGCACTGTGTCTCTCTGCATTATTCTCTGTGAAGCCAGCTCCTTTGTTTATCCATTGCTGGCTGGACGTGTTGTTATTTGCATTCCTTTTGAAGCGCGCCTATGATCTTAGACTGCTGGTTTTGCACTTTGCCTAGTTTTTAATAAGATGGACTGCAATTTAGCTCACTTTTTGGCAGAATTTTTATAAAGTTATTATTTATTTGGTTATTGTGTTGAATAAGTGGCCCTTGGGTGACACAATTTTTGTTTTTAAAAATGTCAACCTCTGCTTTATAAACCGTAAAACTGTTTTATGTGTGTTCCATGCTATAACATACACTTGCTCGGAAGTTCATGAATTAATTGCAAAAAAGCCACTAGAAATAAGTTAATTTTGATGATAAGTGTATTAATTGCATATATTTTATAAATGTTATTTTTGTACAAGGAAACATATATTTTAAAACATGCAGTTTTTTTATTCATCAGTAATATAGATAAAACAAGTAACAAGAAAAAAAAGCCACAGAGAAGGTATCCTAGAAGAATGATTTAGATCATACTGAACTAAACTCATTGATTTGCATAAATAATTACTGTGTCATTGAAAAACGACATAGTGTTCATAATTACGAGCATTACAAAAGTGCCAATACCTTCACTACCAGAGATGAATGCTGAGAACACTGAGTCCACCCTTAGCATATGCATAAAGTTTTACAACTAAATTTAAATAAATAATTCAATACACCATTTCTTTAACATCAATACATTTTAGTGGGAACTAGAGTACGAGTACACAAATAAACTTCACGCAAATATAATGCGTCACTATGTAGCCTCAGTTTACGGTGGTAATGGGGGCGCCCCACTGCGCTCTTCCTGTTCTGGAAAAACAATTTTTTTAGTACTCACAGTTCTCTTATGTACTACATTCACTATTAACTCCTCAAGTCCAGGATTTGCAACATGTCTAATGGCTGCTGCCTCTCTACTAGAACATTAAAAACATAATTAGTTAAAATGATGTCGTTGTTCATTTTTATGTCTCGGGACACTCGAGGATCAAGGTCTGAATCTGTGTGATGCATTACGTATGAGCGCGGGCTGTTCCCTCGCTGCGAGGTGTAAAGTTGGCGCGCGTTCACTGAGGACGAGGTGCGGGTGTCATTACAGAGCGCGCGACCAGCGAGAACAACACGAGCGAGGAGTGGGGGCTGATCATGGAGATCTGCGACCGCGCGGGCGCGTCAGCGGCGAGCGCGCGCGACTGCTTGCGCGCCGTGCTGCGCCGCCTGGCGCACGCCGACCCGCACGTGCAGGTACACGCGGCGACGTTGCTCGACGCCTGCGTCGCCAACTGCGGCCGCGCCTTTCTGCTCGAAGTGGCCTCCCGCGACTTCGAGCTGGAGTTTCGGCGCCTCTTGGCGCGCGCGCAGCCGCCGGTCGCACAGCGCCTGCGCGCGCTACTGCGCAAGTGGGCGGAAGGCGAGTTCCGTGACGACCCGCAGCTCGACCTCATACCCTCGCTGCACGCCAAGTTGGCCGCCGAGGCGGGAGAGCGCGCGCCCGCGGCGCCTTCACCCGCGCCCGGTGCCAGCGCTGCTGCCGCCGCGGCTGCGCAGCGCGAGCAGGACGAGCTGGCACGCGCTATCGCGCTGTCGCTGCGTGAGGCGGGCCCGGCGGCGGCTGCAGGCGCGGGTAGCACACTCTACCCGCGCGTGGAGCCCGCCGAGACCGCGCCGCCTCGCAAAGTCCGTGCCCTCTACGACTTCGAGGCGGCCGAGGACAATGAGCTGACCTTCCTGGCGGGTGAAATAGGTTCGTACATTCAATATTTTTCAATATATTTCTCTGCACGGGCTAATTTCGGCCGTCTAGTCGATTTGCTCTGATGGCTGCTCGTTGTCCGCGCCGCGTGAAGCTGATGTTAATTAGTAAAGTGTTGCAGTTCACGTGACCGACTCCAGCGACCCCAACTGGTGGAAGGGCTACAACGAGCGCGGCGAAGGGTTGTTTCCCGCAAATTTTGTGACGTCAGACCTCAGCGAGCCGTGCCCCGGTAAGTTACCTTTCGCTTTAATTTTATTACCTAGAGTGTTCAAGATGTTTAAAGCTCGCTGCGTTCCGGATGCCTCTAAGGCTTTCATGCAATATTTCTTCAGACATGGAGCAACGCGGCGGCGGCGGCAAGAGCGTACAGTTCGCAGCCAGCGAAGAGGAGGGCGCGGGCGCGAGCGGCGCCGAGGAGGAGGCGCGCATCGACGAGGCGTGCATGGACGCGGCGCTGGCGCTGCTGCACGAGGCGGACCCCGCGGCGGCCGGCGAGGAGCGCGAGCTGCGGCGGCTGGAGGCGCGCGTGCACGCCATGGGCCCGCTGGTGGACGCGGCGCTGGAGCGCGCCGATCGCCGCCACGCGCGTCTCACGCAGCTCAGCGCCGACCTCGTGGATGCACTCAACCTCTACCACTCGCTGATGCGCGACCCGCCCAAGCAGCTGTACGCGCCGCCGCCCGCCTTCGCGACGCTGCAGCACGCCGCCCTGCCGCACGCCGCGCCCCCGCTCGCCGGGCCTCCGCCCCCGCACGGCGCACCCCTCGGGCCCCTTGCGCCGCACCTGCCGCACCAGCAACACCAGCAGCACCAGCCGCCGCCGCCGAGGTAGATAGCGAACACCCCCACCGGCACCAGCAGCAGTAGCAGCACGCTCACTTGGCTCCTCCTCATGTTGCAGGTGCTGAGCGCGCGTCGCCGCGGCCTCCTGTAAATATTATTTGGTCTCCATTCCGATATAAATTGTTAATATGATTGTAATTACCGCAGCTGAACAATAAATATATTGCATACTCTGACCGCCTTTTATTTACTTACTCAAATTTATAATACCTTCATTTCAACAGGCATCTACAAGAACTTTTCAATCGTTAACCTTTTTTAACATTATAAAAAGTCAGTGCAGTCAGTCCGTGGTTAGTGCTGGTTCGCGATGCTGAGAAGTACAATTCGCAGTTGGTTTTTTTTTAAAAAAAGAATTGACAAAGTATGATATACATTATATTATGAACTCTGCTAATAAGTCAACAGACCAACTTGCAGACATTTCAATCAACTAAGACTATATTTTATTACCAACATAAAATGAATTACCTCTCTTGTTGCCGTCAAGCTGACTCTCCTACGTGTTCGGATGAAATGCCTCGGAGCTGAGAAGTGCAGATGAATCTCTGCGCGTTTTTGTTTCTCATGCAACCAACGATACAAATCTTTATTACACTGTAAGAATGAATCCAATACTAGTTTCCAAAAGTCAACCATATTATCAGAGTAGTTAAAATAATGCTCGCTCGCCATAAATGCCGGATATTTTTTAATAATACATAATGAACGAGACGCCTGCTCGGTTCCGAGTGGTGGGCATTGCTACTATGAAACGGCTCCGTATACAAGTGGTCAGCACTGAAAGGTTTAACATATGGGACGAAATCGTAACTATGTTATACTTAAAGAAAAACCGACAGCCGCTTGGCTCGAAAGATTTTCAAGTGGCGACCACGAGCCGGCGCCGCCGCTGGGCGGAGCGACGACAAAGTTAAGGTCGCGGGCAGTTGACGCGAGCAGCGCGGGACCGCGGCGATCTTTGGGGCAGGCCTAGGCTTTGCAGCGAGCGTCGCATCGGCTGAAAAGAAGAACAACAACAAAGTCAAAGTCGCGCGAGCAAGTGCCGCGGGTGCAGCGAGGCTACCTCGCCGCGCGGGAGTCCTTATTCATTTTTGGTGTTTGTGTTCATATTACTGTTGAAGTTTATGCGTGTACGTGTAGTAAATAAAAAGTGTAAATATATTGTATTTATTTTTAAGCGCCGAACGTGTCCGCCATAAATGTAACTGTGCGCGGCGCAATGAGAGTAGTCCTAACAGGTGTCAAATGAAAAAACGCACCCCGTGGGACTTATTTGCACAGTTTCTTCATTTTCGTTTCTTTATGACTCCCTTGGTTCCGGATTGCTTGCTATTAACTGACTTGTTTCTTATGTTACTTGTTATTTTACTTACTGGAACCAAAACTCCAGCCGAGTCGTCAGTCGGTGCGCTTGCACGCGACGGGTAGGGAAATAGAAAAGATTAAACGTACTCTTATGTTTTCATCACGGAGGACATCATTAGACATCCGGCTTCGATGTGCCCGATTTTGTTTAATATCGATAATACTTTGTGGGATTTATTCCTAGGGCTGGTAGACCTTGGAGATGGTGACAATACGAAATCTTAAAACTATGAATACAATACTTAACCAAAAATAACACAAAATTGCAGCCAATCAAAGACCGAGAAATATCCTTTTCTCTTCCGCACAACGCGTGTTGAGGATAACGCCATCTAGTTGTATCGCTAGCAACTGTATGCAGTTCTATTCAAGGAAATCTAAATTGAGTCCGGCAAATATATTTTTAGAGGTCTCTAGGCAACATTAATGTAAAATAAAAGAAATTAAATAAATTCGTACAGAGAGCAAATGAAACATCCATTCAAGACGGCAACAATCCTGCGCCTAATATATAAAGTCAGTGTTTACGCCGTGATATGTATTATACGTACAATTATTCTAATTATCAATACATTTACTTTTTCGCGTTCATATTTCACACTCGAAATAATTATGTAGCTGTAAGTTTTTCATTTCCAATGTTCCCATCCATTTCCCACTCACGCATCAATACGCCGAGGGAACACGCTGTGCTGTGAAGTGGCAACATTGACGCATAGGTTAAAAACCGCGACAAAACTTTCTTCCGCCCACCATTATTGTTTCGCAAACCTTAATACTAACCGCATCCACGCCACGTGTGTTTTTTTATTGTAAAACAGACAATTAGTGCTAGAACGAGAATCGAGTTCCGCGCCGCTCTCAGGACACTGCGAATAAGGAATTAATGCTGATATGGTGAGTACCTTGGCCCTTGTTTTCCTATCTTACTATTCTCTTTCCTGTTGTAACAAACTGAAGACTCTACATAATATTTTATACCGCGTAATTTGCACAAGCGCCTCGAAAAAATAGTCCACTTATAGCGTATATAAAAAATACGTATATTACATTATATAATACATTATTAACTAAAATTAAAAATTATTAACTAAACTATTATTAACCCACAAGCGACCAGTCAGTTTAACACAGATGTACAAGATAGTTACCTAATAGGTCCGGACCAATTCGAAACTATATTTCTTATGTACACAGAGCAAACGACGCACAAGATCAATGAGCGGTGGCAGCCTTGCCGAGCAGGAGTGAGACTTGCGATCGTTAGGTAGTGTTTTTTCCTGGCTCCCTCCTCTGGCCTCTCGTACGGCCCGAGTTTTTCAGCTTTGCTCTATCTATTTTTTCTTTAATTTTTCGCATGATTTTTCGCTCCCTCTAGGAAGTAGTAGGAAGTACATTACAAATTCTATCACTCTTTCTCATTCAGCTTATTCATTTCTTTCGTCATCTCTCATTTTTCGCCACTATTCTTAAATTTATATTTTCATATTTATTTACATTTTGATTGTTTTCTATGTTTTTTCTTTATTCCAATTCCTTACTTTTATTAATTTACTTTTATTAACTTACTCTGTGTGCGGGGTACTCAGCAACACGCGTGCACCTGCTCATCTCCAAAAAGCCTATACACTTGCCAGAGTCAATTGACACAAAAGAAAATAACAAAGTCACATTAAAAATAGTGTGAAAAATCTCCTTTTTCTGACGTAATATTTCTCTTATAAACTACGATTTGTGTACATCCGAGCTGATGAAAAAATATTATAAAAAACCATTATAAACCCGTGCGAACCGAGCCCGCTGACTGGTAAAACTCGACGACACAAACCTTTTTGGTTCACAATATCTAACATCCATCACCTAAAACTCGGTGGGCATACTTTAGAACCAAAGTAGATTATCATCCAAAAATAAGACTCAAGTTCTGTAACTATCGTCTGTGTAAATTTATAAGAACAGTAAAACAGTAAATTCAAATCATCTAATCTACTGTTCAATATAACATTCATAGAATTGATAAAGATTTATACAACTGCCGCTAAATTTACAGCAAATTACCATCGTATGTGGAATATCTAGAAATTGTAAAGTAAATAAAAAGTTAAAATGAAAAGATTTGGTCGTAATTATTATTATTGATCATGTTTTACGAATTTGAACTGTACTTATAATTAAACTGCTTATGATGATGCGAGCGTATTACATCGTGTAGCAGTTATTTTGTTATATTGTTAAGATTTACATTTACGAGTACATTTAAGGGAACTATAAATCTGTAATGAAGCTTCTCATAGAAAAACTATAGTTGAACGACTGCTTGTTCCTGAAATAAAATAAATAAATAATTATTTAGTAAAATGAAAACGCTATCAATTACTACATTTTGTTTTAATCAATGTGATAATAACAGCGTTTTACAAACCATTAACACGCTTATTAAGCAAATTGTCCTATGGACAACTTTTTTCAGAAACGTTTTGTTTAATCTCGAATAAACCTAATTCACACATTTAAGGTCTAGAAACGGCCAGCCAGTGCTGTGGTGGCAGTTATTAAACGCGAGCGGCCCATGGGCGGCTTCTTTTGCGAACATTTTGTTTCATCTCGAATTACACTATTTACGTACATAAGGTTTAGAAGCGGCCAGCCAGTGCAGGGACGGCAGTTATAAAACGCGAGCGCCCTATTGACGCGTTTTTTTAACATTTTTTTTCTACTGGAAAAATACCTTATTTCACGAGATTAAAGTTAAGAAGCGGCCAGCCAGTGTAGGGGCGGCAGTTATTAAACGCGAGCGCACTACGCGGGCGTTTTGTTAACATTTTGCTTCAACTCGAAATAAACGTTATTTCACGTGTTGAACGCATAGATGCGGCCAGCCAGTACAGGGGCGGCAGTTGTAAAACGCGAGCGCCCTACGGGCGCGTTTTTTTGGCTTCAACTCGAAATAAACATTTTTTACGAGTTTTTCACACAATTAGGACAGTCAGGGGAATCTTCGTATTTGAACCTATGGAGGTACGCTCGGTAGCAGCCGTGGCCGGATATCATCTGAGTCAGGTAGTAGTTCAACTCTCCATGATCCCGGTTCACCCATGGCTCTAGGTTTGGTATTAGCTTACGCGCCCATTTTTCTTTCGTCGACTTTTCCCAGGACGATTGCCACTGTTGCAAGCTTTTCAGTCTTCCCCGAATTCGAAGTTCAGCTGAAGTTGGGTCTGATTTGCTTTTTTTGCTTCGGTACAGATCAGTTCTTTCATCTGCAAGAAGCGCAACAGGAACCATACTCCTAGTAGCTTTATCGCCTATCAGGGAGGGTATCGTGTCTTCTTTGACCTGAACACCAGACCGGCACTCGAAGTCGAGCCGGAGTCCCCCGAATGCGGGACACCGGGCCACAAGGTGGATCACGGTCTGGCCCACGCCCGGTTCACAGAAGCACGAGGGGTCCTCCTTGAGCTTGAACCTATGAAGGTACTCAGAGAACCCCCCGTGCCCCGTGAAGAGCTGGGCCGAGACCGCGTCCACCTCGATGCTGCGGAGCACGCGGTAGGCTGAGACGGTTTTTTTTTTTTTTTTTTTTTTTTATGACCCCCGCTATTGGGGGTCTCTCGTACCCCTATCTTTTTGTGGGACAGGGTCTTTTGTTACAGTAATTTTTTCACATATATTTTTTTATTTTCATACTCATCAGTCTTTCATCACATATTCTTTTAGTCTGTCTTTCATGCTATATTTCTTTCTTTTGTGCCCTTCTATACTACTCTTCTTTCATCCCTTTTTTTTATTTTGTATATCTTATTTTCTAGGTATCACATATTTGCACATTTATTATTTATTTTATAACAGTCTTTTATCTTATACCTAGGTTTTATTTATTTCTATAATCTTTTTAACTATTGTTTTACAATAATATACAAAATCCTGCCTAGTAGCTTTATCGCCTATCAGGGAGGGTATCGTGTCTTCTTTGACCTGAACACCAGACCGGCACTCGAAGTCGAGCCGGAGTCCCCCGAATGCGGGACACCGGGCCACAAGGTGGATCACGGTCTGGTCCACGCCCGGTTCACAGAAGCACGAGGGGTCCTCCTTGAGCTTAAACCTATAAAGGTACTCAGAGAACCCCCCGTGCCCCGTGAGGCTGAGACGGTTAGGTTAGGTTAGGTTAGGTTAGGTTAGGTTAGGTTAGGTTAGGTTAGGTTAGGTTAGGTTAGGTTAGGTTAGGTTAGGTTAGGTTAGGTTAGGTTAGGTTAGGTTAGGTTAGGTTAGGTTAGGTTAGGTTTTTTTTTTTTTTTTTTTTTTTTAAATTATACAATGCAAAAGTACCTCTAACATGGTCAGAGCCTTTTTTATTCTAGTTTACAATTTCTAGGCGGCGGGGGGAAATCCTCGAATGGACGTCTGGGAATGGAGGGCCCAGACAGTGTCAGACTCTTACTGACTAAAACCCCCCACCGCCGGCTCTGTTTTATCATTTATCTATCTTAATTTTATACATTTAATATTAATATATCTATTGTTGCTTACGCTTAAAGTATGGTTATTTTTGTTTTTACATCGCTATTTATTTATTTCTTATGCTAATTACAATATTTCACTTAGTCTATGCTTAAATAATATTTCTTATTTCTATACTTATGTTTGTTCTTATCTATGTTTACCTTATATTTACAATGCATTTCGAATTTTAACCATTTTTCTTATTTTCTACTTACTCTATTTATTTTACAGTTGTTTATACTTATTTGTCTGATAATATCTGTTTCCTATTTACGTTTAATTTTTGTTACTGACTGACTTTATTTTCTTTTGTGGCTTTTTTAATTATTTTTGCTGCAAATTCTAGAAATACGAGACGGCTCTGGGCGTCGTCTATGATAGAGGAGATGGTGTTCTTCTGTATGTCAACGCCCATTGCCAATTCGCAGTCATACTTCAATCTACCATACCTTGGGCAGCAGGTGATTAGATGCAACACAGTCTGGTCCACCGCAGGATCACAAAGGCACGAAGGACTCTCTTTGAGTTTAAACCTGTGCAGGTACTCCGAGAATCCCCCGTGCCCCGTGAACATCTGGACCAGAACTGTGTCCATCTGAATACTTCGGAGGACTCGATATGCTATATCTGCGTTCGGGAAGAAAATCCTCGTTGTTGAAGCCGTGTTGCCTTCCGCATACCTCCGGTTCCATTCGTCAAGCGTATCCAACCTGAGTTGTCGCTTGACGAAGGAAACGGGGCACCTCTCATACTCTGGTCTCTTCTTGCTTTTTAAGGCCGCATCCTTGGCCAGCTGGTCCGCCCTCTCGTTGCCCACCATCCCCGCGTGCGCTTTCACCCAAAATAGTTTCACATTCTTTCCTTTCTCTCTCGCTTTCATTATATTCTCTTTCACTCTAAACGCTAGGGGATGGAGGGTGTCCGGTTGTGCGAGAGTTTCGAGGGCGGATCGCGAGTCGCTCATAATGGCACACGATTGCGCCGACTCGTTGGCCGCGTGCCTTGTTGCTTCCTCTAAGGCCAACAGCTCTGCCTGGTATACGGTGCAGAAGTTACCCAACTTGAGCTTTTTGGTTTTTAACTCTGCGGCGTTCCGCGTGACAGTGAACGCCGCTCCCACTTTGTCGTCTATGCGACTGCCATCGGTGTAAATAACCAGATCGACAGCCGCGGTGGCAAGTTGGACTTCCTCCGCACTTTCTCCCAGGCATGAGAACTCCACACCAATTTGAACAGACGGGTGTGGTAGTTTCAGGAAGCTTTCTGGTGTCTCCAGTTCTCGGTCGCCTACTATCCGCCGGGAGTGCCCACGTTTTACCGCGAACAGCTCTGCCGCCTCCTGGACTCGGAGGTCCAAGGGGAGCAGCCCGGCGAGTATAAGGGCCGAGTGCAGTGAAGCGGTACGATGGGTTTTCGCTATTTTTCGCGCGAACCCCCGCTGCACCGCCTCGAGCTGCCTGCGAACCGTCAGCTTCCTAGCTGCTGGCGCCCATGCACTCGCTCCATACAAAATCACTGGCTCCAACACCGCCAGATACATTGTCCTGATCACCTCGGAATTCAGGCCCCAAGATACCTTCGCGGCCCTGCACAATTGACGATAGAGGCCCTCGGCCTTCCTACAGACATTTTTGACGTGGCTGTTGTACGTCAGTCTATCGTCAATCGTGATACCTAGTATCCGGACTTCCCTTGTATGGCCGAGTTGCTCGCCTCCCATAGTCAGTAATGGGGTGTCGTATTTAAGCTTATTGGTTAGCACCATCACCTTTGTTTTGTGTGGTGCAAACCGCAGCTTGTTCTTGACTCCCCATTCATGAATATGAGCGAGAGCCTCATTGGCCTTACTCGAGATGTCCTGAGCCTTCTGCCCCGAGAAGACCAGCACAATGTCATCTGCGAACGCTTGGCAGTATGTCCCGCCCTTTACCACCTCTTCCAGGAGGGGGTTAATGAGGAGGGTCCAGAAGGCCGGACCCCCCACGGACCCTTGCACGCACCCCTTGGTGGTCTCTCTGGCCCACTCTGCCCCCGCGTACCGTACGGACACCTTGCGATCGCTAAAGTAGCTATCGACAAGGCGCCGCAGATTCACGGGGCAGCGCGTTTCGGCCAGTCTACACCTTATAGCAGGCCACCAAGCGTTATCGAAGGCTCCCTCTATATCCAGTGACACCAACACTACAATCTCCTTCTCCTCCAAGCGAGCTCGCAGGTGCTGGGTCAGGTTATACAGGGAGTCCTCGGTACATCTCTGCGGCATAAAGCCATATTGATGGCTACTGATATAAGGCGCAGTGTACCACCGGATTCTTTTGACCATGATCTTTTCGAACATTTTCCCCATGACGGGCAGAAGTCCGATCGGCCTATAAGATTTCGGGTGCGTATAGTCCTCTTTGTTGGGCTTCCGGAAAGCCACGACAACCGCCTCCTTCCACCTCGTGGGGAAGTGGGAAAGCGCGAGACATCTATTTGTGAGAGCCAAAAATAGGACTGGGTCCGCGTCAATGGCCGCCCGGCAGATGTCCGCAGTGAGTCCGTCTGCGCCCGGTGCCTTCTTGGCATTTGAGGTTGACACAGACCATCGGAGTTCCTCCATCGTAAACGGAGGGTCGAGGGTTTCGCCACCACTCTCCGCGTTGATTTCATCGGATTTAACTCTTACAATTTGGTGGTCCGCATTGTCCTCCCCGGGGTTGTCTTCCGGGAAGAAAACCTCTGCCAGCAGCCTGGCTGATCCCTCTGCATCCAGCACTTTATTGGACTGGACGAGGAGGACGTCCTCGCGCATTGTCTGTGTGCGGCGAATCACGCGGTATATCCCATCCCACATTGACTCTCTGTCTTGTTTCTCACAGAACTGTTTCCAACTGGAGGTCTGAGCCGCCTTTGCCTCAAGGCGGTAAGCTTCTTTCGCTTCGACGTATTCGCGTACAACCAGCTCCTTCCGGGCCGGCCTCGCGTTTCTTATCCGTCTCTTTTTTCTCGCCACGTCTTTCTTGAGGAGGGTGAGATTCTCAGACCACCAGGGCAGCTGTGCCCCTTTCCGCTTGGAGACCTTTGGCAAGACCAGCTCGCAGGCTTCCCCCACGGTGTCCATGTACCGACCAACAAAGCTGTCCAACGCCCCTTTTTTAGTGATCTCGTTCACCTCGGCGGTCGTTAGGCAGCTGTCAGTTAGCAGCCGGGTTAGAGTCGTATTGAATTCTTCCCAGTCTGCCCTACGGGTGTTGAACTTCCGTGTGGTTCGCCTGACGTCTATACCTTGGGACCTCACAAGTTTCAAGTGAAACACGATTGCCCTGTGGTCAGAAGATGTTATATCATCAGCAAGACTCCAGTTCTCCACCCGGTCGAGGAGAGCGGTTGAGCACGCGGTTACGTCGACGCGACTCGAATAATGCCTCCCGCCCCTGTACGTGTCGAAGGTCGGCTCAGACCCCTTATTTAGCAAGTGGAGCTCCAGCTGGTCCAATGTTGCCGCCACTTCTATACCCCTTTGGTCTGCACTTTGGCAGCCCCATTCCGTGTTGCGGGCATTGACGTCTCCTCCCAGTAACACATTGACCATCCCCAAGTCTTCCACCGCCGAGCTAATTTGGTCCAGGTAAGGTCCGACTGCGACATTTGGTTCCAGGTAGACTGATACGATTGCTATCTCCCACGCCCCAGTTCGCAACTTAGCGACAGCGATGTTAGCCGTCGTGAGTTGGGGACATTGGATGATATCAATCGCATCGTCGAATAGTACAATGGCCGCCTTGACCACTTCGCCTGCGTCCCGGGCGACACATTGTACTATCCTAGTCCCTGGATAATGCCGCATCTCGCCTATAGCTCCGATATAAGGTTCCTGAACCAGCGCGATCGCCCATCCCCTCTTCGGCGCCTCGCTAATCAACTCGGCCGTGGCAAGCTCAGATCGTTGCAAATTTTGCTGCACAACATGATACTGGTGGAGCCCAGCATGTTGGGTGCGTTGAGTCACCTGGGTGCCTTTAGCAATAAGCTATGGATGCCCGTGCAATGGTGTCCCAGCGCCTCCTTACTGGACAGTCGGCGTCAAATGCCCCGTGGTCCTGTCGATCTATTTTTGCTTTGCAGCAGTTTCGACAGGTGGGTGCTTTCCCAGCTTGCCTGTCTGTACACTCGTTTCTATGATGACGACCTCCGCAGTGGCCGCATCTGTCCTCGGTCTCAGTACACAGTCTTTTACTGTGTCCGTATCCGAGGCAGCGAGTGCATTGTACCAGTGGTGAGTGGTCATACACGCGCACCCGCTGGAGGTCCACGTGCACTAGACCCGTGTCGGTCAAACGGCTCCATACCTTCGGCGACACTCGGAGTATTACGTGCGTCGTTAGCGCGTTCCGTGTTCCCTTTCTATACCTAACCTCTATCCTCTGCTCCTTCTCAGGTACGTCTCCTAAAAGATGTTGATTTTGGGATTTAATGGCCCTTATTATGTCCTCATTCGTGTTGTATGCCATGACGTCCCTGAGAATGACCAGAGGATCTTTGCTCTTCAGTTCCTCGAGGTTAAGATTAAGATCTTTCCCTGTTCTTAATCTTTCGCGAACTTTCGCCAATTCAGCTTCCGTGCTACATCCCAGTATCACCTTGCCATCCCGTACCTTTCGCACTTTGTCTACTCTTATACCTGTTTTTGTGGCGTCGAGTGCCTTTCTTATTTTACTGAGCACCTCCTCTCCCGTTGCCGTTCCCGACGAGACCGCGACCGAGTGTGTTTTTTCGACCCCCGGTGGCGGTCCTTTTGCCGGTACGGCGGCTACACTTGCATATGTGCCTTTTGCCAGTGGTTGCTCCTTGTTAACTTTCATAGCATGGAGAGACTCCTTGAGGCTTTCTACCTCCTTGGTGTTAGCCGCCAAAAGTTTCCCATGCTCCTCAAGTCTTTTAAAGAGCTCCGCGGTGTGTGGTTGCGGCTGCGACTCCGGCCGCCCGACACTCGGGGGTGCAGTAAGGGAGGCTTCCTCTTCCTCTTTCCTCCCTACTATCTCGCTCGTCTGCCCGGCGGTCGAGCTCGCAGTCCTATAATGTCCACTGGCCTTCAGTCTGTCAGTTTCGGCCTCTTTAACAAGCTGGTATAACTTATCCAATGCCCGGGTCACTTCCTCCTTAATTTCCGTCTTTAGGTTGCGAGAGATGCCTAAATTAAGCTTCGCTTTATTTAAGCACGCTCTGGCCTCCTTGACCCTATCCGTCTGAGCTGGGTTGAGCACTTTCGGGGTTTCTTCAGCCCCTTGACCCACAAGCGAACCCTTTGCAAGCTTGTCCGGCACTATGCGTCTCCTTTTTACTTGTTCGGGTTTCTGACTGACCTGCTCGGAGGAGGTACCGGGCTTGTTCCCCTGTGCTGATGTGCTTTCCCCGGCACCATTATCTACAATTGCGGGCGATGCATTTACCTTTCTCGTTGTTATCGCTCGGCCACCCGCCGGTACGTCATCGCCCTTGTTTACCACCATGTCGCCTTTGCTGCTTGTGGCCCTGCTATTTGGTGATGGCCCCACCGCTGCGCTTTCTTCAACAGAGCCAACGACCTCTTTCTCCGCCATTTTTGTAGGTGTGCGGAGCATTTCAATGTTTATTTGTTCCTATTTAAAGATACGGGCTTATTTTATTTCTAGTACCTGGATTTGGTTCTATTTCCTATTTGCGGCAATAAACCTCTCTACTCTAGTTGTAAGTGTTTTCTTAAAGAGTCAGAATACACTACAACACTACAAAATTAACAGTAAAATCTTATAACTATAAGAGAGGGTTTAAAAACCTCTGCTCTTACTTGCTAGCTATAAAGAAGCAAGGTTTTTGACAATTTCGTTATTCCTGTGAGAATTTTAGTAGCAATGTTTTAATGGTGGCCTAAATAATTTCGTTGCTCCTGTCAGATTTTAATAGCAATGATTTGTGGGCGGGGCCTAAATCACCAACAACCGTGTTACGTCACTAGTTGACGCGGTTTAGTGAGTTGCGTGGTGTATCCTTCCACCACCGCGGCGCTGATCGTCGCGTGGGGCGTGTACGTTCGTTGCTACTCGTTTGCGACGTATGCCGTATCTGAGTTGTGACGTAATATATTAATAATTTTTAATAAATAGGCATACGATATGGTATGTGTAATTTTTTAATGTGTGTTCGATGTGTTGATGTTTTGGCTTATGTTTAAATATTTACTTAAGACTTAGTGCTAAGAGCTTCTAATGCCAGAACTACTATGAACCGTTAATTGAGTTGAATTGTCAAATGGAGCTGTGTATTTCACACCAGGATATAAAAAGTCTTAAACTATCAGAGCGGGTCAAAAAACCACGGCTCTAAACTACTAACTATAGACAGCAAACTTTGACAATTTTAATTTTTTTGCGTAATCTGAAACGTATTTTGACCTTTGTTGTGCCTTTGTATAAATTTAATTTGATTATTTAATTTAATTAAGTATTACTGAAAAATGAATTTGGGCTATTTTTGGTATTTTTATTATAAGGATTTGGTTAGTTTCGGCCTTTGCAACAAATGTCAGCAGAAAAATATTCAACGCAAGTGTGTACAAGTCTTCAGTCAATACGGTTGAATTTTTCGGGGGCGTGGCTTGGGAACGCCCTAGTCCCGTGTTCTAATCCACGGTGACTGAGTACTTTTTGTATCGAATTTTCCCTGTATTTTATTTGAAATCTATTTTAATTTATTTGTGCTGGGTTAAAAAATGTTAGATTGGGAATTTTGAGATTTTTTCCAGTGTAAAAATTTGTTTTGTAAAAAATTTTTCGTATTAATTTTTGTGTGAATATTTTTATTTGTATCCTGGTTAATTTCTAGTTATGTTTATCTACTTGATGTACAATTTTAGAGATGCAAAAATTTAAATTTTTGGTGTTCCTGTTAGAATTTTAATAGCAATTTTTCGTGGGCGGAGCCTAAATTACCAGCTAATGTGTGTAAGTCCCTAGTTGACAGAGTTACTGTGTATTGTGGTGTATCTTCTCGCCACCTCGGCGCTGCTCGTTGCGTGTGATGTACGTTGCTACTCGTTTGCGACGTATGATTCTACTCGGTTATGACGTCATGAGTTAGTGACTAGGCATGTGATATGGCACATGTAAATTTTTGATATTTATTCGGTGTATTGGTGTATTAATTTATATATATCTATTCACTGAAGACTGTACTAAATGGCGTTCACTTCTAGATCGACAAAAGGTCGTTAAAAACATAAAATTGTCACTTAGAAGCTGTAAATATCATGCAAGGAATATAGTAAAAAATCTAAAAACTATCAGAGAGGGTTTAAAAACCACTGCTCTTACTTAGTGGCTATAGAGATGCAATAATTTTTACAATTTTTATTTTTACGTAATATGAAAAGTAATTTGACCTTTGTTGTGCCTCTGAAATTACTGAATTTGAATATCTAACTTAATAAAGCGTTACTAAAAAATAAATTTGAGCTATTTTTCGTATTTTAAAAATGAAGATTTTAGCTAGTTTCGGCCTTATCAACAAATGTCAACTTTGCAAAACTTTGCAGCTCTATAACTTTAAAACACATGAACTTATCTTTAATGTCCGCACAGTTTTGGAATGGCCGCAATGTCCCCTTTGCAATGATGTATTTCTCTGGTGGCTGATGGCTCCGGATCCAGTACCTCAAGGGCGTGTGATACTGGAGTTTTTGTTTGCCCTGGCCAGGTGGTTGCCTCTAGCTGGTTGTGAAGGCACTTAAACTCTGGCCTAGGACGAGGTGTTGCTCGCTGAGTAAAATTTTGCACAATTTTTCACTGGAATTTACTATTTTTAGGCACTTGTTGTTGATTTATGGGCAGAATTTAACGGAAAAAATGATTTAAAAATTTGTATCTTTGCTAATTTTTGCACGAAAATTATGAAACTTGCACAGGGGTGTAGAGGAGACAATTCCGCAACTTTCTACAATCGCCGTTACACACTTTTACACTCAAATATTTGCAGCGTTCGCACTTTTCTCGTTGCCGCACTCCGCGTCTAATTCGTTGTTTTCTTAATTAAAAATCGGTTTATAATCCGATTTTTATTTTCTTAGTACCGATCGATTCCTCGTAAAAGCGCGCTTTTTTCTATATATAACACTTCTATATTACTTAACTTTATACCACTTTTACTAATTTTTCTAACTTTACGGAACGATCTCGGCACGTGGGAGCGTGTGTACTGCTCGGGAGCGCGGCGCGGACTGGGGGTTAGGTTAGGTTAGGTTAGGTTAGGTTAGGTTAGGTTAGGTTAGGTTAGGTTAGGTTAGGTTAGGTTAGGTTAGGTTAGGTTAGGTTAGGTTAGGTTAGGTTAGGTTAGGTTAGGTTAGGTTAGGTTTTTTTTTTTTTTTTTTTTTTTTTTTTTTTTTTTTATTCGTACCCCTATCTAGTTTGGGACAGGGTCTTTTGTATCAATATAATTTTTCACATTTCTTATTATTTTCTTTCTCTTCTTTCTTTCCTTATAATGTCATTTCTTTCATTCTATTTTCTATCTTTCATTCCACAATTCATCTTTCTTTCTCATTCGCCCTATTCAGCTTTCATTCTTCCCTCTTTTCTTATTAATAATTACATTTTTATCTTTTTATTTACATTTGGATTTCTTATTTTATAATTATTTTTTATTTATCACAGTCTTATTTCTTAATTTTTTCCCATTTTATTGTCGCTTTGTTACTTACTTATGTTTGTCTTTTATTTATTTCTATTGTTCTTTTAACTATTTCTTTGCAGAGGGTTATGAAATCTTGCTGGTATTCTCCGCCTATCAGGGAGGCTATTGACTCCTCCCTGATTTGAACCCCAGACCGGCACTCGAAGCCGAACCGGAGTCCCCCGAATGCGGGACACCGGGCCACAAGGTGGATCACGGTCTGGTCCACGCCCGGTTCACAGAAGCACGAGGGGTCCTCCTTGAGCTTGAACCTATGAAGGTACTCAGAGAACCCCCCGTGCCCCGTGAAGAGCTGGGCCGAGACCGCGTCCACCTCGGTTAGGTTAGGTTAGGTTAGGTTAGGTTAGGTTAGGTTTTTTTTTTTTTTTTTTTTAAATTATACAATGCAAAAGTACCTCTAACATGGTCAGAGCCTTTTAATTCTAGTTTACAATTTCTAGGCGGCGGGGGGAAATCCTCGAATGGACGTCTGGGAATGGAGGGCCCAGACAGTGTCAGACTCTTACTGACTAAAACCCCCCACCGCCGGCTCTGTTTTATCATTTATCTATCTTAATTTTATACATTTAATTTTAATATATCTATTGTTGCTTACGCTATAGTATGGTTATTTTTGTTTTACATCGCTATTTATTTATTTCTTATGCTAATTACAATATTTCACTTAGTCTATGCTTAAATAATATTTCTTATTTCTATACTTATGTTTGTTCCTATCTATGTATACCTTATATTTACAATGCATTTCGAATTTTAACCATTTTTCTTATTTTGTACTTAATCTATTTATTTAACTGTGGCTTATACTTATTTGTCTGGTAATGTCTGTTTCCTATTTACGTTTAATTTTTGTTACTGACTGGCTTTATTTTCTTTTGTGGCTTTTTTAATTATTTTTGCTGCAAATTGGAGAAATACGGGACGGCTCTGGGCGTCGTCTATGATAGAGGAGATGGTGTTCCTCTGTATGTCAACGCCCATTGTCATTTCGCAGTCATACCTCAATCTGCCATACCTCGGGCAACAGCTGATTAGATGCAATACAGTCTGGTCCACCGCAGGATCACAAAGGCACGAAGGACTCTCTTTGAGTTTAAACCTGTGCAGGTACTCCGAGAATCCCCCGTGCCCCGTGAACATCTGGACCAGAACTGTGTCCATCTGAATACTTCGGAGGACTCGATATGCTATATCTGCGTTCGGGAAGAAAATCCTCGTTGTTGAAGCCGTGTTGCCTTCCGCATACCTCCGGTTCCATTCGTCAAGCGTATCCAACCTGAGTTGTCGCTTGACGAAGGAAACGGGGCACCTCTCATACTCTGGTCTCTTCTTGCTTTTTAAGGCCGCATCCTTGGCCAGCTGGTCCGCCCTCTCGTTGCCCACCATCCCCGCGTGCGCTTTCACCCAAAATAATTTCACATTCTTTCCTTTCTCTCTCGCTTTCATTATATTCTCTTTCACTCTAAACGCTAGGGGATGGAGGGTGTCCGGTTGTGCGAGAGTTTCGAGGGCGGATCGCGAGTCGCTCATAATGGCACACGATTGCGCCGACTCGTTGGCCGCGTGCCTTGTTGCTTCCTCTAAGGCCAACAGCTCTGCCTGGTATACGGTGCAGAAGTTACCCAACTTGAGCTTTTTGGTTTTTAACTCTGCGGCGTTCCGCGTGACAGTGAACGCCGCTCCCACTTTGTCGTCTATGCGACTGCCATCGGTGTAAATAACCAGATCGACAGCCGCGGTGGCAAGTTGGACTTCCTCCGCACTTTCTCCCAGGCATGAGAACTCCACACCAATTTGAACAGACGGGTGTGGTAGTCTCAGGAAGCTTTCTGGTGTCTCCAGTTCTCGGTCGCCTACTATCCGCCGGGAGTGCCCACGTTTTACCGCGTACAGCTCTGCCGCCTCCTGGACTCGGAGGTCCAAGGGGAGCAGCCCGGCGAGTATAAGGGCCGAGTGCAGTGAAGCGGTACGGTGGGTTTTCGCTATTTTTCGCGCGAACCCCCGCTGCACCGCCTCGAGCTGCCTGCGAACCGTCAGCTTCCTAGCTGCTGGCGCCCATGCACTCGCTCCATACAAAATCACTGGCTCCAACACCGCCAGATACATTGTCCTGATCACCTCGGAATTCAGACCCCAAGATACCTTCGCGGCCCTGCACAATTGACGATAGAGGCCCTCGGCCTTCTTACAGACATTTTTGACGTGGCTGTTGTACGTCAGTCTATCGTCAATCGTGATACCTAGTATCCGGACTTCCCTTGTATGGCCGAGTTGCTCGCCTCCCATAGTTAGTAATGGGGTGTCGTATTTAAGCTTATTGGTTAGCACCATCACCTTTGTTTTGTGTGGTGCAAACCGCAGCTTGTTCTTGACTCCCCATTCATGAATATGAGCGAGAGCCTCATTGGCCTTACTCGAGATGTCCTGAGCCTTCTGCCCCGAGATGACCAGCACAATGTCATCTGCGAACGCTTGGCAGTATGTCCCGCCCTTTACCACCTCTTCCAGAAGGGGGTTAATGAGGAGGGTCCAGAAGGCCGGACCCCCCACGGACCCTTGCACGCACCCCTTGGTGGTCTCTCTGGCCCACTCTGCCCCCGCGTACCGTACGGACACCTTGCGATCGCTAAAGTAGCTATCGACAAGGCGCCGCAGATTCACGGGGCAGCGCGTTTCGGCCAGTCTACACCTTATAGCAGGCCACCAAGCGTTATCGAAGGCTCCCTCTATATCCAGTGACACCAGCACTACAATCTCCTTCTCCTCCAAGCGAGCTCGCAGGTGCTGGGTCAGGTTATACAGGGAGTCCTCGGTACATCTCTGCGGCATAAAGCCATATTGATGGCTACTGATATAAGGCGCAGTGTACCACCGGATTCTTTTGACCATGATCTTTTCGAACATTTTCCCCATGACGGGCAGAAGTCCGATCGGCCTATAAGATTTCGGGTGCGTATAGTCCTCTTTGTTGGGCTTCCGGAAAGCCACGACAACCGCTTCCTTCCACCTCGTGGGGAAGTGGGAAAGCGCGAGACATCTATTTGTGAGAGCCAAAAATAGGACTGGGTCCGCGTCAATGGCCGCCCGGCAGATATCCGCAGTGAGTCCGTCTGCGCCCGGTGCCTTCTTGGCATTTGAGGTTGACACGGACCATCGGAGTTCCTCCATCGTAAACGGAGGGTCGAAGGTTTCGCCACCACTCTCCGCGTTGATTTCATCGGATTTAACTCTTACAATTTGGTGGTCCGCATTGTCCTCCCCGGGGTTGTCTTCCGGGAAGAAAACCTCTGCCAGCAGCCTGGCTGATCCCTCTGCATCCAGCACTTTATTGGACTGGACGAGGAGGACGTCCTCGCGCATTGTCTGCGTGCGGCGAATCACGCGGTATATCCCATCCCACATTGACTCTCTGTCTTGTTTCTCACAAAACTGTTTCCAACTGGAGGTCTGAGCCGCCTTTGCCTCAAGGCGGTAAGCTTCTTTCGCTTCGACGTATTCGCGTACAACCAGCTCCCTTCGGGCCGGCCTCGCGTTTCTTATCCGTCTCTTTTTTCTCGCCACGTCTTTCTTGAGGAGGGTGAGATTCTCAGACCACCAGGGCAGCTGTGGCCCTTTCCGCTTGGAGACCTTTGGCAAGACCAGCTCGCAGGCTTCCCCCACGGTGTCCATGTACCGACCAACAAAGCTGTCCAACGCCCCTTTTTCAGTGATCTCGTTCACCTCGGCGGTCGTCAAACAGCTGTCAGTCAGCAGCCGGGTTAGAGTCGTATTGAATTCTTCCCAGTCTGCCCTACTGGTGTTGAACTTCCGTGTGGTTCGCCTAACGTCTATACCTTGGGACCTCACAAGTTTCAAGTGGAACACGATTGCCCTGTGGTCAGAAGATGTTATATCATCAGCAAGACTCCAGTTCTCCACCCGGTCGAGGAGGGCGGTTGAGCACGCGGTTACGTCGACGCGACTCGAATAATGCCTCCCGCCCCTGTACGTGTCAAAGGTCGGCTCAGACCCTTTATTTAGCAAGTGGAGCTCCAGCTGGTCCAATGTTGCCGCCACTTCTATACCCCTTTGGTCTGCACTTTGGCAGCCCCATTCCGTGTTGCGGGCATTGACGTCTCCTCCCAGTAACACATTGACCATCCCCAAGTCTTCCACCGCCGAGCTAATTTGGTCCAGGTAAGGTCCGACTGCGACATTTGGTTCCAGGTAGACTGATACGATTGCTATCTCCCACGCCCCCGTTCGCAACTTAGCGACAGCGATGTTAGCCGTCGTGAGTTGGGGACATTGGATGATATCAATCGCATCGTCGAATAGTACAATGGCCGCCTTGACCACTTCGCCTGCGTCCCGGGTGACACATTGTATTATCCTAGTCCCTGGATAATGCCGCATCTCACCTATAGCTCCGATATAAGGTTCCTGAACCAGCGCGAGCGCCCATCCCCTCTTCGGCGCCTCGCTAATCAACTCGGCCGTGGCAAGCTCAGATCGTTGCAAATTTTGCTGCACAACATGATACTGGTGGAGCCCAGCATGTTGGGTGCATTGAGTCACCTGGGTGCCTTTAGCAATAAGCTATGGACGCCCGTGCAATGGTGTCCCAACGCCTCCTTACTGGACAGTCGGCGTCAAATGCCCCGTGGTCCTGTCGTTCAGCCTTATTTTTGTGGCAGTTACGGCAGGTAGGGGGTTTTCCCGCATGCCTATCGGTGCACTCGGTGCGGTGGTGACAACCGCCGCAGTGACCGCATCTGTCTTCCGCCCCCGTACACAGCCGCTTGCTGTGGCCGTATCCCAGGCACCGGGTACACTGGACAAGCGGGGAGTGGTCGTACACACGGACCCTTTGGAGATCCACATGCAACATGCCGGCAGTCGTGAACCGGCTCCACAGTTTTGGTGAGAGCCGCATAACTATGTGCACTGTGTGTGCATTGCGCGTCCTCCGCCTAAACCTAACCTCCATTCTCTGGTCCTTCTCCGGAACGTCACTCAAAATTTGCGCATTCTGAGACTTGATGGCCCTAATTATATCCTCGTCCTTATTATAGGCCATTACGTCCCGCAGAATAACCAGAGGGTCTCTGCTGCGGACTTCCTCTAGGTTCAGGCCCTTACCCGCTTTGCTGAGGCCCTCTCTGACTTTCTTCAGCTCCGCTTCCGATCCACATCCAATTATGACTTTGCCGTCCCGTATCTTCCGGACGCGGTCGATTTGTATTCCGGTTTTCGTTGCATTTAGGGCGGATCTAATCTTACCCAAAACCTGGTCCCCAGTATCGCTCCCAGACGAGACCGCAACTGAGTGCGTTGGCTCGCTTCTCAGCTGCGGTCCTTTTGCTGGCCCGGCCGCTACGCTCGCATACGTTCCTTTGTTTTCTTGTGCTTTGACTG
The DNA here is from genome assembly GCF_028537555.1 of Battus philenor. Classification (NCBI taxonomy): domain Eukaryota; kingdom Metazoa; phylum Arthropoda; class Insecta; order Lepidoptera; family Papilionidae; genus Battus; species Battus philenor. Next base: position 17,827,729 of record NW_027181682.1, read on the forward strand.
TCTTGAGAGACTCCTTGAGGTTTTGAAGCTCCTTCGTGTTAGCCTCAAGTAGTCTCGCATGACTGTCTAGCCTAAGTAGGAGCTCTCTTTCCGTTGCTGTGTGCTGCACCTGCGAGGGTTCAGTAGGGGGAGCCACCCTATCCACCTTCTCCTCACTACCTTTGCTTGCTGGTTCAGCATCCGTTTCCTGGGTAAGGACCCGGGTTTGATTCCCTTTAGTGAGCTCTGCCTCTTTCACAAGCTGGTAGAGCCTGTCGAGCGCATTAACTACTACTTCTTTTATTTCAGATTTCAGATTGCGAGACATGCCCAAGTTTAGCTTTGCCTTATTCAGGCATGCTCGCGCTTCCTTAATACGGTCTACGGGGGCCGGTTTGTCTCCTTTCGGGGGCTCTCCGGACCCCGTATCTAACTGAGGCTGCTCTACCAGCTTCTGCGGCACCACCCTTGGTTTTGTTTTTCCAGCCTGGATGACTTTACGGGGAGAGGGTTTGGGTCCGACTATATTACCGCTGTCTTTATCTCCTAAGCTTTTTCTAATAGCAGGAACGGGGGAGGTGATTGCTTTGCCAGTGGCTGTAGCGCCTAACTGGCTCATTTCTCCTGATTCTGTCTGTTTTGTTGGTGTGCGAATCATTGGTTAGGTTAGGTTAGGTTAGGTTAGGTTAGGTTAGGTTAGGTTAGGTTAGGTTAGGTTAGGTTAGGTTAGGTTAGGTTAGGTTAGGTTAGGTTAGGTTAGGTTAGGTTAGGTTAGGTTAGGTTAGGTTAGGTTAGGTTAGGTTAGGTTAGGTTAGGTTAGGTTAGGTTAGGTTAGGTTAGGTTAGGTTAGGTTAGGTTAGGTTAGGTTAGGTTAGGTTAGGTTAGGTTAGGTTAGGTTAGGTTAGGTTAGGTTAGGTTAGGTTAGGTTAGGTTAGGTTAGGTTAGGTTAGGTTAGGTTAGGTTAGGTTAGGTTAGGTTAGGTTAGGTTAGGTTAGGTTAGGTTAGGTTAGGTTAGGTTTTTTTTTTTTTTTTTTTTTTTTTAATTGTAGTCGAGCTAATTGGCAAATGGGGAAAATCCTCATGGACACCTGGGAATGTTGCCCAGGTAGTGTCGGACTCTAACCGACTAAAAACCCCATTTGCCAATCTCCCCACTTTTCAAGTTTGTCCATCGACATGGAGGTCGATGCCTTTTGTTCAGATCCTTCTTTGTGTTACAGGTCAGTGTGGTTCCTCGATTCCTTGCTTATTGTCTTACATACTAGTATTATTCGTGCTGGCCTTAACTATATATTTTTTTCTTCTTTTTTTTTTTTTTTTTTTTTTAAATTAAGTGTTGTGGCTATGATTATCATAGTCGTTTTCTTATCTCTTTTGTATTATTTTTACTTTTTTTTTGTATTATAATTATAAATATATTTTTTTTTTCTTTTTTTTTTTTTTTTTTCTTCGGCCCTTTTTTTTTTCTTATACTTAATACATGGTTACTTATTACTACTATTTTATATGTTACCTGTATATACATTAGTATATACATTCTACATATCTTTCTTACTTAACTTTGTTTCTTTGCACGGCGTCCTCCGCCACCCGGACGCAGAATTCGGCGAAATCACTGCGAGTAGTCTCGCCTTCTAGCCAATCTTTAAGCGTATTGTGCCCTATTTCCATTCTATGTTTGATTTCCAATTCAGCTCTATGGCGAATGTACTTTGGGCACGCGGTTAGTAGATGAATTATACTTTCCTCCGCGTCCGGGTCGCAGATACACGTCGGATCTGTTTTGCATTTGAACCTACACAAATAAGACGAGAAACCACCATGACCTGTTAGCACTTGAACCAATATGGGGTCCAATTTTAAGTTTTTGACTACTTTCTTCGCTTTTCTAACGTCCGGGAGAAAAATTTTCGTTATTTCTCCCGTGCTCTCTGCGGTATATCGCCTTTGCCATTCCTCAATGGAGCCTGTCCTTATTATTCTTTTAGCAAATGACACTGGGAAGCTGCTGTATTCTGCTGCGGTCTTTCTGTATAGGGCGGCGTCCTTTGCCAGTTCATCAGCCCTTTCATTACCAGGTATTCCTGTGTGGGCCTTAACCCAACACCACTTCACCGTTTTTCTATGTTCAGTCATTTTCTTCATCGACAACTTGATGTCATGGGAAAGTGGGTGACAATCCGAACAGCTGCTGATTAAATCTAGCGCTGACCTGGAGTCACTCAAAATGGTGATTCTATCTTCTTTGCGTTTCTCCGCTATGCAGAGTGCCTTTTTTATGGCAAGGAGCTCCGCTTGGAAGACCGAGCAATATGGCTCCAGTCTCATTTTTACAGATTTCACTTCCTCCCCATTTTTCCATAACGACACTGCGGCCCCCACTCTTTCCTGTATCTTACTGCCATCTGTATATATGAACAGGGATTCCTCTCCGGGAGGGAGTTCATCCACTCCATTCACGCATTCGTATAAGATTTTTATTTGCTGTGATGGGTGAATCCTCTCCAGGACATTCGCGCGCCCTTCAATGGGCCAATCGTCAGGTAGTCCCTTTAGCGTCTCACCACGCTTAGCACGGAAAAGCTGGGCACTTTCTCTTATTCGAATGTCCAGCGGCAGAAGTCCCGAAATCACTAAGGCCGCGGTCAGTGACACTGTACGGTATGAGCGGCAGATTTTCTGGGCAAAGCCTCTTTGGATGGTATTAAGTTGCTTCTGTACTGTGATTTTCCTAGTTGCTGGAGCCCATGCGCTGGCGGCATACATCACCATGGGTTCTATCACTGCTACATACATGGTTCTGATGATTTCCGAATTTATCCCCCAGTTTATTTTAGCTGCTTTAGAAAGCTGTCTGTAAATGTTTGTGGCCTTTTTACAGATATATGAGACATGTTTGTTGAATGTCATTTTACTATCTATTATCAGCCCAAGTAATTTTATCTCTTCCACTGCTTTTATAATTTCACCCCCCATGCTTAGTCTCGGTGTATCAAATTTGAGTTTATTTGTAATCACCATAAGGTTAGTTTTGTGCGCTGCAAATTTTAATTTATTATCCAATCCCCATTTATTGACTTTTTCTAACGTTTTGTTAGCTTTCGTTTCTATAGCTTCTGTGGAGCTTTCGGAGAACACCAGAACCACGTCGTCCGCGAAGGCCTGAACGTACGTTCCTTCCTTTTCCAGTGCGTCCAATAGTGGATCCAACAGCACGTTCCAAAAGAGTGGTCCAGCTATGGATCCCTGCACACAGCCCTTATTTGTGGCCTTCTCGAACTTTTTTCCTCCATAAGCCACGGAAACACTTCTGTCTTGCAGGTAGCTACTCACTACTCTGCGAAGGTTCCACGGGCATCTTTTCTTGATTAGTTGTAGCTTGACCGCAGGCCACCACGCACCGTCAAACGCCCCCTCTATGTCTAGCGACACTAGAGCTATGATATGTTTCTGGCTTAGCTTATTGTCTATATGTGTGACCAGATCATAGAGGGAGTCCTCCGTCGAGCGCCGCGGCACAAACCCATACTGTTGTTTGTTTCCTTTTGGTAAGAGATGCCACTTCAGCCTCGCGACCAGCATCTTCTCTAGAACTTTGCCCAGAATTGAGAGCAAGCCTATGGGCCGGTATGATTTGGGATGGGTATAATCAGTTTTGCCCGGTTTTCGCAATATTATTACTGAAGCTACTTTCCACATTTGTGGGAAATATCCCAGTTTCAGACAGCGATTGGCAATGGTTAGGAAAATGCCGGGCGCCGCTCTTATCGCTGCCAGGCAAATGTCGGCTGTAAACCCATCGGGACCGGGCGCCTTTTTGGATGAGAAACTGCTCGCCGCGACCTCCACCTCAGTTGCAGTGAAGATAGGGTCGCCTTCGAGCGCATTTAGCTCTCCCGTGTTCGATTCTTCGACTTCTTTTCTGATTTTCTGCTGGACTGATGTTTCCCCTTCCTCACTATCATCCGGGTAGAAAGTTTCGGCGAGCAGCTTCACTGATTCTTCCGGGTCCAACTGTCTGCCGCTTGCTGTAAGCATTTGGTCACTTTCCACTGCGCGCGTCTTGTTCAGTACCCTATAAATACCATCCCACATACTCTCTCGCTCTTGTTTTGTGCAGAACTCCCTCCATCCAGCAGTCTGTGCCTCAGTTGCAGCCTCTTCGTACTTCCTTTTTGCTTTGAGGTATTCTTCAATTACATATTTCCTCCTGCTGGCTGCCGCATTCCGTATGCGCCTCTTCTTCGTAACAGTGTTGCGCTTTAATTGCTCTAACTCCTCAGACCACCAAGGGACCGTTCTTTTCCTGATAGGATTTTTCTTTTTAGGAATACTTTTTTCACACGCCCTTGTAACGCAGTCACTGTATATTCTAATAGTCGATTCCAACCTTACTACATCCGTGATGACTTCTATTTTCTCTATGGTGATGGCCTCTGCGATCAAGTTCTTTTCAAATTCTTCCTTGAAATCAGGCCAATTCGCCCTTTTAGTGTTATAAATCCTAGTGGAGAAATTTTGTATTTGACTGAGTTGTTCAAATAAGATGGTGAATGTGACTGCATTGTGGTCCGAGCTTGTGACCCCTTTATCCACCCTCCACTTGCCAACATATTGCAGCAGATTTAAGTTACAGACCGTCACATCCACTCTGCTGCTGTACTGTTTGTCGCCTCTAACAGTTTCAAATGTCGGATCTTCCCCTATGTTGAGGATTTGAAGCCCGATCTCTTCGAAGAAAGTCGACAGTTCAGCTCCTCTATGGTTTTCAATTTTACTGCCCCACCACGTACTCCATGCATTAATATCTCCTCCAATGAGCAAATATTTTGTCTGATATTTGTCGCTGATTTTTTGTACGAGGTCGAGATATGGGGCCAAGGGCTTGTCCTCCTCAAAATACACCGAAACGAGGGCCAGAGTTTTTGTACCTGCCTTCGCAGCCAAGACCACTACATTTTCAGTGGTTAGCTGGGGGTCTTCGACTATTAGCAGGTCCTGGTCGAACACGATCACGGCAGCCTTCACTGGGCCCTGCCTGTTTTGGGTTTTTTGTATTACCCTTGTTCCGGGCTTCCTCTTTAGCTCCCCCATTGCTCCCACATAGGGCTCCTGCACCAAGGCGAATTTGGCCTTCCTTTTTATTGCCTCCTGAAATAACTCTTCCGTGGCGAGCCTTTTACGCTGGAGGTTAGCTTGTATTATGTTATACTTAACTTTCGTTTGCACGCCTTTAGCAGTAAGCCACACTGCTTCTCGCCAACGCGTCCCATCTCTTTTTTACTGGACATTCAGAGTCGAACGCATTGTGGTTACTGGTGTCCATCTTAGCTAGGTTGCAATTTCTACAACTAGGTCCATCACCCGATATCCAAGATGGACATTCTGACCTTAGGTGTGGGCCAGAACAATGGCTACACAGAGTCTCCGTAGTTGTGCACGTCTTTTTGCCATGGCCGAAACCGAGGCACTTTGTGCATTGGATCAGTGGAGATTGGTCCTTGACCGTTCGTTTTTGGATGTCTATGTAGACCACGCCGGCTGCTATCAGATTTCGGTGGACTTTTGGCGAGACCTGCAAGATCACATGGTTCTCGTGAGGGTTTCTTGCTTTGCGTCTGTACTTTACAATTATTCTGTATTCATCTTCCGGTATATGCGCAAGAGTGTCGCCGTTCTGTTTTTTTAGGGCTGTTATAATATCTTCATCTGTGTTATAAGCTAGAAGGTCTCTTATGATTACTAATGGATCTTTATTTCGGGCTTTTTGTGCTTGGAGGCTCTCGCTACTTTGCAGTTTTTCAGTGATTTTTTCTAGGTTTTGTTCCGAATTGCAGCTGACGACCACTTTTTTGTTCCTCGCTTTTCTCATGCGGTCTATTTGGATTGCTTCTCCTTTGGCATTTACTGCTTTCCTTACCTTTTCCAATATTTCCTCACTAGTATCTTTTTCTTCCGTGGAAGACACTATTATAGTGTGTTTGGGGTTTTGGGGATGGGCGTGATGTGTGGCACTCTTACCAGCAAGGACTTCCGCATATGATAACGTTATATTTCTTGCGGTGTTTATTTCTTTGCGTATCTCCTCCTGGACATTCGTGAACTCTCTAATCTGGGACTTAATTTCCCTCAGCTGACTATTACATTCTCCCGAGCTTTCGTTTGTGGGTAGCTTTTGTTCGTTTTGGATCTTTTCTTGAATGGAAAGCATCTGTGTCATCTGTGTTTTCATTTCATCAAGCTGTCTTCTTGTTGCTTCGGACATGCGCTTTTGTTGATCGAACTCATGCCGCTGCATCTGCATAACTTCCTCCAACTTCCTGTTGGTATTTTGTATTAAATCCTGGCGTTCTTCTGGTTCGAGGCTGTAGTCTTTCTCTACTTTGTCACCTCTGTTGAGCTGATTTGAGGTCTTTTCTTTTTCCTTGGCGGAAACCCCTCGCTCCGATTCCGACTCCCTGACTAACTGCACAAGTCTTTCAACCGCATTCAAGACTTCCGCAACGATCTCTCTTTTCGTATTTTTAGAAGCTCCCAGTTGCATTTTTGCTTTTAAGGCACAGGCACGCGCTTCTGATATTCTACTTATGTACTTTGTGGCAGATTGCTTCGGCGAACTTCCTGTTTCTGCCGAAGCTCTTCTCCCTCCAATACTTTTAGCCTGCAAAAGCGTTGTTTTTGTTTTCATTTTTGAAGGATCTGAAGGCAAGGATTTCTCCGGGGAGCATGTTTGTTTGGCATCTGAAACTCCCGCTTCCCAGTCATTTATACTTTTTCTCACTTTTGTTGGGTTGTAACTTTCAAGATCAGTTTTCTCCTTGATTCTTGTAGTCACAACACCGAAGTCATATGTTTCATCTAACTTCGACGGTCCTGCCGTCTCCGTCTGATTTGACTGGTTTGCAGATGCAACATTATCCATTTTGCACGGTGTGCGATACATTTATTCTAATCACTAAAAAGTGCTGTGTTAGACAATAGTGTGAGCTCACTAGTGTCTCTTACTGTCACTTTATATTTGGCTCAAGAAAGCCTGTCTTAACTAAAATACTTTATCTGTGTAATAAAACACCTGTGTATAAAATATGTCTTACAATAGTAGCCTAACCGATACTAACTTAAACTTAAAATATAACGTCAAATATATTCGCTCCACCTGAAGCCGTTCGAATATACTACCTTACAGGCCCGAAAATGCGTCTGCCCCGGAAATTTCCAGTACACTATCAGGCGTCAGGAACTAAGTACACTGACGCCAAACATGTAAACTAGAGATCTGTATGACTAACTGTTACCGAGATAGGCGGTTCAACTGTCAAAACTAAGCTTTGACAGATGTTATCTCCGGTCTTATGTGTCACAGAGAACTCCTGCTTAAAGATTCTGTGAGGACAGTACTACTGATAACTTTTTTTTTTTTTTTTTGGATAGTGCGTTTTCAGTGGTTCGAAACCTCTACGATCCGAAACACCTGAAAATCTCGTATAATGTACTCTGCGTTATCCTCTTTTTAATGGAGAAAACCCGGATCCTCTACGACGAAAAACCACTGAGCTATGGCGGTTTGAAATTTTTCAAAATGGCCGCTCAGCTGTCAAATGGAAACTTTGACTAGCTATAGCTCCCGACTCGTTCGCCGCAGAAGTGCGCGGTTTCGACTGCACAGTATATTTTCACCTACTTTATCTTATGCACCGTGTTTCGGTGCGGTGAAAAACCTCGGGCCTGAAAATGCTGAAACCGCTCTTGTACAGAGGGTAGCGTAGGTAGTGTACGGAAGCTGAAAACCCCCGCTTTCTATACAAAATATTTCCAGAGTTATTAATGGTTGAACTTTGCAATCTAGAAACCTAATTTGGTTTCAGTCACAACTTCGTCAATTTTTGACATAGGAGACCAAAATAAATGCTTGTTCCTATTGAATGCTATGCTATAGAATAACCTATAGCGTCAAACTAATTTTATTACCTTTTTTTTTTATTATTTATTAAGAAAGAATATAAAAATTTGTTCAACTTTTAATATCTCCGGAACCGTATGTCATAAAATTTTGAAAAAAATTTTTTAAAATTAACATAAATTTTCGTTTTAACATAAATCAAAAAAAAAATCTTAAAATTATAATAAATAATAAGAAATTTTTAACATAATCCAATTTTCATAGAAATTTTCAGTTTTTTCAGCTGGGGGGGTACTTTTTTTTACGAGAAAAATCTAAAATTTTGTATCTCGCTTCTACAAAGAAGCGCGCAGCTAAATTCACTTTAAAAAGTGGGTGTCCTCGATCTAGTTTTCGAGTTATGACCCTCCAAATTTTAACAATTTAATAATTAATTTTTCAAAAACTATAAGTCCAAAAATTTTTTTTATTATAAAAAATTGATGTATACACCTAGGTGCATTGTCTTATAAAATTTGAACGTCGACAAATGCTTCCTTCTGCTACCACGTGTTTTTTGTTGTTCGGTTTTCTGATCTTTGTGACGTCATCCAGTGAGTAACGACTTCCAATTTTCTTGCTTATTAAAAAGCTCCTTGAGGCCTCCGGAACGGTGAAAAGAGTAGGAGTCTCCGAGTTCTGAGACTCGAGTTATCACCGAAATAGTAAAAACTAACCTCAAAATTTCGCTTCAAACGTTCAAATCAATCCAATAAGTTTTGTCACGTTCTTGCACCAAACACCAACACTTAGATTGCGTTAAGATGCACACACGGACACTTGATTCGTCAAAATCGGATGACTAGAAACCGATATTTCTATTTTTTTAACGCGGAGCAGTTATTATTCGCTGCTAACGCCTCGAGATTTGGCGAGATACTGGGTTAGGTTAGGTTAGGTTAGGTTAGGTTAGGTTAGGTTAGGTTAGGTTAGGTTAGGTTAGGTTAGGTTAGGTTAGGTTAGGTTAGGTTAGGTTAGGTTAGGTTAGGTTAGGTTAGGTTAGGTTAGGTTAGGTTAGGTTTTTTTATTTTTTTTTTTTTTTTTTTTTTTTTTTTTTTATTCGTACCCCTATCTAGTTTGGGACAGGGTCTTTTGTATCAATATAATTTTTCACATTTCTTATTATTTTCTTTCTCTTCTTTCTTTCCTTATAATGTCATTTCTTTCATTCTATTTTCTATCTTTCATTCCACAATTCATCTTTCTTTCTCATTCGCCCTATTCAGCTTTCATTCTTCCCTCTTTTCTTATTAATAATTACATTTTTATCTTTTTATTTACATTTGGATTTCTTATTTTATAATTATTTTTTATTTATCACAGTCTTATTTCTTAATTTTTTCCTATTTTATTGTCGCTTTGTTACTTACTTATGTTTGTCTTTTATTTATTTCTATTGTTCTTTTAACTATTTCTTTGCAGAGGGTTATGAAATCTTGCTGGTATTCTCCGCCTATCAGGGAGGCTATTGACTCCTCCCTGATTTGAACCCCAGACCGGCACTCGAAGCCGAGGTTAGGTTAGGTTAGGTTAGGTTAGGTTAGGTTAGGTTAGGTTAGGTTAGGTTAGGTTAGGTTAGGTTAGGTTAGGTTAGGTTAGGTTAGGTTAGGTTAGGTTAGGTTAGGTTAGGTTAGGTTAGGTTAGGTTAGGTTAGGTTAGGTTAGGTTAGGTTAGGTTAGGTTAGGTTAGGTTAGGTTAGGTTAGGTTAGGTTAGGTTAGGTTAGGTTAGGTTAGGTTAGGTTAGGTTAGGTTAGGTTAGGTTAGGTTAGGTTAGGTTAGGTTAGGTTAGGTTAGGTTAGGTTTTTTTTTTTTTTTTTTTTTTTTTTTAAATTATACAATGCAAAAGTACCTCTAACATGGTCAGAGCTTTTTTTATTCTAGTTTACAATTTCTAGGCGGCGGGGGGAAATCCTCGAATGGACGTCTGGGAATGGAGGGCCCAGACAGTGTCAGACTCTTACTGACTAAAACCCCCCACCGCCGGCTCTGTTTTATCATTTATCTATCTTAATTTTATACATTTAATATTAATATATCTATTGTTGCTTACGCTATAGTATGGTTATTTTTGTTTTACATCGCTATTTATTTATTTCTTATGCTAATTACAATATTTCACTTAGTCTATGCTTAAATAATATTTCTTATTTCTATACTTATGTTTGTTCCTATCTATGTATACATTATATTTACACTGCATTTCGAATTTTAACCATTTTTCTTATTTTGTACTTAATCTATTTATTTAACTGTGGCTTATACTTATTTGTCTGGTAATGTCTGTTTCCTATTTACGTTTAATTTTTGTTACTGACTGGCTTTATTTTCTTTTGTGGCTTTTTTAATTATTTTTGCTGCAAATTGGAGAAATACGGGACGGCTCTGGGCGTCGTCTATGATAGAGGAGATGGTGTTCCTCTGTATGTCAACGCCCATTGTCATTTCGCAGTCATACCTCAATCTGCCATACCTCGGGCAACAGCTGATTAGATGCAATACAGGTTAGGTTAGGTTAGGTTAGGTTAGGTTAGGTTAGGTTAGGTTAGGTTAGGTTAGGTTAGGTTAGGTTAGGTTAGGTTAGGTTAGGTTAGGTTAGGTTAGGTTAGGTTAGGTTAGGTTAGGTTAGGTTAGGTTAGGTTAGGTTAGGTTAGGTTAGGTTAGGTTAGGTTAGGTTTTTTTTTTTTTTTTTTTTTTTTTTTTTATATGACCCCCGCTATTGGGGGTCTCTCGTACCCCTATCTTTTTGTGGGACAGGGTCTTTTGTTACAGTAATTTTTTCACATATATTTTTTTATTTTCATACTCATCAGTCTTTCATCACATATTCTTTTAGTCTGTCTTTCATGCTATATTTCTTTCTTTTGTGCCCTTCTATACTACTCTTCTTTCATCCCTTTTTTTATTTTGTATATCTTATTTTCTAGGTATCACATATTTGCACATTTATTATTTATTTTATAACAGTCTTTTATCTTATACCTAGGTTTTATTTATTTCTATAATCTTTTTAACTATTGTTTTACAATAATATACAAAATCCTGCCTAGTAGCTTTATCGCCTATCAGGGAGGGTATCGTGTCTTCTTTGACCTGAACACCAGACCGGCACTCGAAGTCGAGCCGGAGTCCCCCGAATGCGGGACACCGGGCCACAAGGTGGATCACGGTCTGGTCCACGCCCGGTTCACAGAAGCACGAGGGGTCCTCCTTGAGCTTGAACCTGTGAAGGTACTCAGAGAACCCCCCGTGCCCCGTGAAGAGCTGAACCAAGACCGTGTCCACCTCGATGCTGCGGAGCACGCGGTGGGCTGAGACGGCGTCCGGGAAGAACATCCTCGTCACCGAAGCCGTCGTTCCTTCTACATACCTCCTGTTCCATTCGTCAAGCGACTGCTGTCTCAGTTGCCTCTTGACGAATGAAACAGGGCATCTCTCATATTCCGGTCGTCTTTTACTCTTCAGGGCCGCTTCCTTGGCCAGCTGGTCCGCCCTCTCATTCCCCTCCATCCCCGCGTGCGCTTTCACCCAAAACAACCTTACATCCTTCCCTTTTTCTCTCACTTTCATAACATTATCCTTCACTCTTAACGCTAAAGGATGGAGGGTGTCAGGTCTTGCGACAGTTTCGAGGGCGGACCGCGAGTCGCTAAGTACGGCGCAGACTTGCGCCGACTCGTTGGCCGCGTGCCCTGTTGCCTCAGCCAGAGCCAGCAGCTCTGCCTGGTATACGGTGCAGAAGTTGCCCAACTTGAGCTTTTTCGTGAACAGCTCTGCGGCGCCCCGCTTGACGCAGAACGCCGCACCCACCTTGTCCTCTATGCGGCTGCCGTCGGTATAAATTACCAAGTCGGCAGCCGCGGTGGCAAGTCGGACTTCTTCCGCACTTTCCCCCAGACAGGAGAACTCCACACCAACTTGACCAGACGGGTGCGGTAGTCTCAGGTAGCTGACCGGTACCTCCAGGTCTCGGTCCCCTACCACCTGCCGGGAATGACCCTTTCTTATTTCAAATAAGCGGGCTGCTTCTTGGACCCGAAGGTCCAGAGGAAGCAACCCGGCAAGTATAAGGGCCGAGTGCAGGGACGCGGTCCTGTGGGTCCTCGCAATCTTCTGCGCGAAGCCCCGCTGGACCGCGTCCAACTGCCTGCGGACCAGCAGCTTCCTAGCCGCCGGCGCCCATGCACTCGCTGCATACAAAATCGTCGGCTCCAGTACCGCCAGATACATCGTTCTGATCACCTCCGAGTTCAGACCCCAAGATACCTTCGCGGCTCTACACAGCTGACGATAGAGGCCCTGTGCCTTCTTGCTCACGTTCTTCACGTGAGTGTTGAACGTGAGCCTATCGTCAATTGTGAGGCCTAGTATCCGGACTTCCCCAGTCCGGCTAAGCGGCTCGCCCCCCATGCTCAGTAATGGGTAGTCGAACTTTTGCTTATTGGTAAGCACCATCACCTTTGTTTTGTGTGGTGCAAACCTCAGCTTGTTCCTGACTCCCCATTCATGAACATGGGCGAGAACGGCATTAGCCCGACTCGAGATGTCCTGGGCCTTCTGCCCCGAGAAGACCAGCACGACGTCGTCTGCGAACGCCTGGCAGTGTGTCCCGGTCTTTACCACCTCCTCCAAGAGAGGGTTAATGAGGAGGGTCCAGAAGGTTGGGCCGCCTACGGATCCCTGCACGCACCCCTTGGTGGTCTCTCTGGCCCACTCTGCCCCCGCGTACCGTACGGACACCTTGCGATTGCTAAGATAGCTGTCAGCAAGGCGCCGCAGATTCGCGGGGCAGCGAGTTTCTGCCAGTCTGCACCGTATAGCAGGCCACCAGGCGTTATCGAAGGCTCCCTCTATGTCCAATGATACCAGCACCGCGATCTCCTTCTCCTTCAGCCGGGTTCGCAGATGCTGGATCAGGTCATACAGGGAGTCTTCGGTACACCTCTGCGGCATGAAGCCGTATTGGTGGCTACTGATATACGGTGCAGTGTACCACCGGATCCTACGGACCATCATTTTCTCAAGGACCTTGCCGAGAATCGGCAGAAGTCCGATGGGCCTGTAGGATTTCGGGTGCGTGTAGTCCTCCTTGTCCGGCTTCCGCAACGCTACGACCACTGCCTCCTTCCATCTCGTGGGGAAGTGGGAAAGCGCGAGACACCGGTTGGAGAGCGCGAGGTACAGAACGGGGTCCACGGCGACGGCCGCTCGGCAGATGTCCGCGGTGAGTCCGTCAGAGCCAGGTGCCTTCTTGGCGTTGAAGGTCGATACGGACCATCGGAGCTCCTCCATCGTAAACGGGGGATCGCATGTTCCGTCATGGTCCCCCGAATTGACTTCATCGGCTTTAGCTCTTACAGTTCTGTGGTCCGCATTGTCCTTCCCGGGGTCGTCCTCCGGGAAGAAAACCTCCGCCAGCAGCCTGGCTGATCCCGCTGCGTCCAGCACTTTACCTGACTGGACGAGGGGGACGTCCTCTCGCCTCACCTCCGTGCGACGCATCACACGGTGGATCCCGTCCCACATGGTCTCGCGATCCTGTCTCTCACAGAAACGCTTCCAGCTATGGGTCTGAGCGCGCCTCGCCTCGAGGCGGTATGCCTCCTTCGCGTCGCAGTACTCGCGCCAGACCAGCTCCTTACGAGCCGGCCTCGCGGCCCTGATCCTTCTCTTCTTCCTCAAGACATCCGCCTTGAGGAGAGAGAGCTGTTCGGACCACCAGGGCAATTCTGTCCTCTTCCGCTTGGAGACCTTCGGCAGGACCAACTCGCAAGCGTCCCTCACGGTTTCCACATACCGACCGACCATGCTGTCCAACGCCCCCTCCTCGGTGATCTGATTCACCTCGGTAGACGTCAGGCAGCGATCCGATAGCAGCCGGGCGACAGTTCGATGGAACTCGCCCCAGTCTGCCCTACGGGTAGTGTACTGCCGTGTGGTCCGCTTGACGTCCGTGCCTCGGGACTTCTCAAACTTCAGATTGAACACAATTGCCCTGTGGTCCGACGAGGATATGTCGTCCACGAGGCTCCAGCCCACCGCTCGGTCGAGCAGGGTGGTCGAGCAAGCAGTAATGTCGACGCGACTGGAGTAATGCTTACCGCCCCGATACGTATCAAACGTCGGCTCAGACCCTTGGTTCAACACGTGCACCCCCAGTTGGTCGAGGGCGGCTGCGACCTCCTCCCCCCTTCGGTCCGTGGACCGGCTACCCCACCAGGTGTTATGCGCATTGACGTCGCCACCCAGTACCACGTTGGCAGTCCCCAAGCCCTCCACGGCCGAGCCGATTCGGTCCAGGTATGGTCCGACGGGCGTATTAGGCTCCAGGTAGACGGACACCACCCCTATCTCCCAAGCCCCAGTCCTCAGCCTGGCCACGGCAACGTTGCCAGACGTGAGTTGGGGACATTGAGTGATATCGATGGTGTCGTCGAATAGCACAATGGCCGCCTTGACAACCTCCCCGTTGCCTCGCGCGACACATTGTACCACCCTTGTCCCTGGGTAGTGCCTCATCTCGCCAATAGCGCCGATATACGGCTCCTGGACCAATGCGAACGCCCAGCCTCTCTTCGGCGCTTCGCATATCAGCTCGGCCGTAGCGAGCTCGGACCTTTGCAGGTTAAGCTGCGCCACGCGGTACTGGTGGTGCCCTGCGCGGAGAGTGCGGTGGGTCACCTGGGTGCCCTTAGCAATAGGCTACGGACGCCCGTGCTATGGTGTCCCACTTTCTCCGCACAGGACAGTCTTCGTCGAATGCGCCGTGGTCCCACCGGTCTGCCTTAGCTTGTCGGCAGTTCCGGCAGGCGGGAGGTTTCCCGGCTTGCCGATCCGGACACTCGGCGCGTAGGTGCCGGCCACCACAATGGCTGCAGCGGTCTTCGCTTTCCGCGCAGTGCCGTTTGGTGTGGCCGTAACCCAGGCACCGAGTGCACTGGACTAGCGGGGAGTGGTCCTGCACCCGCACTCGCTGGAGGTCCACGTGCATGTAGCCCGCAGCCGTCAGTCGTCCCCAGAGAGCAGGCGACACGCGCATGACCACGTGGATCGTCTGCACATTTCGCGCCCTCCTCCTGAACCTTACCTCCGCCCGCTGATCCTCCTCAGAGACGTCTACCAGCAGATGTTTATTCTGGTTTTTGATGGCCTTTACTATTTCTTCATTCGTGTTATAGGCCATCACGTCTCTGAGCAGCACCAGCGGATCCTTGTTTTTCACTTCGGCAAGGCTCAGGTCCTTCCCTGCTCTCCTCAGCCCCTCACGCACCCTCTCCAGCTCGGCCTCTGAGCCGCAGCCCAGGATGACGCGACCGTCCCGCACCCTGCGGATCCGGTCGACCCTTATGCCGGTCTGGGTGGCGTTTAGGGCCTTTCGAATTTTGCCCAGAACCTGCTCGCCCGTGTCGGTCCCCGACGAGACCGCCACCGAGTGCTTAGGTTCGCACCCCGGTGGCGGCCTTTTTGCTGGGGCGGCCGCCACGCTCGCGTACGTGCCGGGAGGCTTCCCCTTTTCTTGTATTGTTGTTTTTGTAGCCACGAGAGACTCCCTCAAGCCCTCCAATTCTTTGGTATTGGCTTCAAGGAGTCTCGCGTGGCTTTCTAGTTTCTTTAGGAGCTCGCAATGGGTCGCCGGCGGGGGGTTTGCGGGTGGGTCCTTTACTTCTACTTCCACCCGGTTTGCCCCACTCGCCGGCTCCTCTACTGGACCCCCTTTTGGGTCCTGGGTTCGTCCCCTGTTTGCGAGCTCCGCCTCCTTGTAAAGCTCGTAGAGCCGATTTATCGCGTTGATTACCTGCTCCTTTATTTCGGTCTTCAGGTTGCGCGAGCTGCCCAAGTGCAGTTTTGCCTTAGTTAGGCACGCTCGCGCCTCCTTCACTCGATCTGCGGACGCCGGCTTGTCCCCTTTCGGGGATTGCCCGGCCGCCGCAGGAGCAGGTGTCGGCTCCACCGCTTTCGGCACCGCACGCGTCCTCGGTTTGACGGCCGGCGCGACGCTGCGGGGAGAGGTCCTGGGCTTCTTCCCTTGTCCCTCCCATTCCCCCACACTCCTCCGGACGCTCTTAATGGGCGAGGTGCTCACCCTGCACGCCTGGCTGGCGCCTGCCTGGCTCACCTCGCCCGCGTCGGTGGTCTTTGTGGGGGTCCGGTACATGGTAGGGGTACTCGTCTGAAGTGTAAAAATTTAAAAATTTTAAAATTCAAAAATGTAAATAATTAAAATGTTCTAAATTAAAAATTAAAATCAAAATTAAAAATTTAAAAATTTAAAAATTTCAAAAATAAAGTATTATATACTTAGTCCTAAATTGTTCTAATTTAAAATTGAAGTATTATATACTTCGTCCGTTATTAAAAGTTTAAAGTATTTAATACTTAGTCTTACAGTTCAAAATTTAAAAATGTAAACAATAATGTCAACTTAACTCTAGTGCAACAAGGCAAAAAGACTCTTAAACTAAGGCAATAGGGCCCCTATTCTGTTGCAGTTGCTGTCTATAACAAAGACCGGTCGTAAAATTTATTACTACGCACGGCGCGCCGTTTAACTCCCTGTAATATTAATTATTATTGCTACGCACGGCGCGTCGCTCGCGCGGTGCGGACGGCAACGTCTCCCGGCTCGCTGACCTCGCCCGCGGCCGCAGGGGCGCGCCCGAAGTTCGGCAACTGCGCACGACAAAGCGTGCGCGTGCGAGAGAGACGGTTGCGCCGCCCGGTAGGTCTATCCCTTTCCGCGGCGCTCAGGCGCGCACCAGATGTTTTGCTACGGCCGCGGCGGCGCGAATCTGGCTCGGTTTTATGTTTTTTACCTTCTACCGTCCGCTTATTTTTATTAAGGTGCTTTGTTATAAACAGCAACTATTGTCTAATTCTACTTATAATGCTAATCTTAAAACTATGGGATAGGTCAAAAAGACCTCACTCCCAGTGACAGCCGCCGAGTATTTTAATTTCTAGTATTTATAAAGGGAATTTAACCTTGTGGTGGGCTAAAAAGAAAATGTAATTACCCACCACTTTATTTATTTAATATTACGCTTTGTAAATGCGTGTAATACTCGGCGGCTATCTTACTTATGCTAAGTCCAGGTCGCTCCCGGCTCCCGGCTGCAACCTCCGCGGTCCTCGGACCCTTAAAAGGCCCCGGATGTTCGCTGGTATTCTCGAAGTAAGGTTCCAACCGGTTTTCTTTATGTTTTCCAGTTGGAATTCCCTTACTTCGGCTGCAGCTCCTCCGTCTGTGGTCGTAAAAATCCAAAAAAGGTGTCAAACGAGAGGCCTTGGTACGGCGCACCTCGCCACAGTTGCCGTTACACGATTTCCCACTGAAAATCGTGCAGCGTTTTAATTTTTTCTTTTCTTACTTGCTCACTGTAATTTTTGTTTTTGTGTTTAAAAATCCAAATTATGTCCAATTTACACTTTTTTGGTGTCAAAGCGTTCGGGCTGTGAACGCGCTTTTTTTGACACTATTTTCACTAATTTTCGAGCACTTTTACTGACACTTTTTGATTTATCGATCTATTTTGAGCGATCTAGGCCACGTGGGAGCGTGCGTTCTGCTCGGGAGCGTACGGCGGACTGGGTTAGGTTAGGTTAGGTTAGGTTAGGTTAGGTTAGGTTAGGTTAGGTTAGGTTAGGTTAGGTTAGGTTAGGTTAGGTTAGGTTAGGTTAGGTTAGGTTAGGTTAGGTTAGGTTAGGTTAGGTTAGGTTAGGTTAGGTTAGGTTAGGTTAGGTTAGGTTAGGTTAGGTTAGGTTAGGTTAGGTTAGGTTAGGTTAGGTTAGGTTAGGTTAGGTTAGGTTAGGTTAGGTTAGGTTAGGTTAGGTTAGGTTAGGTTAGGTTAGGTTAGGTTAGGTTAGGTTAGGTTAGGTTAGGTTAGGTTAGGTTAGGTTAGGTTAGGTTAGGTTAGGTTAGGTTAGGTTAGGTTAGGTTAGGTTAGGTTAGGTTAGGTTAGGTTAGGTTAGGTTAGGTTAGGTTAGGTTAGGTTTTTTTTTTTTTTTTTTTTTTTTTTTTTTTTATGACCCCCGCTATTGGGGGTCTCTCGTACCCCTATCTTTTTGTGGGACAGGGTCTTTTGTTACAGTAATTTTTTCACATATATTTTTTTATTTTCATACTCATCAGTCTTTCATCACATATTCTTTTAGTCTGTCTTTCATGCTATATTTCTTTCTTTTGTGCCCTTCTATACTACTCTTCTTTCATCCCTTTTTTTATTTTGTATATCTTATTTTCTAGGTATCACATATTTGCACATTTATTATTTATTTTATAACAGTCTTTTATCTTATACCTAGGTTTTATTTATTTCTATAATCTTTTTAACTATTGTTTTACAATAATATACAAAATCCTGCCTAGTAGCTTTATCGCCTATCAGGGAGGGTATCGTGTCTTCTTTGACCTGAACACCAGACCGGCACTCGAAGTCGAGCCGGAGTCCCCCGAATGCGGGACACCGGGCCACAAGGTGGATCACGGTCTGGTCCACGCCCGGTTCACAGAAGCACGAGGGGTCCTCCTTGAGCTTGAACCTGTGAAGGTACTCAGAGAACCCCCCGTGCCCCGTGAAGAGCTGAACCAAGACCGTGTCCACCTCGATGCTGCGGAGCACGCGGTGGGCTGAGACGGCGTCCGGGAAGAACATCCTCGTCACCGAAGCCGTCGTTCCTTCTACATACCTCCTGTTCCATTCGTCAAGCGACTGCTGTCTCAGTTGCCTCTTGACGAATGAAACAGGGCATCTCTCATATTCCGGTCGTCTTTTACTCTTCAGGGCCGCTTCCTTGGCCAGCTGGTCCGCCCTCTCATTCCCCTCCATCCCCGCGTGCGCTTTCACCCAAAACAACCTTACATCCTTCCCTTTTTCTCTCACTTTCATAACATTATCCTTCACTCTTAACGCTAAAGGATGGAGGGTGTCAGGTCTTGCGACAGTTTCGAGGGCGGACCGCGAGTCGCTAAGTACGGCGCAGACTTGCGCCGACTCGTTGGCCGCGTGCCCTGTTGCCTCAGCCAGAGCCAGCAGCTCTGCCTGGTATACGGTGCAGAAGTTGCCCAACTTGAGCTTTTTCGTGAACAGCTCTGCGGCGCCCCGCTTGACGCAGAACGCCGCACCCACCTTGTCCTCTATGCGGCTGCCGTCGGTATAAATTACCAAGTCGGCAGCCGCGGTGGCAAGTCGGACTTCTTCCGCACTTTCCCCCAGACAGGAGAACTCCACACCAACTTGACCAGACGGGTGCGGTAGTCTCAGGTAGCTGACCGGTACCTCCAGGTCTCGGTCCCCTACCACCTGCCGGGAATGACCCTTTCTTATTTCAAATAAGCGGGCTGCTTCTTGGACCCGAAGGTCCAGAGGAAGCAACCCGGCAAGTATAAGGGCCGAGTGCAGGGACGCGGTCCTGTGGGTCCTCGCAATCTTCTGCGCGAAGCCCCGCTGGACCGCGTCCAACTGCCTGCGGACCAGCAGCTTCCTAGCCGCCGGCGCCCATGCACTCGCTGCATACAAAATCGTCGGCTCCAGTACCGCCAGATACATCGTTCTGATCACCTCCGAGTTCAGACCCCAAGATACCTTCGCGGCTCTACACAGCTGACGATAGAGGCCCTGTGCCTTCTTGCTCACGTTCTTCACGTGAGTGTTGAACGTGAGCCTATCGTCAATTGTGAGGCCTAGTATCCGGACTTCCCCAGTCCGGCTAAGCGGCTCGCCCCCCATGCTCAGTAATGGGTAGTCGAACTTTTGCTTATTGGTAAGCACCATCACCTTTGTTTTGTGTGGTGCAAACCTCAGCTTGTTCCTGACTCCCCATTCATGAACATGGGCGAGAACGGCATTAGCCCGACTCGAGATGTCCTGGGCCTTCTGCCCCGAGAAGACCAGCACGACGTCGTCTGCGAACGCCTGGCAGTGTGTCCCGGTCTTTACCACCTCCTCCAAGAGAGGGTTAATGAGGAGGGTCCAGAAGGTTGGGCCGCCTACGGATCCCTGCACGCACCCCTTGGTGGTCTCTCTGGCCCACTCTGCCCCCGCGTACCGTACGGACACCTTGCGATTGCTAAGATAGCTGTCAGCAAGGCGCCGCAGATTCACGGGGCAGCGAGTTTCTGCCAGTCTGCACCGTATAGCAGGCCACCAGGCGTTATCGAAGGCTCCCTCTATGTCCAATGATACCAGCACTGCGATCTCCTTCTCCTTCAACCGAGTTCGCAGATGCTGGATCAGGACATACAGGGAGTCCTCGGTACACCTCTGCGGCATAAAGCCGTATTGGTGGCTGCTGACATACGGTGCAGTGTACCACCGGATCCTACGGACCATCATTTTTTCTAGGACCTTGCCGAAAATCGGCAAGAGTCCGATGGGCCTGTAGGATTTCGGGTGCGTGTAGTCCTCCTTGTCCGGCTTCCGCAACGCTACGACCACTGCCTCCTTCCATCTCGTGGGGAAGTGGGAAAGAGCGAGACACCGGTTGGAGAGCGCGAGGTACAGAACGGGGTCCACGGCGACGGCCGCTCGGCAGATGTCCGCGGTGAGTCCGTCAGAGCCAGGTGCCTTCTTGGCATTGAAGGTCGATACGGACCATCGGAGCTCCTCCATCGTAAACGGGGGATCACATGTTCCGTCATGGTCCCCCGAATTGACTTCATTGGCCTTTGCTCTTACAGTTCTGTGGTCCGCATTGTCCTTCCCGGGGTCATCCTCCGGGAAGAAAACCTCCGCCAGCAACCTGGCTGATCCCGCTGCGTCCAGCACTTTGCCTGACTGGACGAGGGGGACGTCCTCTCGCCTCACCTCCGTGCGACGCATCACACGGTGGATCCCGTCCCACATGGTCTCGCGATCCTGCCTCTCACAGAAACGCTTCCAGCTATGGGTCTGAGCGCGCCTCGCCTCGAGACGGTATGCCTCCTTCGCGTCGCAGTACTCGCGCCAGACCAGCTCCTTACGAGCCGGCCTCGCGGCCCTGATCCTTCTCTTCTTCCTCAGGACATCCGCCTTGAGGAGAGAGAGCTGTTCGGACCACCAGGGCAATTCCGTCCTCTTCCGCTTGGAGGCCTTCGGCAGGACCAACTCGCAAGCGTCCCTCACGGTTTCCACGTACCGACCGACCATGCTGTCCAACGCCCCCTCCTCGGTGATTTGATTCACCTCGGCAGACGTCAGGCAGCGATCCGATAGCAGCCGGGCGACAGTTCGATGGAACTCGCCCCAGTCTGCCCTACGGGTAGTGTACTGCCGTGTGGTCCGCTTGACGTCCGTGCCTCGGGACCTGTCAAGCTTCAGATTGAACACAATTGCCCTGTGATCCGACGAGGATATGTCGTCCACGAGGCTCCAGCCCACCGCTCGATCGAGCAGGGTGGTCGAGCAAGCAGTAATGTCGACGCGACTGGAGTAGTGCTTACCGCCCCGATACGTATCAAACGTCGGCTCAGACCCCTGGTTCAACACGTGCACCCCCAGTTGGTCGAGGGCGGCTGCGATCTCAACTCCCCTTCGGTCCGTGGACCGGCTACCCCACCAGGTGTTATGCGCATTGACGTCGCCACCCAGCACCACGTTGGCAGTCCCCAAGCCCTCCACGGCCGAGCCGATCCGGTCCAGGTATGGTCCGACGGGCGTATTAGGCTCCAGGTAGACGGACACCACCCCTATCTCCCAAGCCCCAGTCCTCAGCCTGGCCACGGCAACGTTGCCAGACGTGAGTTGGGGACATTGAGTGATATCGATGGTGTCGTCGAATAGCACAATGGCCGCCTTGACAACCTCCCCGTTGCCTCGCGCGACACATTGTACCACCCTTGTCCCTGGGTAGTGCCTCATCTCGCCAATAGCGCCGATATACGGCTCCTGGACCAATGCGAACGCCCAGCCTCTCTTCGGCGCTTCGCATATCAGCTCGGCTGTAGCGAGCTCGGACCTTTGCAGGTTAAGCTGCGCCACGCGGTACTGGTGGTGCCCTGCGCGGAGAGTGCGGTGGGTCACCTGGGTGCCCTTAGCAATACGCTACGGACGCCCGTGCAATGGTGTCCCACTTTCTCCGCACAGGACAGTCTTCGTCGAATGCGCCGTGGTCCCACCGGTCTGCCTTAGCTTGTCGGCAGTTCCGGCAGGCGGGAGGTTTCCCGGCTTGCCGATCCGGACACTCGGCGCGTAGGTGCCGGCCACCACAATGGCTGCAGCGGTCTTCGCTTTCCGCGCAGTGCCGTTTGGTGTGGCCGTAACCCAGGCACCGAGTGCACTGGACTAGCGGGGAGTGGTCCTGCACCCGCACTCGCTGGAGGTCCACGTGCATGTAGCCCGCAGCCGTCAGTCGTCCCCAGAGAGCAGGCGACACGCGCATGACCACGTGGATCGTCTGCACATTTCGCGCCCTCCTCCTGAACCTTACCTCCGCCCGCTGATCCTCCTCAGAGACGTCTACCAGCAGATGTTTATTCTGGTTTTTGATGGCCTTTACTATTTCTTCATTCGTGTTATAGGCCATCACGTCTCTGAGCAGCACCAGCGGATCCTTGTTTTTCACTTCGGCAAGGCTCAGGTCCTTCCCTGCTCTCCTCAGCCCCTCACGCACCCTCTCCAGCTCGGCCTCTGAGCCGCAGCCCAGGATGACGCGACCGTCCCGCACCCTGCGGATCCGGTCGACCCTTATGCCGGTCTGGGTGGCGTTTAGGGCCTTTCGAATTTTGCCCAGAACCTGCTCGCCCGTGTCGGTCCCCGACGAGACCGCCACCGAGTGCTTAGGTTCGCACCCCGGTGGCGGCCTTTTTGCCGGGGCGGCCGCCACGCTCGCGTACGTGCCGGGAGGCTTCCCCTTTTCTTGTATTGTTGTTTTTGTAGCCACGAGAGACTCCCTCAAGCCCTCCAATTCCTTGGTATTGGCTTCAAGGAGTCTCGCGTGGCTTTCTAGTTTCTTTAGGAGCTCGCAATGGGTCGCCGGCGGGGGGTTTGCGGGTGGGTCCTTTACTTCTACTTCCACCCGGTTTGCCCCACTCGCCGGCTCCTCTACTGGACCCCCTTTTGGGTCCTGGGTTCGTCCCCTGTTTGCGAGCTCCGCCTCCTTGTAAAGCTCGTAGAGCCGATTTATCGCGTTGATTACCTGCTCCTTTATTTCGGTCTTCAGGTTGCGCGAGCTGCCCAAGTGCAGTTTTGCCTTAGTTAGGCACGCTCGCGCCTCCTTCACTCGATCTGCGGACGCCGGCTTGTCCCCTTTCGGGGATTGCCCGGCCGCCGCAGGAGCAGGTGTCGGCTCCACCGCTTTCGGCACCGCACGCGTCCTCGGTTTGACGGCCGGCGCGACGCTGCGGGGAGAGGTCCTGGGCTTCTTCCCTTGTCCCTCCCATTCCCCCACACTCCTCCGGACGCTCTTAATGGGCGAGGTGCTCACCCTGCACGCCTGGCTGGCGCCTGCCTGGCTCACCTCGCCCGCGTCGGTGGTCTTTGTGGGGGTCCGGTACATGGTAGGGGTACTCGTCTGAAGTGTAAAAATTTAAAAATTTTAAAATTCAAAAATGTAAATAATTAAAATGTTCTAAATTAAAAATTAAAATCAAAATTAAAAATTTAAAAATTTAAAAATTTCAAAAATAAAGTATTATATACTTAGTCCTAAATTGTTCTAATTTAAAATTGAAGTATTATATACTTCGTCCGTTATTAAAAGTTTAAAGTATTTAATACTTAGTCTTACAGTTCAAAATTTAAAAATGTAAACAATAATGTCAACTTAACTCTAGTGCAACAAGGCAAAAAGACTCTTAAACTAAGGCAATAGGGCCCCTATTCTATTGCAGTTGCTGTCTATAACAAAGACCGGTCGTAAAATTTATTACTACGCACGGCGCGTCGCTCGCGCGGTGCGGACGGCAACGTCTCCCGGCTCGCTGACCTCGCCCGCGGCCGCAGGGGCGCGCCCGAAGTTTGGCAACTGCGCACGACAAAGCGTGCGCGTGCGAGAGAGACGGTTGCGCCGCCCGGTAGGTCTATCCCTTTCCGCGGCGCTCAGGCGCGCACCAGATGTTTTTCTACGGCCGCGGCGGCGCGAATCTGGCTCGGTTTTATGTTTTTTACCTTCTACCGTCCGCTTATTTTTATTAAGGTGCTTTGTTATAAACAGCAACTATTGTCTAATTCTACTTATAATGCTAATCTTAAAACTATGGGATAGGTCAAAAAGACCTCACTCCCAGTGACAGCCGCCGAGTATTTTAATTTCTAGTATTTATAAAGGGAATTTAACCTTGTGGTGGGCTAAAAAGAAAATGTAATTACCCACCACTTTATTTATTTAATATTACGCTTTGTAATTGCGTGTAATACTCGGCGGCTATCTTACTTATGCTAAGTCCAGGTCGCTCCCGGCTCCCGGCTGCAACCTCCGCGGTCCTCGGACCCTTAAAAGGCCCCGGATGTTCGCTGGTATTCTCGAAGTAAGGTTCCAACCGGTTTTCTTTATGTTTTCCAGTTGGAATTCCCTTACTTCGGCTGCAGCTCCTCCGTCTGTGGTCGTAAAAATCCAAAAAAGGTGTCAAACGAGAGGCCTTGGTACGGCGCACCTCGCCACAGTTGCCGTTACACGATTTCCCACTGAAAATCGTGCAGCGTTTTAATTTTTTCTTTTCTTACTTGCTCACTGTAATTTTTGTTTTTGTGTTTAAAAATCCAAATTATGTCCAATTTACACTTTTTTAGTGTCAAAGCGTTCGGGCTGTGAACGCGCTTTTTTTGACACTATTTTCACTAATTTTCGAGCACTTTTACTGACACTTTTTGATTTATCGATCTATTTTGAGCGATCTAGGCCACGTGGGAGCGTGCGTTCTGCTCGGGAGCGTACGGCGGACTGGTTAGGTTAGGTTAGGTTAGGTTAGGTTAGGTTAGGTTAGGTTAGGTTAGGTTAGGTTAGGTTAGGTTAGGTTAGGTTAGGTTAGGTTAGGTTAGGTTAGGTTAGGTTAGGTTAGGTTAGGTTAGGTTAGGTTAGGTTAGGTTAGGTTAGGTTAGGTTAGGTTAGGTTAGGTTAGGTTAGGTTAGGTTAGGTTAGGTTAGGTTAGGTTAGGTTAGGTTAGGTTAGGTTAGGTTAGGTTAGGTTAGGTTAGGTTAGGTTAGGTTAGGTTAGGTTAGGTTAGGTTAGGTTAGGTTAGGTTAGGTTAGGTTAGGTTAGGTTAGGTTAGGTTAGGTTAGGTTAGGTTAGGTTAGGTTAGGTTAGGTTAGGTTAGGTTAGGTTAGGTTAGGTTAGGTTAGGTTAGGTTAGGTTAGGTTAGGTTAGGTTAGGTTAGGTTAGGTTAGGTTAGGTTAGGTTAGGTTAGGTTAGGTTAGGTTAGGTTAGGTTAGGTTAGGTTAGGTTTTTTTTTTTTTTTTTTTTTTTTTTTTTTTTTTTTTTTTTTTTTTTTATACGTACCCCTATCTTTTTGTGGGACAGGGTCTTTTGTTACAGTAATTTTTTCACATATATTTTTTTTTATTTTCATACTCATCAGTCTTTCATCACATATTCTTTTAGTCTGTCTTTCATGCTATATTTCTTTCTTTTGTGCCCTTCTATACTACTCTTCTTTCATCCCTTTTTTTATTTTGTATATCTTATTTTCTAGGTATCACATATTTGCACATTTATTATTTATTTTATAACAGTCTTTTATCTTATACCTAGGTTTTATTTATTTCTATAATCTTTTTAACTATTGTTTTACAATAATATACAAAATCCTGCCTAGTAGCTTTATCGCCTATCAGGGAGGGTATCGTGTCTTCTTTGACCTGAACACCAGACCGGCACTCGAAGTCGAGCCGGAGTCCCCCGAATGCGGGACACCGGGCCACAAGGTGGATCACGGTCTGGTCCACGCCCGGTTCACAGAAGCACGAGGGGTCCTCCTTGAGCTTGAACCTGTGAAGGTACTCAGAGAACCCCCCGTGCCCCGTGAAGAGCTGAACCAAGACCGTGTCCACCTCGATGCTGCGGAGCACGCGGTGGGCTGAGACGGCGTCCGGGAAGAACATCCTCGTCACCGAAGCCGTCGTTCCTTCTACATACCTCCTGTTCCATTCGTCAAGCGACTGCTGTCTCAGTTGCCTCTTGACGAATGAAACAGGGCATCTCTCATATTCCGGTCGTCTTTTACTCTTCAGGGCCGCTTCCTTGGCCAGCTGGTCCGCCCTCTCATTCCCCTCCATCCCCGCGTGCGCTTTCACCCAAAACAACCTTACATCCTTCCCTTTTTCTCTCACTTTCATAACATTATCCTTCACTCTTAACGCTAAAGGATGGAGGGTGTCAGGTCTTGCGACAGTTTCGAGGGCGGACCGCGAGTCGCTAAGTACGGCGCAGACTTGCGCCGACTCGTTGGCCGCGTGCCCTGTTGCCTCAGCCAGAGCCAGCAGCTCTGCCTGGTATACGGTGCAGAAGTTGCCCAACTTGAGCTTTTTCGTGAACAGCTCTGCGGCGCCCCGCTTGACGCAGAACGCCGCACCCACCTTGTCCTCTATGCGGCTGCCGTCGGTATAAATTACCAAGTCGGCAGCCGCGGTGGCAAGTCGGACTTCTTCCGCACTTTCCCCCAGACAGGAGAACTCCACACCAACTTGACCAGACGGGTGCGGTAGTCTCAGGTAGCTGACCGGTACCTCCAGGTCTCGGTCCCCTACCACCTGCCGGGAATGACCCTTTCTTATTTCAAATAAGCGGGCTGCTTCTTGGACCCGAAGGTCCAGAGGAAGCAACCCGGCAAGTATAAGGGCCGAGTGCAGGGACGCGGTCCTGTGGGTCCTCGCAATCTTCTGCGCGAAGCCCCGCTGGACCGCGTCCAACTGCCTGCGGACCAGCAGCTTCCTAGCCGCCGGCGCCCATGCACTCGCTGCATACAAAATCGTCGGCTCCAGTACCGCCAGATACATCGTTCTGATCACCTCCGAGTTCAGACCCCAAGATACCTTCGCGGCTCTACACAGCTGACGATAGAGGCCCTGTGCCTTCTTGCTCACGTTCTTCACGTGAGTGTTGAACGTGAGCCTATCGTCAATTGTGAGGCCTAGTATCCGGACTTCCCCAGTCCGGCTAAGCGGCTCGCCCCCCATGCTCAGTAATGGGTAGTCGAACTTTTGCTTATTGGTAAGCACCATCACCTTTGTTTTGTGTGGTGCAAACCTCAGCTTGTTCCTGACTCCCCATTCATGAACATGGGCGAGAACGGCATTAGCCCGACTCGAGATGTCCTGGGCCTTCTGCCCCGAGAAGACCAGCACGACGTCGTCTGCGAACGCCTGGCAGTGTGTCCCGGTCTTTACCACCTCCTCCAAGAGAGGGTTAATGAGGAGGGTCCAGAAGGTTGGGCCGCCTACGGATCCCTGCACGCACCCCTTGGTGGTCTCTCTGGCCCACTCTGCCCCCGCGTACCGTACGGACACCTTGCGATTGCTAAGATAGCTGTCAGCAAGGCGCCGCAGATTCACGGGGCAGCGAGTTTCTGCCAGTCTGCACCGTATAGCAGGCCACCAGGCGTTATCGAAGGCTCCCTCTATGTCCAATGATACCAGCACTGCGATCTCCTTCTCCTTCAACCGAGTTCGCAGATGCTGGATCAGGACATACAGGGAGTCCTCGGTACACCTCTGCGGCATAAAGCCGTATTGGTGGCTGCTGACATACGGTGCAGTGTACCACCGGATCCTACGGACCATCATTTTTTCTAGGACCTTGCCGAAAATCGGCAAGAGTCCGATGGGCCTGTAGGATTTCGGGTGCGTGTAGTCCTCCTTGTCCGGCTTCCGCAACGCTACGACCACTGCCTCCTTCCATCTCGTGGGGAAGTGGGAAAGAGCGAGACACCGGTTGGAGAGCGCGAGGTACAGAACGGGGTCCACGGCGACGGCCGCTCGGCAGATGTCCGCGGTGAGTCCGTCAGAGCCAGGTGCCTTCTTGGCATTGAAGGTCGATACGGACCATCGGAGCTCCTCCATCGTAAACGGGGGATCACATGTTCCGTCATGGTCCCCCGAATTGACTTCATTGGCCTTTGCTCTTACAGTTCTGTGGTCCGCATTGTCCTTCCCGGGGTCATCCTCCGGGAAGAAAACCTCCGCCAGCAACCTGGCTGATCCCGCTGCGTCCAGCACTTTGCCTGACTGGACGAGGGGGACGTCCTCTCGCCTCACCTCCGTGCGACGCATCACACGGTGGATCCCGTCCCACATGGTCTCGCGATCCTGCCTCTCACAGAAACGCTTCCAGCTATGGGTCTGAGCGCGCCTCGCCTCGAGACGGTATGCCTCCTTCGCGTCGCAGTACTCGCGCCAGACCAGCTCCTTACGAGCCGGCCTCGCGGCCCTGATCCTTCTCTTCTTCCTCAGGACATCCGCCTTGAGGAGAGAGAGCTGTTCGGACCACCAGGGCAATTCCGTCCTCTTCCGCTTGGAGGCCTTCGGCAGGACCAACTCGCAAGCGTCCCTCACGGTTTCCACGTACCGACCGACCATGCTGTCCAACGCCCCCTCCTCGGTGATTTGATTCACCTCGGCAGACGTCAGGCAGCGATCCGATAGCAGCCGGGCGACAGTTCGATGGAACTCGCCCCAGTCTGCCCTACGGGTAGTGTACTGCCGTGTGGTCCGCTTGACGTCCGTGCCTCGGGACCTGTCAAGCTTCAGATTGAACACAATTGCCCTGTGATCCGACGAGGATATGTCGTCCACGAGGCTCCAGCCCACCGCTCGATCGAGCAGGGTGGTCGAGCAAGCAGTAATGTCGACGCGACTGGAGTAGTGCTTACCGCCCCGATACGTATCAAACGTCGGCTCAGACCCCTGGTTCAACACGTGCACCCCCAGTTGGTCGAGGGCGGCTGCGATCTCAACTCCCCTTCGGTCCGTGGACCGGCTACCCCACCAGGTGTTATGCGCATTGACGTCGCCACCCAGCACCACGTTGGCAGTCCCCAAGCCCTCCACGGCCGAGCCGATCCGGTCCAGGTATGGTCCGACGGGCGTATTAGGCTCCAGGTAGACGGACACCACCCCTATCTCCCAAGCCCCAGTCCTCAGCCTGGCCACGGCAACGTTGCCAGACGTGAGTTGGGGACATTGAGTGATATCGATGGTGTCGTCGAATAGCACAATGGCCGCCTTGACAACCTCCCCGTTGCCTCGCGCGACACATTGTACCACCCTTGTCCCTGGGTAGTGCCTCATCTCGCCAATAGCGCCGATATACGGCTCCTGGACCAATGCGAACGCCCAGCCTCTCTTCGGCGCTTCGCATATCAGCTCGGCTGTAGCGAGCTCGGACCTTTGCAGGTTAAGCTGCGCCACGCGGTACTGGTGGTGCCCTGCGCGGAGAGTGCGGTGGGTCACCTGGGTGCCCTTAGCAATACGCTACGGACGCCCGTGCAATGGTGTCCCACTTTCTCCGCACAGGACAGTCTTCGTCGAATGCGCCGTGGTCCCACCGGTCTGCCTTAGCTTGTCGGCAGTTCCGGCAGGCGGGAGGTTTCCCGGCTTGCCGATCCGGACACTCGGCGCGTAGGTGCCGGCCACCACAATGGCTGCAGCGGTCTTCGCTTTCCGCGCAGTGCCGTTTGGTGTGGCCGTAACCCAGGCACCGAGTGCACTGGACTAGCGGGGAGTGGTCCTGCACCCGCACTCGCTGGAGGTCCACGTGCATGTAGCCCGCAGCCGTCAGTCGTCCCCAGAGAGCAGGCGACACGCGCATGACCACGTGGATCGTCTGCACATTTCGCGCCCTCCTCCTGAACCTTACCTCCGCCCGCTGATCCTCCTCAGAGACGTCTGCCAGCAGATGTTTATTCTGGTTTTTGATGGCCTTTACTATTTCTTCATTCGTGTTATAGGCCATCACGTCTCTGAGCAGCACCAGCGGATCCTTGTTTTTCACTTCGGCAAGGCTCAGGTCCTTCCCTGCTCTCCTCAGCCCCTCACGCACCCTCTCCAGCTCGGCCTCTGAGCCGCAGCCCAGGATGACGCGACCGTCCCGCACCCTGCGGATCCGGTCGACCCTTATGCCGGTCTGGGTGGCGTTTAGGGCCTTTCGAATTTTGCCCAGAACCTGCTCGCCCGTGTCGGTCCCCGACGAGACCGCCACCGAGTGCTTAGGTTCGCACCCCGGTGGCGGCCTTTTTGCCGGGGCGGCCGCCACGCTCGCGTACGTGCCGGGAGGCTTCCCCTTTTCTTGTATTGTTGTTTTTGTAGCCACGAGAGACTCCCTCAAGCCCTCCAATTCCTTGGTATTGGCTTCAAGGAGTCTCGCGTGGCTTTCTAGTTTCTTTAGGAGCTCGCAATGGGTCGCCGGCGGGGGGTTTGCGGGTGGGTCCTTTACTTCTACTTCCACCCGGTTTGCCCCACTCGCCGGCTCCTCTACTGGACCCCCTTTTGGGTCCTGGGTTCGTCCCCTGTTTGCGAGCTCCGCCTCCTTGTAAAGCTCGTAGAGCCGATTTATCGCGTTGATTACCTGCTCCTTTATTTCGGTCTTCAGGTTGCGCGAGCTGCCCAAGTGCAGTTTTGCCTTAGTTAGGCACGCTCGCGCCTCCTTCACTCGATCTGCGGACGCCGGCTTGTCCCCTTTCGGGGATTGCCCGGCCGCCGCAGGAGCAGGTGTCGGCTCCACCGCTTTCGGCACCGCACGCGTCCTCGGTTTGACGGCCGGCGCGACGCTGCGGGGAGAGGTCCTGGGCTTCTTCCCTTGTCCCTCCCATTCCCCCACACTCCTCCGGACGCTCTTAATGGGCGAGGTGCTCACCCTGCACGCCTGGCTGGCGCCTGCCTGGCTCACCTCGCCCGCGTCGGTGGTCTTTGTGGGGGTCCGGTACATGGTAGGGGTACTCGTCTGAAGTGTAAAAATTTTAAAAATTTTAAAATTCAAAAATGTAAATAATTAAAATGTTCTAAATTAAAAATTAAAATCAAAATTAAAAATTTCAAAAATAAAGTATTATATACTTAGTCCTAAATTGTTCTAATTTAAAATTGAAGTATTATATACTTCGTCCGTTATTAAAAGTTTAAAGTATTTAATACTTAGTCTTACAGTTCAAAATTTAAAAATGTAAACAATAATGTCAACTTAACTCTAGTGCAACAAGGCAAAAAGACTCTTAAACTAAGGCAATAGGGCCCCTATTCTATTGCAGTTGCTGTCTATAACAAAGACCGGTCGTAAAATTTATTACCCCGCGCGGCGCGCCGTTTAACTCCCTGTAATATTAATTATTATTGCTACGCACGGCGCGTCGCTCGCGCGGTGCGGACGGCAACGTCTCCCGGCTCGCTGACCTCGCCCGCGGCCGCAGGGGCGCGCCCGAAGTTCGGCAACTGCGCACGACAAAGCGTGCGCGTGCGAGAGAGACGGTTGCGCCGCCCGGTAGGTCTATCCCTTTCCGCGGCGCTCAGGCGCGCACCAGATGTTTTGCTACGGCCGCGGCGGCGCGAATCTGGCTCGGTTTTATGTTTTTTACCTTCTACCGTCCGCTTATTTTTATTAAGGTGCTTTGTTATAAACAGCAACTATTGTCTAATTCTACTTATAATGCTAATCTTAAAACTATGGGATAGGTCAAAAAGACCTCACTCCCAGTGACAGCCGCCGAGTATTTTAATTTCTAGTATTTATAAAGGGAATTTAACCTTGTGGTGGGCTAAAAAGAAAATGTAATTACCCACCACTTTATTTATTTAATATTACGCTTTGTAAATGCGTGTAATACTCGGCGGCTATCTTACTTATGCTAAGTCCAGGTCGCTCCCGGCTCCCGGCTGCAACCTCCGCGGTCCTCGGACCCTTAAAAGGCCCCGGATGTTCGCTGGTATTCTCGAAGTAAGGTTCCAACCGGTTTTCTTTATGTTTTCCAGTTGGAATTCCCTTACTTCGGCTGCAGCTCCTCCGTCTGTGGTCGTAAAAATCCAAAAAAGGTGTCAAACGAGAGGCCTTGGTACGGCGCACCTCGCCACAGTTGCCGTTACACGATTTCCCACTGAAAATCGTGCAGCGTTTTAATTTTTTCTTTTCTTACTTGCTCACTGTAATTTTTGTTTTTGTGTTTAAAAATCCAAATTATGTCCAATTTACACTTTTTTGGTGTCAAAGCGTTCGGGCTGTGAACGCGCTTTTTTTGACACTATTTTCACTAATTTTCGAGCACTTTTACTGACACTTTTTGATTTATCGATCTATTTTGAGCGATCTAGGCCACGTGGGAGCGTGCGTTCTGCTCGGGAGCGTACGGCGGACTGGTTAGGTTAGGTTAGGTTAGGTTAGGTTAGGTTAGGTTAGGTTAGGTTAGGTTAGGTTAGGTTAGGTTAGGTTAGGTTAGGTTAGGTTAGGTTAGGTTAGGTTAGGTTA